>NW_009952802.1:172827-342626 GCF_000747805.2 Chaetura pelagica
GCAGGAATGGAATGGGACAGGACGGTCTGGCCCAGACCCGCGCTCCACACATGCACAGCCTCCTTGCAGGAGTGACGGCATCCCCAGCCAATAACCTTTTAGACAAAAATATCCCTTCAACATTCTTCCCACAGACTGATGAGTAATGCTAAGCACGGGGCCATGCAGTTTCTGAGACTGAATTAACTGTCTTGTGGGTTTCCTTTTCTGCTTCCCTTTTTGTTTGCAGTTTTCTGACTTCTGATCATAAAGTTAGATCCTTCCCACACAGTCCCATACTTGCTGGTTCCTAAATCGCCTGCTATTGAGCCACATGTCCCATCACAGGGGCATATCTAGTCTGTGTTCATGGCTGAGACTCCCCCTCCTGGAGGGGTATTGCAGCCTGTGAAAGCGCTGCCAGCAGCATTGTTGGAACAGCCTTGTGAGCAGCTTGAAAATTTTTCGGGCATTTTGTGAAGAAAAATTGCAGAGTGACTTCTCACTTTGTAACCATTTCCCCTTGTTATTTTTTCCTCTCTCATTTTCCTGCATTGTATCTCCTTTTCCTTTTCTCAGTCTCCTTGCTTGTTCTGTGCTCACTGTAGTTCTGCTGTCCCTCTTTGTACTTTTTTCTCTTTCTACTAATTCCTACTTTCTCTTTTTACCTCACTTTTGCTTTACTCACCCACTTCTGCTTCAAGACCTCCTGTTCCCTCTCTTAAGTTATACTCACCTTGTTCTTGTCATGTGTCTTCTCTTTTGAGAAGTTAACCTGTAATAGCTCCATTTGTTTTCAAATTTAGGTTTCATGGCCACACACAGCAAAATGCTAGCAAAAGCATTTGTATGCTACATACAGTCAGAAGACTTCAAACAGCTGAAACTCTGTTCTTCCTGGGATGGCCCTGGCTCACATCAGCCCTGTGATACCTTCTCATGATGTTAAAATGACAGTGGAGTGCAGTGGCCTCGACCCCTGCAGCCAAATCCACCCTGACATGTATGTTGTCCTTCTCTCCTGCTGGCTGTGATGCAGTTCTGGAGTGGTCAGAGCCCAAAAATGGTGACTTCAGCTCACAGAGTGAGTGCAGCAAAGCCTTGTATGGCACCAGGGTAGGTCAGCGCTCGGATACTCAGCAGCTGAGTCAGGGAGGCAGAAGTTCAAAGAAGGGCAGCATCTACAATCAGAAACATGTTTTGGGCTTGAGGACTAGAAGAGTTAAAAATAGGAACATGTGGGCCTAATTACAGAACAAAGGGAAAAAGGGCTAGAAAAAGGAACAATTTGGGGAAATTAGGAACAGTCGATAAACTAGAGTATTACAAACGTCAGATACTGCTCCTGCTTTCCTTACAGAAGAGATCTGAACTATCTAACAGATGAACCACACTCTGCATAGGAGGGAAATGCATAGAGGACTGAAGATGTGAGATGTGCACCTGACAAGATGATCCTTGCATGGAAAGGAGTTAATTTTTTTCTTTCAGAAGCTGCACAGGCACAAAGGCTTTAACAGCCTTCAAAGCCCATAAAATACAAAACCTGCTGGCAGAGACCTGCCTGAATTTAGAGCAAGATAGTTCCTGCCCTCTTTCTCAGGTCCTCAGAACCTTGCTCCCCATAAGCTGTAGATGGAAAATTGGGTGGATTCTACTTAATGGTTTAATAAAATACCTCTTTGAGCAGTATTATGATTTTATGAGTGTATGGTTCAACTCTACTGGCTCATCTAGACTATGATACCCCATCTTGTATATGTGTACATTTGCAACTATCTGTCCATATTAAAATTCTAATCAATACAATACAAAATAACAGTGGCACTTGTACTACAATTTGAAAATTCAGTGCCCTCATGATGGCAGACTGCAATGAAATTTCTTTTTGACTTGGCCCTAAATCCTTCTTTAAGACTTAGATTTCTTGACACATTTATATTTGCCTGTTCTAAACAGCTTCCAGACTTGCCACAGAGGGTAGAGTATTGTCTCTGCTATAAGGCAAAGAAAACCCCTATCAAAGTAGTGGCCAAACCAAGCATGGAGATCAATGTATCAGTGTATTAGACTGCTACTTTTCTTTCCTCTTCCTATGATTCCACCAGGGCACATTTAAACATCCATCTGGCTTGGTGTGCTGCTCTAGTCCTCCAGCTGGACTTTTGGTTTCACATTTTTCAGTACCACATATGAGTAAGAGCAATGGCTTCTTGGTCACGTCTTACTTGACAGTGACAGAAATGCCATAATATTAACATGGTAAAGCCAGTGTCATTATGAATCTTCAGAGAGCACAGGAAGCCTTTATGGCAGAAATTTAACTGTGTCGTCTAACTGACACAGAAGCAGTAAAAACCTGAGTTATGAGGTTTGCTGATTTGCATTAGTGATTAAATAGGAAAATGTAACTTATTTCCTCTCACTGACCATTTTATTAGGGTAAGTACTCCCACGTCAGAACAAGAAGATATCTCAGGCAACCTCAAGAACTTGCACTCCTAAATAAGCTCTGTCCCATGCTGAAGAAGTACAGAAACTAATGCAGCACTATACTTGTTACCCAACCATGAAACTTCTGGTAATTTTTTCCTTGTTCTTGGACACACAGATATTATAATTAAATGCTAATACTTAAATAATAATTTCATTATTGAAGCCTTATGCTCTGATTTCTGTGCCCCTAGAGCTGCTCAGATACAACAGAAATAATTACTTTGAAGCAATGTGAAGAGATTTGTTTTGGATCCCTTTTTCTTGGAAGAGAACAAAAGAAAAAAATACAAATTTATAAGAAGTGCTCTGACTTAGGAATTACAGAAATTGTAAGAGCCACTGAAACCTATCACATAAACCTGCAGTGATAGTTCTTATATTTTTTTATTTTCACTAACATTGCTAATTTTTTTTCAGTCTTCTCAGTTTGCTTCAGACAAGGTATGTTCGGACAGACCCATCTGACTGTATATCTTTACAAGTCTGTGAATTATTAATGGACAAGAGTGCCCTGGGCTCTGCACACTTTCCTTCACATGGGTACTCAGCACTAGAGGGTGTCTTTCATGGAATCCTGTTATGCTCAAGGTCAGAAGTCTCCTGCAAATCCTGTATGGCATCTGCCTGCCCAGTGCTAATGGATGCTGTACAGCATCTGAAACGACATTGGATGACTGAATCAAGCCCCTGAAGTAAAAAAGTTCTAGATAGTAAAAAATAATTTTGTTTTCAAAAAATAACTTCCATTTTGGGATGGTTCAGGTACTGGATAGCATGCTTGTATCTATTCTCCAAATAGCAATGTGCTTACAGTCTGAGGTTTACAGAATCACAGAATCCTCATGGTTGGGAAAGACCTCTGAG
Source organism: Chaetura pelagica (assembly GCF_000747805.2). Classification (NCBI taxonomy): domain Eukaryota; kingdom Metazoa; phylum Chordata; class Aves; order Apodiformes; family Apodidae; genus Chaetura; species Chaetura pelagica. Next base: position 176,167 of record NW_009952802.1, read on the forward strand.
ATCATCGGTCCAACCATCAACACACAAAAAAAGCCCCAAACAAAAAACCTAAAACCAAGTAAACAAAAAACCACTCACAAAAGAAAACAAACCACAACCTTGGCCACTAAAGCATGCCCTGAAGTGCCACATCTACATGCTTCTTGAATACCTCCAGGAATGGGTGACTCTATGACCTCCCTGGGCAGCCTGTTCCAGTGTCCCACCACTCCTTCAGTATAGAAATTGTTCCTAATATACAGTCTAAACCTTCCCTGCCACAACTTCAGGCCATTTCCTCTGGTCCTATTGTTACTGGGAGAAGAGGCCAACACTCAGTTCACTATGACCTCCTTTCAGGTTCTTTTAGAGTGTGTTGAGGTCTCCCTTCAGCCTCATTTTGGCCAAACCAAACAACAACCGCAGTTCCCTCGGCTGCTCCTCTTGATTGCTAGACCCTTCACCAGAGGAGATCTAGCAAGATAAACCTTATTAGCTTTTAGATAAACCTTATTATATGAAATTATAAAATGTAAATATGAAACCATTTTGGGGAAAAAACAACAACAAAAAAACTTCAATAAGGGAAATATATTACAATTTTGGTATTTTTACTTTTTATTTTACTCCTAAGTGCTTCCACCAAAGCAAACTCATAAATATCAAGATAAATTTAAATATACCATGTCTAAACCCATACAGCATTTTTCTGAGAATTTACACCTTAGCTGAATTATTATATTGTGTAATCTGTATGTTATTCTTGACATCTTGAAAGGGTGGAAAATACACTAAAAATATATGTTCGTACTAATTGCACTATCAGCAACTTTCCTTTAAACACAGGTGTTCCTTATTTGCTGTAAATAATAAACAGGGATAAGAGAAAACATTGTTTTGGGCCCAGATGGTCTTCATGAAGAGTCTGTCTTCATTTTACCCCCATCTCATACGGACAATACCATCCAGACCTTAAGAAAAGTGGTTGTCTCCACCAAGGTGGGTCTGTGAAGAACTTTAGCATCTTTACACTACATCAATTATTTCTAGTTACCAAAACTAGGGAGAACAGTTTTAGAGTGTGACATATAAGTTGTCTCCTATGGACATGAGAGAATGGTAATAAGGAACAGGTTGAAAGCAGCATTTTCTGATTTCCAAAGGAATTTTTGAAAGAAACTTCCCTCTTTCCTCCCTAAGGTATTACTGAAAATAACATTTATTTCCATTCCAAGCAAAGGAATTTTCCAAAAATGTTTTCTTGCTTAACCCCAATATTCTGCTAAGACATAAAATTTAAATACTCATTTTCTGCAACTCCCAGAGTGGTGTTTTTTTTTTTGTTTGTTTGTTTGGTTTTTTTTAATGTGGGGCTGTTTTGCAAATCTTGATCTCCAGTGCCTAAATGTGGAAAAGCTGATAATTTACACTGGAAGCAGCATTTGGGGAACTTGTATATCTGGAGAGCTAGCTTGAAAAGAAATTGCAAAAGGGAAAATTAACTGCCAAAATTGAACTGGCACACTAAAGATTTTTAATGCCAAGCTTACTGCATAATGGATTGATTAGCTATGTCTACATTCATTACTGAAATACAGTTAATACTGGTCTTCAAAACTCTGCAAAGACAAAAATAGCAGCAAACATTTGAAGGTATACACTTAAGCTATACAGTATCCTTTTAAAATACATGGTGTGTTCAGTATTATAAAGTACTGGACATGTTCAGACAACACTCTACTAGGAGGGTGGCTGAATATTCTATTCAGTTTGACCTCAGGGCACTGTTCTTGGTTTAATCTTACCTCTTCCCCCAGCGGGTGTGGAGCTCAACTTTGCTTCAGTGGGAACATATTAACTACCAAGCTCGGAGATTTCTTTCCTTGTTCCTCTAGCAGATTTTTGAATTTCAGTTCTGTCTTCAACAACAAGGTTTCCAAGTATCACAATGAAATTTGTTGTCCAAACACTTCAGCAAAAATGCTTCTTCAGTTACTGCCTTGGTAGGCTGGATGGAAGCTTACAGGGAAGGATCAAAAAGCTCAAGACCCCAGCCTGAAATCAGCAATTCAAAAAAGCTGTAGGAGATGAAGGCCTTCTGCTTCCCCAGATCCCTGCCCATCATCTCTGTCTGAAAACTCATCTTCACCAGTGCCAAAAATGAATATCCTAAACTGTGGACTGGACATGTGTAGGTAAGTGCAGATAGGAGTACAGTCACATATTTCTTCTCTGCTGAGTCTGCAACAGAGGAGGATCTGCAGGAGGAACCCATGGACAGCTGAGATCAGAGTGACTGTGCCTAACAGCAGTGCAGCAAGGTGTGCCTCAGCCTTGCAGTGAAGATTCCCTGTTTCCTTCTGGACAGTTCTCACAGTTTATGTTCTCCCAGGCAGTGCTTCAAGCAGGGGGAGAGAAGTGCGTATGCTAAAGGCCAGCTTATCAACATTTTTGCCCAGATTCTCCATTTGGCCTTTGATCACAAAATTTCATGCACAAAACTTCTCACGGGAGAAAATTCAGAATATACAACTTCAACTTTCCCCTCTATTGTGTGTGAGTCCATTTCTGGCCTTGCTGCAGAAAACCCTTTAAGTTAAAGGGGGCAGTAATAGAAATTCCATGCTCACATGCTGGAGTTTCATTTCAGTGACATCATTTATCAGTATGACTTTGCCAAAGGGAAGAAGTTCACATTATAGGACTCAAAAACAGCATCTAGAAGGAAATGGGCTAGAAAGATCTCAGATTTCAAAAGGACGTGCCTCATGTGGACCCTTACTCTTCTCACTTGGGTTCATGTCTTGAGATTTGTATTTGTAACCAAAACTTTCCAAGTTAAAGAATTGCAACCTTGAAAAGCACTTAGAAAATGAAAACACATTCCAGACAATAAAAAAAGATTGGGTTAAAAAAACTCACATTATTTTTTGGAAAGGCATAAAGAGAATTTCATGCAGATTCAATAGTGAAAAGGCATGCAAGAAAAAAAAAGCACAACAAAACCCCCAACTTTAATCATGTTAACTCTCTAGATGACAAAAGGAGAAACACATTTTATATGTGTCAACTTATAAAAATTCTGTAGCACCGTACAAGTTTTCTTGTAACTTACTTCATGCTGTAGCCTCTTTGTAGTTCCTGGAATATACTTTCTAATATTAATTAACCTTTTTCGTCTCGCTACAATAAAAACCTAAGTAAAAGCTGTAGAAAATAGACAAACACAAGTGACTAGAAAAGTCTTGGAAATGTCTGCAATTAACTGTGTGAATGATATATGAAACAGTTGAACTAATTTATGAAGGAAATGAAGGGCATATCCAACAGAGGGGGAAGAGGCTTTTGGGGCAGGACTGATATCCAACAGAGGTGAATTCTGCTCTTTTTTCAAGCTTTGGCTACAGACACATTGAAAGAAAGAGAGAAATGAAAGCTGGAGTGGGAGAGTCTCTTTGTACCAACTCCTCTTCTAAGCTGGTATTGCATTTCTTGCTTATTACGTCACTTATGGTTTCATACCATATTGTGCACTTGCATCCACTTGGACAGCTTGTTTTGGGGCATTTGATAGCAATAAGAGCAAGGGAGCAAACCAGAGAGCTAAAAGGAAAGCTGGTCAGAGTAGCAGATGGTACAGTTCTGCTTGGTGCTCACATCCCTAGAAAGCTCATTTAAATACCAACCTAGAAAGAAGGAATGCCATATGATTTTTAGTTCATTATCTCTAAATGTTACAAAAACAGTTGTGTATTACTTTAAAGGAACTGTATTAGAAAACTGAATATTGTGAAATCAGCCAATTATAAAATGTAGTAGAGGATGGGAAAGGGTGAAGTTTACATGATATAGACATTTTCCCCTCATGTAAGTTTTCAGAATTTGGTGAAATTCACAGATGACAACAATGCTTTGTCCAAAATTCTTTATTTTATTCTGACCAGTGTGTAAGAAAGAACAAAAGAAGGGCTGGCTAGAGATACTTCTTCTCAGGGAAAGACTCTCCTTCAGTCGCCAGTGATTTGTAGCTGAGATGTCACCTAACACTTCACTATAGTTCTTATGCTTAATGACCTTCAGTGGGCTTTTTATTCTAGGACTTTTACTAAGCTGTTTTCTGAATCCATTTAAACTCTTAAGATCCATGAAGGATTTCACAGCTCAGGTAGATAGTATATGAAGAAATATAATATTTTGTGTTTTATTTTTGCTTTGTTTTGCTGTGGTTTGTTTGGTTTGGCTTTGAATCTGCCACATATTAATTTAGGCCAATTGTTCTACAACAGGTACCTGAGCTAAAGTAAGCAGAGTTTTCCTGTGAAGACCCTCAAAAGTCAAATCTATTGATGGTATAATGAACTTAATTCAGAACTGCTACTTTGCTTCATGCCAAAAACAGAGATACAAACTAGATGCTCATGTCAGGGAGTCACTATAGAAGCCAGAGTAATTTAACACTTTTGTGTTATATTCTGGAGCCTGTTAGAGCTGAGAGAGTGGTTCTCATGTGCTACGCATCTTCTGTGAATGGCGAAGTAAAAAGAAACATCAGTGCTCATGACCTACAATGGTAAAGCAGCCAAAGTGCCATAAAGAGTGGCAGTTTACTGAAGAACGTGAATGCTGATTGTAATACTTTCTGATCAAAGAAAGCCAGAATTAATGTAGATGAAGCATAGGACTGATTTTGTGAGGCATCACAAATACAGTAATTCTTGGGAGTCTGTCACTGTTAAATTTAATCTTCCTTTCTGGCTCTAGTTTCCTTAATACTGTCTGGAGAAGGGAGTTTCTCAAAGCAAGAGCCTCTTTGAACTTAAGTCAATGTGGAATTCAGATGAACTCATAAGCACTCATGCTGGAGCTTATGAGATGGTAGTTTAATGGGATTAATGACCAGTAACAGAATACATGATAGGCACAGCCCAAGACATTTAAGGAAAAACTTCAGAAAGACATATGTTTCTATTGTCATTTTGACTTGAGGGGGCAGGAAGAGCACAAAAGAGTCATATCTATTCTTTACCTCTCCCTTTTCTACTTCTTTGAGTTTTTGGCAAGTATTCTGGGTTTGGACTCTACACAGAGAAGTCTTTTCCATACTGATGAAAACATAGAAGGGAAAATTGGTAGAGTTCTTCAGGACTGATGGGAAAAGAAAGACCAAGAATGTTGTTAAATTATAATATAGACCTAGTAGAAAATAGAAGATGATGGAAAATATTGTCAGTCTAGCTGGGCTTTAATGAAGGATAATATTTCCATTACAGGAAATGTAAAGCACTGGAAAACATTTTGAAGAGCTATCATTTAAAGTTCTGGGTTTAGTGGGAAACATCCCTGCTCAAATTGTACTCATGGTATAATCTCATAAATATGGGAATATAAGTTCCCTTTAATGTTTTGGCCTTTCTTCAGCATATTTATTTAAAATTCCTTTATATTGTATAACTTTTTGTTTTCTTTGAAGAGAAAAACGCTCTCCTCGCTTTGTTTCCATTCCCCTCCCAGTTCTTTTCTTTTAATTAAATGTTTGACTCAAATATCATTCTCCATTTTACCCTCCTAAATTTTCTTCTCTCTGTTCTTGTTTCTGGCAACATCAAAATTGGCTTTCTCACTTCATACAGCCAAACGGCTTTCTTAAACCAAAAAATTCCCAAATAAGCATCTAAATTGTAATTTCTGTTGCCTTTAAATCTTTTGAGCACATGTTCTTTTTCATTTCTATCACCTTAGTTTTCATATTTTGTTTTCCTGATTGTCCAACTTAATTTAGTCTCTTCTGCTGTTTCCCTCCATAGATGCAAAGAGTATAGGCACTAAATACCATTAAACAGTTTACATCATCAGCCTATTAGTGCTGATAGGATAAATATTTCCTTCTCACAGTCACACTCTCCCAAAGATCCTTTTTCAGAGATACTTCAGGCTATATTTAGTCTTATTTTATGCAACTACCCAGGCAGACAATTTCAATGTTCCTTATACTGGGGATATATGGAATTCAGGCTCTTAAATCTCAGCACATCTCATTTCAAGGTCTAAATGAAAGTAGTGTTACTGTCACACCTCCTTTTTATACTTCCATTTTGATTCTCTCCCTGTCTTTCTAGATAGTACTTCAGAATATGCATGCATAAGTCCCTGTCTTTTTTTTTTTTTTAAATTTATTTATTTTTTTAATCTCAAGTTCTGAATTTGTTTCCTCTGTAATTCTGTCATTGCCCCTACTGGTCAATTTTCTATTCTTGAAATTATTTTCCTTCTACATTCTGAAATCTACTTTCAGCTGTGGCAGATTCTTTCTCTTTGGACTTCCCATGGTGGACAAATGTTGCCTTCTGTACATCATCTAAGAAATGAGCTTTAAGCTCTTATACAAGTACATCTTTCCTATTAGAGCTGCAAACTTGTGATAGAACTTTTTTCTTAACAAAAAGGACAGGCTGGTGGGTGATGTGAAACTTAATGGGAAAATTGGCTGCAGTGACCACAAGATGGTAGAATTCAGGATCCTCAGGGCAGAAAGGAAAGTGCGAAGCAACTTCACTGCCCATGATTTCAAGAGAAAAGACTTTGGTGGCTCCTGAAGGAACTGCTGGATGAAGTTGCAAAGCCACTGTCCATCATATTTGAGAAATCATGGCAGTCTGGTGAAGTTCGCACTGACTGGAAAGGGGAAAAATAACCCCCATTGCCAGGGTCATCAAGGGTAACAAGAAAAGCTTTTACAGGTACATAAGTGATAAAAGGAAGACTAGACAAAATGTGTGCTTTCTGTAGAAGGAAACAGGACACCTGGTTACATGGGATACGGAAAACTTTGGGGTAACAACAACTTTTTTTACTTCAATCATCACTGGCAAGGGTTGTGGCCACAGGAACCAAGTTGAAGAAGGCAAAGGCAAGGACTGGGAGAAAGAATATTCGCCCTGCTAAAAGAGAAAAGGAAGGTCGCAGACCACCTAAAGAATCTGAAAGTGCACAAGTCCATAGGATCTGACAAGATCCGTGCACAGATCCTGAGGGAACTGGAGGATAAAGCTGCAAAGTCAATTTCCATCATATTTGAGAAGTCATGGCAGTCTCGTGAAGTTCCCACTGACAGGAAAAGGGGAAAAATTATCTCCATTTTAGAAAAGGGAAAAAGAAAGACACAGGGAACTACAGGCCAACCAGTCACACCTCTGTGCCTGGAAAGATCACAGAGCAGATGCTCCCAGAGGTCAGAGCCCTAAGACATGTGGGAAATGTGAAGGTTGCTGGTGGCAACAAGCATGGCTTCATCAAGGGCAAATCCTGCCTAACAGATCTGGTGGCTCTTTATGATGGGGTCACTGTGTTTTGGGACAAAGGGAGAGCAACTGAAATCACCTACATGGACCTGTGTAAAGTGTTCAACACTGTCCTGCATGAGATTGTGGTATCTAAACTGGAACGATACAGATTAGATGGATGGACCATTTGATGGATAAGGGTTGACTGGAAGGCCACATGCAAAGCATAATGGTCAATGGTTCAATGTCCAAATGGAGAACAGTGATGAGTGGCATTGCTCAAGGATTGGTACTCAGATCAGTGCTGTTTAACATCTTTGTTGGCGACGTGGACAGGGGAATTGAGTGCACCTTCAGCAAGCCTGCTGATGATACCAAAGTGTGTGGTGAGGTTGACACACTTGAAGTAAGGGAGGCCATCCAGAGGGACCCTGACAGGCTCAAGAGGTGGGCTTGTGCAACTGCATGAAATTCAACAAGGCTAAGTGCAAGGTTCTGCACTTGGGTTGGGGCAATCCCAAGCACAAATACAGGGTGTGTGGATGTTGTATCGAAAACAGCACTGAGGAGAAGGACTTGGGGCAATGGTTTATGAGAAGTTCAACGTGAGCCAGAAATGTGTGCTCCCAGCCCAGGAAGCCAACCATGTCCTGGGCTGCATAAAACGAAGCACAGCCAGCAGGTCAAGGGAGATGCTCTACTCTTGTGGGACTCCAGCTAGAGTACTGTGTCCAGTTCTGGAGCCCCCAACGCAGGAAGGATAGGAAGTTGTTGAAGTGTGTCCAGAGGAGGGTACCTCTCCTATGGAGACGGGCTAAGAGAGTTGGGGTTGTTCAGCCTGGAGAAGAAAAGGCTCAGGGGAGGCCTTGTAGTGGCTTTTCAGTAGCTGAAGAGGCCCACACTAAAGTTCAGAGGGACTTTTTACAAGGACTTGTGTTGATAGGACAAGGGGTAATGGCTTAAAACTGGAAGAGGAGAGATTTAGATTGACATTAGGAGGAAATTCTTCAGTGTGAGGGTAGTGAGACACAGGGACAGGTTGCCCAGAGAAGCGTGGATGCGCCCTCCTTGGAAGTGTTTGAGACCTGGTTAGATAGGGCTTTGAGCAACCTGGTCTAGCAGGAGGTGTCTCTGCTTGTGGAAAGAGGATGGACCTAGGTGATCTTTAGTGTCCCTTCCAACCCAAACCATTCTATGATTCTATGATAGGAGAGCTTGTTTTATGAGGAAATATTATTTCCAAAGAAACGTTCTTTAGGGAAAATGAAAAATTATCCAAAGTGGTAATATTTGATTCAAGATATTCTCATTTAATTCCAATTCACCTACCAAATGTAGACATGCTTTGTCAGTGTACACCTTGCTGAAAAATATTCTATGTGGTTAAATTAAACTATTCTGATGCATTACTTTCTGAATTAAAAGGAAGGTTTTGTGTACCATTGAAGATGCATTTTGATCTGAAAGGATAACAGGAACCACCCCAATTACAACACTGAGAAATCCAGCAGCTGCAGTTTTCAATTCAAATTTCTTAGTTTTCTGTCAAACTCATGCTAAGAGGATGATGAGATGAAGAGGAATAAAACAGATTACCAAAGCACCTCAAATGTCTATTGTTGTTCATGAGATTAAATGTACAGATCTCTAGCAAAAGGTGACTTAGGTTCTCTTGAGAATCTGTAATTTACCATTACATTGTTTAGATTAAATTGTTACCATCAAAATAGGAAAAGGTGCTGTTAATGTGGATGTAAGGTTCATAAACACACTTCATGTTCTAGCCATGAAAAATCAGGAACTTCTTTGTTTGTCTGAAAATCCTGGTTTCCTATTCACAACTCTAACTAATTATATCTATCTGATTCTGGATAACTTACTTCTGTTTTTCTGGACTTCCATTACTTGTGAAGAGGATGAAAAATATTTACTGTCTTACTGCAAAACTTAAGTTATCTACACAGAACAGCAGACAACTATGCAAAGATCCTTGTGCTAGTGAAAATCTGAACCAGTAATTTCATGTGATACACTGAATAGCCCTGTGTGACTGGAAGCAGTCTAATCCCTATTACAAAGCAATTTGCTAAAAGCTGTGCCTGGACCCCTAACAATAGCAATAGTTATCTTAGATTAGGTCTTCTGGTCATGTAGACATTGCATTGCATCAGCATACACAGGCTGTACAAGCCCACCTCTGAAGTTGTTCTGTAAGTTTGGTCTTGGTCCGTTACAGGCAAACTCCAAATTTTACACAAAATCAGTTGATACAGCTTGTATATCTGATCCTCCTCTCCCACCCACCCCAGCTGAAACATGCTGTACACTATTCCTGTTACTGCTAATCTTGTAATAATTATTACAATGATGTCTTTTAAAAGACAAAACTTATATAAACTCAGTGGTACAAACCTACACAGGCTCAGTGGGATCAAAAGTTTGTTCTCTCAGATCTGAGCTACCTGTGTTTCACAAGATAAAAAATGAACTTTCAATTTCCTGTCAGATTCCATGGTATTTCAGGTAAGAGTCAAAATTGTCTGGAGTTTGCTCTCTAGAAATTTAATTACTTTTTTTTCTCCACTGTCAGCACAGTTAAACTCTGACAAAAACTCATTGCTAAAAGCTTAACAATTGCTGCATTTTGTTTGTGAGAAAGACAGTTTTTGCACAAGTATGAGCTTGGTGAGACTTCAAAATTAATTTTAAATGAGACATGAAATTTCAAATTAACAAAATCAAATGCTGCAGAGAGTACTTGCTACTTAGCAGTCACAAAAGTGCACAAATATTTCAAGCAGCTTGACATCTGTATTACATAAGCAGAGAGCAATTCAGCTGCTTCGAGAATACAAAAAACAACTTTGACCTTACACTGGAGTCATGCTTCAAAAGACTGATTATTCATAAGAGGAAAATTGCTCAAAAACAACTGCTTGAAAATATTCTCAGAAAGAAAATAGATTGTTCCAAGGCAATAATTTAATTGTGTTACAATAAACTGCATTTTTTTTTTTTAAATTTTAATTCCTAAGGCTTTTTCTTTTTTTCACATTAAGTGCTTCATCTGCTATTGTTTGAAATATTTTATCTTTAAAATTTTTTCTTGTGTTTATTCTTGTATTTATATCTGGTAGATTGCTTGAATTAAGATCTTCAGGAAGACAGAGAGTTGCAAGCCATTTCTCTCTAGCTGCTAAGAAAAAGTTTCAAGCAGTGTTGCTTCTTGCTCTGTTTGATCTAAGTCTCAAAACTGTAGGGTTAAAGAAGCTTTCTGTTGGTAGAACCTACTGTAAAAATGTCCACAAGAAAAAAATTGTGATTCAACAATTTTTCAAAATATTCCTTATATCATGCTGAACAACATGGAATTGTGGGTTTATTTTAAAGCAACATTTTCCTTCTGAAGGAGGCCTAGTCATCTGGTTGAGGGACTGAGTGGATGTTTAGGAAACCTGGGTTCAATTCACTACACTGCTACCTATTTCTTCCATGACTCTGGGTATATAGCTAAGGCCACATTCCTGGAAACACTGATGCAAAACCTTAACTTCACTGCTGTGAGCAGTCTGGGGATTTCAACAGGTCAGACTGCAACCTAGTTAAATGTTAAAGACTGAAGTCAAGTCTCCTCAGCTTTCCTCTGTTAACTGTAGATACCAGTCCTCCGCTTTGTCCCACCCATTTCCATCCAGCCCCAGGTTAGTTTGCTAAATCTGCAGATTCAAGATTGGGCTTGAGTTTCTCTGTACAAGCAAATTAAGCTGTTTTAGGCTTACCAATGCACTTGAAGCAGCACATCTCCTGAAGTGAATTTGGTTGTTACAGGACAAACAAATGAAAAGATTTCCAGCCTTCTCTTCATTCTCTGAAACAAACTGTGGTGAAAAGCCATGTAACCCCAACCACATGTTTCCAAGTAATTCTTTCATGGACTTCCAGTAAGTGCTTGGGCAGCTCCCTAGCATGGCAGGGCATAATGCTGTCAGCACAGGTCTCTATGCACTAACAGAAATAAATGCTGGTTTTGCTGTAATCAGTATATTAATAAAAACAAGATTATTTTTCTTTTACATCTGCTGATACAAAAATCTTGGCATATGCATAAATGTGGAAGCAAAAGGTAAGATACTCTATTTCACTTCTGAGCCAGCAGACCTGCTGTAACATTTGACATATGTGTGCTGATTTTCTTGCATCTGTTTTGATCTGGATTATTTGATGTAATATTATGTATATATAAAAAATGTTACCTGTGCTGTTTTGTTTGTTTGGTTGGTTGGTTGGTTGCTTTTTTTCAGTGCTACTTCAGTAACAGAATCCAGCTTTATGGTTTTAGAGTTGAAAGAACCAAGGACTGTCGTGTTCAAGGAGAGAAACTTTCAACTGGCAGAATACTTGAGGCAAGGTGAAGAAACAATAATACTCCTAAAGCCCATGTTTATCTTCCTGTTGTGGCTTGCATCAGCGAATTCCCATAAATCAGTTTAGAATAATTTCTGCAACAGTTTCTGAAAAAAACGAATCAACAAAATACGTCTATCTCTTTGCTGTTCATCTTAAGGTTTTTTTAGCAGTTTTCTGCTTTCACAACTTCAGCATAATTACTGGTTTTGCTGTTTTGCAAGTGCCTGCTGAGCTCCTGGGACACAGAGATGGCCATCTTTTTTTTTAGAAGGAAGTTCACAGGGACTTGCTGCATCATCAAGCTAATCTTCAGTCCATAAGCCAGTTCTGTAACTTGGGTTCCAGGATCTGGTTCTTACCCAAATATCAGGTTTCAATTTTTCTCCAAATCCTCCTTCATGGTACTTTACAGTGGTCTTAATTCTTTCCTAGGAATATTGTTTTCACATAGTTTATTAACTAAGTAAAACTTAAAAGTTGCCTTATACTAAGAGTCTTTCCTCAGACTCCTGTGATAATGTCACAAAGCTCAGGACAGTGACATGCCATTCTCTCACATATTGAACTGATTTTAAAAGGTAATTCTCTTGGTGCTTTTGATATGGAAACTAATTTGATTGTTACAGAGTCACAGCTGAGTGAGCTACTCTGCTGGCAACGCCAAAGCTTGAGGTATACTTTCTCTACCTTTCATTTTTCAAATACTTTTTAAACTCAGGGAAGGAATTTCACACCCCCAATCAAAATAAGCCAGTCAGCAGAATTGTTTCAATTTCCAGCTCTTAATACATCATACAGACTGAAATCAGATTCATGACTTCCTGAGTAGTTATGCATTTATGTTCTCAATTTCCATAACAGAAGTTGCAACCCAATGGGAAAAACTGAATTTGCTAATAGTCACCTACTGAATTTCATTTCAGGCAGAACTCATTTGTTTACGTCTACTGGTCTCTTAGTGGAAAAAGGTTAAACTTGCTATAATATTAACATAAGCATATTTTCTCACTCACTCCCCTTTGGTTTTGAGATAAACAAACACACAAAAAATTAACACTGGTCTCTAATGACACAGCTATCTCCCTGTCTACAGATATAAGCAAGGACATTAAAGAATATCACACCTATTGACTATGAAAGCAAAGCATAGGACTGCAATCCCCTTGAAAACTTCCATCAAGAGACACTCGATGTCACCTTGTATATAAGATGACAAGCACAACCAGCTGTTTTTGCCAGTGATCATCTCTCCATTTTGCACCAGCCCTGCTTCACATTAATTGTATTATTTTAGTTTATGCATTTTGATGAGCACTTCTCCTCCTCTCAGAAGGCTAACACTGCTAGGGCCTTTTCCCCAGAGCCAAGAGAAAGGCTGCTCCAGGAGCTCCTTGCCAGGGATGCTGAAAGTGAAGCAATGAAGTTCCACCCTTCCCTTGTGCTGAGTAGGGGGCTGAGGAATCCAAATTGATTCATTCCACAGCTGAGGTCTTGGACGTTCACAGCAATACTGTGATGCAGTCATGTCCCTAAACTGGCTTCCTATCAGACTTTAAAATGAAACATTATGCTTCTTCTCATCAGTGCTTACTTTGCCAGAAAGGAGTTCTTCATTTAAAAAAAAAAAGTGTGTAAGTGTGTAGAAATACTGGGAAAAAAACAGCTGTGACTTGATACCTGTGTGTCAGCAATGATGACTTGTCACTGAAGATGCATCAACATATCTAGCAATTAATTAATCTCCTTCCTGGTTACAAGCATCATGTTTTCTTTTGCTTCTTTTGATTACAAATGTTGCGTGATAACTTGTAATCCAAAAGCAATAAATTTGTACTGACTGCTAAGTCTGATTTGTAAACTGAGCTTTTTGGTTTCATCAGCTACTGATTTATTGCACTTTTGAGAGAAAATATCCAATGTTCAATACAGCTTGGTTTTAATGTATTGCATCTTTTTCAATTCTTATTTTTACTACATTTCTGTTCATTTAAATTCTTTCTGCAGACATATTAAAACCAGTAACAATCATCTTTGAAGTTCCAAATCCATTTATTCGGAATTTCTTTCTTTCCCTGCCTGCCCCCGACCCTAGTTTTCTACTTGATATAAACATGTAGTACCAAAGTAATTTCAGATTTTGCAGCACTAGTTGAATCTCAGAATGTGTTTAAAACTCTCCCTGTACAGTTCTTCTACAGGCCAAACATTTCACTCTGCCAGAAAATGCCTGGTGGTAACGGAGAATAATTTTAAGTATTTCTTAAATGTACAGCAGATGGTGGTAACAAAAATTACAATATCAAGTACTAACTTGTCTCTAACCTCTGCTTCCACATGCTACACATGCAAAAGGCCATTCATACAAAGTGATTGCCATGTATTGTGCCATATAGAATAGACATCCCAGGAAAGACTGGTCCCTGGAATATCCAGGAAACACCCTGGTTGAAATTCCCCCCAAAACAATGGAAAAGACAATTAAAAAAAAATCTATTCTTGATGGTTTTGGTTATGATTTAAAATGAACCATGTCGAGAACTTCACAGTTTTCTTTCACTTAGGGGACTTAACAAAGCCCCTTTGTTCTCAATAGGCTGCATTCTGAAGTGTGCTCTCCTAAACCACAATGACCACATTAGGCCACGATACTGAGAAGTCCTCTCCTTACCTGATTTGCTGGAGCTGGCCATGAAACTGGTGTAAAGGTGACTATGGAGAATTGAAAAGAGTGCTGACAATGTTTTAATAATATTTGATGGCTGATTTCTGATCTACTGCATACTGCATTGGCATTGTTAGTCAATGGTGTTATGTTAATTTAGGTCAGCTTGGCATATTTCACTCCACATATGTCTCAGGCACAGTTTTTGTGAAGGAAATTAGAGCAATGAGTGAGTTTCAAAGGGATACTGTATTACTCTTTCAAATGATTGTGCCATATAACAACATTGCAATTAAAGGCTGTATCTTTATTTAAGACTTACCTGGCTAAAGGGGTATTGGTAAATTACTGAGCTATGAAGCATCACAAAAGACCATTTAAAGCAAACCCATGAAAGCAACTATCTAAAAATAAAGCAAAGAAAATCCTTCCGCCCTTCGCCCTCTATTAAAAGGAGTGGTTGGAGCTTTATACTTCCCCTGGAAATAAATAAAACATAGGTGCCTCCTTTCTTAATTTTTCTTGCAGCTTTGTGCCCTGATGTTTTCTTTCACTCAGCAAAACGAGTCCTGAAATTATGGCCTCTCTCTGATGCATTGCATGTCTTAGGAAAGAATACTGGAGTACTTCAGCAGCTATACTGGTATAATGTAATCCAAATTGTAATGTCAGAGTGGTTTGCTTATAGTATGAAAAGGAGAATTATCCATTCCAAATGCTCTGGAGAAATATTTTGTTTTTCAACCCCCTCTTCCTTCCCCCTCAAATCCTCCTCTAGGCTTCCTCAGGTTATTTCTAGTTTGCTTTTAATGGAAATTCCTTCTGACCCCGATCTGCTGCTTGATGAATTAAACCTTTTGCATGTATCAATCATACTAGACTTTAATCCAGTTTACGGAAGGCTGGGGAGAACAGAAAGAAACAAATGTTTGGAGAGAGTAGAATCAGAACAGCATGATCAAAATCCAACTCCAAATGGGAGTAATCAGACTTCATGCTCTGAGAGGCTTTATTGTATCTTTCTGCTTCTTACCTGAGTTTGAGCCAATGATTTTCTAGACTCATCAAATTATGGGTTACAGTTCTCCTTCCAAATTCCACCTGGCAATTTCTTCTCAGTGCTCAGGTACTCAAGGCCTCATAGGTATTAAAGGCCTCTGGCTGATCTCTTCTTGAGTATGCATAGTTTGCATGCCTGACTGCATAAGAAGGCCTCAGGACTGATCTCTATAATAGCCAAATAATATGTCCAGACAGGCAGCCATCAGCACCATCTTGTGGTGCTGGCATCACCAAACCTTTTAGAGTTGTCATGGCACAAAGGCTGGAAGATGAGTCCTGGAAAAATCAGACAGACAACACGTAAAAATCACATTCTCAATTTGAAAGCGACTTTGACTTATAGCCCTATTAATGACACATCCCACAGTTTCTTTACAATAAAAACCTTGATGTATTAAAAAAAACCCAATCAGTTGGTATTTTCCCCTCAGTCATCTGAGCCCTCATTCAATTTATTTATGCTATCACACATTAATATTTTATTTTTGCATTATTCTGTTACACAGTTCAGAGCCACTACTTGCCACCAGTTTGCATTGCAAATCAAAGGCACTGGCCTCATGTCAGCCTATGTAGGGGATCTGTGAAGTCTTCAGTGGGATCAAGTATTCTGCAGGATATGTGTCTTTTGAGCTTAACAGTTTTGTCAGTAAAAATTATGATCACAGAATCACAGAATAGTTTAGATTGGAAGGGACCTTAAAGATCACCTAGCTCCAACCCCCCTGCTGTGGGCAGGGACACTTCCCACTAGACTAGGCTGCTTCAAGCTCCATCCATTATGCCATTTATGAAGTTTATTCCAATCTTTCAGATCAGCATTGGGGTATGGAATGGTGAAAATAAAGTAGTAAAGGGAAATATTTTGCACTGATGCTTATAAGAGGTTTTGTGATACCTCTTCCACAATTTCTTACTGATAGCTTGTTTTAGAATGACTGGAGTTAGTGGAAAACATATGTCAGCAAACTACCAGAATCAGACAGATTTCAGGAGAGGAATTTAACACAAACATTGGGTCAAAATCCTTATTCAATTTGTATTATAAGCTTGTACATAGTTCTAATATTTTCTCACATCATTGGAAAAATCTTAAAAGTTTGGCAGAGAGAAGAAAAAGAATAAAAGTAATGTGAGAAATCTTTAGGAAACCTTCTGCTAGCACCACAGTAGATTCTTCCAGTTTAGTGTATTCCTGTAAAATATGATCCAGTAAGATTATTTTTTTTGTCCACATTTTGCAGGTGTGAAGGAGGAAACCTATCTTCTCCAATATCTGAGCAAGATGCCATGTGCTGTCTACATATAGGGTTTTTTTTTTGTTTGTTTTGTTTGGTTTTTTGTTTTGTTTGTTTTTCCCTAAATAAAATGTGAAGGAGGAAACCTGTCTTCTCCAATATTTGAGCAAGATGCCATGTGCTGTCTACATATAAGGGTTTTTTTGTTTGTTTGTTTTGTTTGTTTTTTTGTTTTGTTTGTTTTTCCCTAAATAAACACATTTCATGATCCTGACAACTTAGTGTAGTCCCTCAAATGCAAAGGCATTGCTGAAATGCAATGTCTTACAACACTCACGATTGTTGCAGTGAGCACAGACCAGCACGATCCACTTCAGGAGATAACATGGCCAAAGAGAAGATACTTTTTCATAAGATGCTAGGAATCCCTTTCCTCAGACTACTCAGTATACCATATGGCAGCTTTGCATGAGTCACCTCCATTGCTTCCTTAACTATTCATATAATTTGAGACGTGTTGAAGATTAACAGAGCAAAATGTTTCATCTTGCTCTCTGGACCAAGAGTTTACCTGGTCAACTAATTCCTCGGTCTTGCACTTACTTTATCACAAGGAGCTAATATATCTTGAGAAAATAAAATACCCCACTTTTATGAGAGATAACTCACAAAGCTGCTAGACTTCTTGTTAAAATGGACACCCTCCATTTCCTCCCTCTTCTCCTGCTCATAACAATTTTCTTCTCTAAAAGGAAGGGGGAAAGGATTTATTTCCAAAGCAAGTGAATAAGAAAATTAAGTGGAGTAGCTGTAGCAGTATTCTTCAGTAATAACTTCAGCATACCCCTGTCCCCAAGGGAACACTATATCATAGAATATATGTTACTTTATTTCAGAATAATTAGTGTACTTTCATAGCAAAACAATTCTTCTTGGGAGGAGTAAGGGAGTGGAAAAGATTATAAGCCACTTTTATTCCGGGTTAAAATTCCCCAGCAACTGTTCCATGCTGCTCAGCAGAGAAAAGAAGCCTGGACAAATGTACGCTTTTCTGGGATTGAGAATGGACTAAGTTTTATCATTGAAGGAGCTGGATGAGAAGCAGTTAAAAATGGAAAGAAAAAACCCACCCAACCTCCAAATAAATTCTACATTACCCTTATAAAAAGACTTTTTATCAACAGCACTGAGCCTCAGCTGTTGCTCAAAATAAGTACTATTCCTTTATCAATAATCCCAAACCGCAAGACTAATTCAAGACTCCTTTGGAAAAAAAACAACACATGTATTATGTAAGGCTGAGATAATGTACCAGTGCCTAACTGGAGCCAATGCAACTTTTGGAAGTGTGCACAAAATTAAAGATGCTAACAAAATATGTTAAAGCACTTTTTTTTTTCTGTTAGTTTTGAACTGAATCCATTACCACAAATTCTTCTGCAAGATATTGTGTAGTTTTAGTTAAAAATGTACACAAACATTTTAATAAATGTAATGATATTAATAAAAACTTTGTGAAAAGTTTGGAGGAAAACTTATTCTTTCTTTTTTCTTCCCGTTAGAAGTTGCAGTAAAAAAACCCAGCAACCAATGCATAAATGCATAAAAAAGACTTTTGTGAAAAGGTTTGATTAATATAATCAAGTGAGTAAAGTTTGCAAGTATTTTGTAATAAACGTGTTTCCTGTGCAAGAATAAGGAAATAGTTCCTCAAAAGCAATTTCTCAGTTATCTTGATTCCTTGGTAACTTTGAAACTCAGAACGGGTTTCAGTTATGTCTCACCACAGAGACTAATTTTCATGGTCTCTCATAGGAGCACTTAATTAACTACAGGTTAAATTTTAAGCAGTGGTAAAACAGTCTCTCTCATGACAGTCTGTACTCTTCAGGACTAAGGAGCCTGCACAGACACTGAAGTGTTAAAAGAAATACCATAATTAATCACTGGAGACAGTGATTATATCGTCAGACTATATTGTTTGATCCCATTTTCTGATCACAAGATTTTGTGGTGGAAAGAAAAACAGATCTCCCAATTCTTAGACACAGAAGTTGCTGTGGAAGGCACAACAATACAAAACATAACATGAAACAAAATAATCTAGAATTAAAGGGTTTACATATGAAGTATAAGAAATATAGAGAGAATATATAGTGGGAACACAGTACGCATTTTATTCCCAATATTCTTCTCTTCTTTGGGTTAAAAAAGGTGTTGGTGTTGAGAGGGAAGGAAATGAAAAATGGAAGGAGAACCTCCTAGAGCAGAATTTATTCACCAAATACTCTAATAGTCTACCTAGTTTAACCATTAGTAAGTTATATTTGAGGGGTGGTATTTTTTCTGTCGATGATCTTGAAAGTTTTCTTATCAAATACATGGATTTGCTATGAAATGCAAATTGTTTTGTGAAAACTGCAACTTTTGCAAAAAATATGACTTCTTTCAAATATATTTAGTAAAGTAACTCCAAGACTATTGAGTTACACCCTGGGAGTGTGATGAGTACCTTTATTTTTTCCCCTACTTTTAAAACCTGCTTTCTAAGCATAACATTCAATGGACATTGCTTTAGCTTAATACAGCCAGCCACTTGATTATAACCTTACCATTTGATTTGCCAGCAATTCATACAGTCAAATCTGGAGCATTTTATTACTGTGTACTTAAAGCAAAGCCATGCCAAAAAGGAAGTAAGGAAGCTGAAGCTGTGCCTGTGGATCAGTACTTCAAACTGCCTCACATGTAGGATCTGAAACACCTTAAAAAGCAAGTCAGGGCAGCTGTTTTTACTGAGTGGGTTCCACGTGGCCTGAAGTTAAACCTCTTGTCCCCCCTAACAGTGGTTCAGTATATTTGGGAAGATATTAGAGAAACTCTAGAGAGAAATGATTTTACTCTCTAAATGGCAGATTAAATGTAAACTGTGTAGTAGGAAAGAATTAATTCCCACAACAAGAATTTCAGCTTTAGCGTGCTACCTGAAACAGATCCTACTTATGTGAAGGATCAGCTCCATGGAAGGGTGTTCCTGTGGCTATGCTGTGCAATAAGAAGAGAAGTTTCTCATAACTTAAGCTGGAAGAGATACTTATATGAGGAAGTTGTGTTTATATTTATAGATACATTTATATTTGTAGATGTACAGGCAGCAGTATCTTACAGCTTTCCCAAAGCTTGTCTGACAATGTGTACATGGTGACAATCATACTCTCTATCCAGAAAAAAGCTTCTAAAGGAAGGAGAATTTACATTAAAACAATAGCATCTTGTTGCATGAACATGTGTGAGAGGAAGGACTTGAAAGAGCTCAGCTGAACTAAGTCCTGGTATGTACACAAAATTGTAATGTAAAGCTCACATAAGGGATACAAAGGAAATGTCTACTTTCTTCCTTCTGTTACAGAGTTTTGTACGTGAACAGTTCTGGTTTAAAATTAAAATTTGTTTTATAAATGGTACAACACAGGGTTGCAGTTATACAAAGCCATTGACTAGCTGTAGTTAGGAACTTTAAGAAAGCTGTGGAAAAAGCAGCTTTGTATCACTTCTTGTGCCTGATATTTACAGAGTGAAGTACATTGGGTGATATGCTATTACAGGCTCATTTTATTTTTTTTTTTCTATTTTTTTTTTTCATTTCAGAGGGCACGTCTAAGAGCTGTAGCCCCAGAGCCATCTGTCTTCTGTATTTCTTAGTGCATCAGTTTATTCACTGCATGCCTGCAAAATAAGCTGTGACAGCTGGAGCAGTCACCTTGCTTTGGTCTGCCATAGTTTCCTACTCTTCTCTTGCATCTGTAAAAAGTGTCCTTTTTCGCTGCTGTGACATAAGCAGTCAAAAGACTCTCTGAGGCATGTATTACTTTGTTGCCCTGAGCCCTGGCTGTGCATGTCTTAGCAACTGATATTTCAGGTCTCAGTTCTTGCACTCAGAATTTTTTACCCAAATTCTCATCTCTCTGATGCTGGTTTTAGACCAACGTAACTCAACTGAGTTACGACTCGTGGCAACTAAGGTAGATACATTTGAGATGTGGTGAACTACCCTCTGACTTTGACCAGATGCCGGCCTTTCAGAAGTTTAAGTTAGGCAAAAAATCTAATTGCAAGTGAATTTACAGAAGGCCCTGTTGCGAGTAGTATCCACACTTCTGATACTAACTGTTACAGATCTGATGAAAGGGTCACAGGAGTAAATGTTCCTTCTAATGCTATGTTCCCAGTGGAGATTATTTACTAGCCCTTTACTGAGGTGTCAGCTATTTATTAATGCACAGCGCAGTGCCATCATTTCTGGAGGTGCGTATCATTACCTACAGCTCATCTGAACAAGCCAGAAATGTTTCTGTTCCCTGCCATCGTGACTGAAAGTGTCATTAACCAACACAACATCACCAAGCAAGTCAGCTCATGTGGCTAAAGTCCCTAGAAACACTGTTCTCATTCTCACTTCACTGAGCAATCTTAGATGATATTAATGCCAAACTTTACTTAAAGTGATCAACAGTAAAACCACACATTTACTTCTGGCTACAGTTTTCCAAAACCTGTGCAGGCTGCCTAAAAAGAAATTAGTATAGCTTCCTTTCCCCTTCTATTACTTTTTTTGCTGAAGCGTTCCCATGGTTTCATCACCTTTGGTGCAGTGCACAGCATGGTAATGGCTCACATCCCGTAGTTTTAGGAAGAGTTAGATTTGCTCAGTTTTGACAGTTTCAGCATCTCCCACGATGGTAACACTTACTGAAATACCCTCTGATAGTTAACTTTAAATATTACGGTACAGGGTTACATAATAAGTGATATCCTTTTCATTTTATTATTCCATAGTTAACCTTATAATGCCAGAGGAAGTAGTTTAGAAAGCACAAAGTACTTAATTACTACATCAGTAAATGCAAATACAATGACTTTGGAAAACTCACAAGCAAAACCGCCCGTCTGTCTTTACTGCATCAGATGTCATACTTTAGTGATATTATAATGCTTTTGCATGATTCAATATCTTAGTGTACTTCCACAACTACTATCCTCTTAGTAACACCACTTCATAAATTGATATCCATATATAAACACACACTGGCTGAACATGAGGACATTTTGAGTAAAACATCCAGGACAACCAGCACAATTTTTACTTTGTTTTTTTTGGTCCAGCACACAAGGGCAAAGAGGTGCTAAAGAGTGGGAAATATTCATATTGAAAAGGATTTAAAAAATAATTATAACAGGAGGGCTGCTAGCCACTGAAGATAATTTTGTCCAAGCCACAGTGATTTTCTTAATGGAGTTATACATTTTTTTCTAAGAATAAGCTAAATAGAGATTACAGAAAATTGACTGATGATTCAAAGGCAACTCCACAAAAGGCATGCCTCTGACGTCCGGTGGCAGGCTCTGTCACTTAAACAAAGCCTGGAAAACCATCTTGAGAAGACACTTTTATTTAAGCATGGTTAATGTTCATACTTGATGAAATCACAAACAAGTTTTAAACACCTGCCCCATATGGTGGTTTTTAAGCAGCTGGTAGAAGGTGACAGTAAGTTGTTTTCTCTGTGGGTCTTGAAAATGAAACTTTAAATGTAGTCAATGTCCTAAATTCTTCCTGTGAAATTAAGGTTGATTGGTTTGAAGAAGCCCTCTCCATGCTGTAGCCAGCATGCTTTGTCAGTCAGAAACCAGGACTTCACTGGTATTTGCCGCAGCCAGATGCTGTGCTGAAATGTGCTTTAGGGACAGCTGCAAATATACTGGCTGGTCTTCTCCAGATGGACTCCTGGTATGTGCAATTTGCTTTTGACATTTCTTGGCTGACACTAACTGTTATTATTGTGCACACAAACACCCCCCCTCTCTCCCTCTTTCCTGAAGGAGAGGTAAGACTTTAGTGTTCCTTATGGTTGTGTGTAGACAGGTCAACTTGTTTATCCTTCTGTTTTTTTATGTGCTGTAAGACTCACAACTTCTTTCTGTCTTTAAAGGAAGAAGAAGGAAAGAAGGGAAAGAAGATGAAGAAAGAGAGAGAAAGAAAGAGAGAAAGAAAGAGACAGAGAGACAGACAGAGAGAGAAAAAGAGAATGAGAAAGTGAGAAAGAGACAAAGAAAGAGACAAAGAGAGAAAGAGAGAGAGAGAGAAAAAGAAAGAAAGAGAGAAAGAAAGAGAGAGAGAAAGAAAGAAAGCGAGAAAAAGAAAGAAAGAGAGAGAGAGAGAGAAAGAAAGAAAGAAAGAAAGAAAGAAAGAAAGAAAGAAAGAAAGAAAGAAAGAAAGAAAGAAAGAAAGAAAGAAAGGAGTAAATCACTCCTAAGACCCTTGATTTTTTACTTTCTCAGTAATCCAACAATTATATTTCAGAAGCTGTTCTGTACTATACCGCATATCACTACCTATTTGCTAATAAATATACCCTCATGTAGAAACTTTATGTCAAAATGTTGTTTAACATCAGATTTGGCTATAAAGGGCTAGATTATACTTCATGTCTTTTAAAATTGTTGTTGGTTTCTGTTTTTCTTATTTATCTTAAAAAAGGGATACAAATTTCTTGCATTCTTTCATTTTTGGCTTACAGGGCACCTCTAAGAAGGTTTTTGCTGTTTTCTAAGTGTGAAGCATTTGCTACCAGGCTACAGATTTTTGATTCCCTGCAGTCAGAGGACATCTTGATGAATTATTATACTGCTGCTCTTGCTAACAATTTCTGCCTCACAGGATATTCCGTATTAATGGATGAAGAAAGGCGTTGAAAGGCATCTAACTCACATAAGCGTTTTCAAGAGTGAATACTAGAACTTCAAGCAGTCATACTCTAGAGGTCTGGCCTTAAGGGCAAGTTTCTATGAAGCTAATACATGTCTTTCTGAATACATTAGTTAGTTTCTGCCACCCAGCTCAGTGGACTGTTTTCAGCCTAAGTAGGCATGCCCTTAGCCATAAATGACTTCAGGTTGCTCTACAGATTTTAAATTGGGCAACCAAAAAATGGAAATAAATGAAAAAAATGAAATATCTACTGAATGATCAAGATTTTTCAGAAGCATCACCATCTGTGCACTTACCCAGTGTTCATCTTCCTGATATCAATTATCAGCTGTGAATTGGTGAACTGACTCATTGTCTCTTGGGTGTTTTTTTTCTTTGTTGGAAAAGCAGAGCTAATGCTCAATTTCAGGTTACTTTTCAAATGGAATAAATGGTCCTACAGAAAAGACTGCAGGACCAGTGAACAAGAAATCCTGCAGACAAGCCCTCTTGAATGTTGGACTTGAATTTTAAAGAATATTATTATTTCATTTACAAATGATTGCACTTTTCATCAAATTGATTCTTATGAACCTGTAAAACTTACTGCTTGAAAAGTACACACACCAAATACTTTTCCCTCCTTATTTTAAGGAGAACCATTTCTCCTGGCAATAACATGCACCTTTCCTTCTTATTCTCTTACTCTACTTTCACAGTTAATATTAGCTGTGTAGAACCATAAAGAGGGATAGGAGTCAAATATCAAGCTGGATTTTTGGAGACCGCTGCTGATATAAACCCTACAATATCTGTGCCTATTTGGTTGTTGCTGAATTTTATCTCAGACTGGTTAATTGTTTGTTGTTGGTTTTTTTTTTTTGTTTTTTTTTTTTCTCTAAACAGCTTTCTCTCTTAGCTGAAATTGTGTAGCATGCAAAATGTGCACAGAGGCCTCACTTTACTCTCAACCATTGCTCCTTGGTTACACAAAATGTAGCTTGAACATACTGAATCTTAGGTAATACTAAGCTTTTCTTGTTCCAGGTTGGACCTTGTGCAAACTATGAAAGCCTATTAATTTTTATCTTCCTATTGCTGAGCAGTATGACTTTGTGCTAAACAAACAGGAAGACAGGTTGAGAGGGTTGGGGTTGTTCAGCCTGGAGAAGAGAAGGCTTCGGGGAGTCCTCTTAGCAGCCTTCCAGTATCTGAAGGGGCCTACGGGAGGGATTTCTTACAAGGGCTTGTAGTGAGAGGACAAGGGGTGATGGATTAAAACTGGACGAGGGTAGTTTTAGGTTAGACATTAGAAGGCAATTCTTCAGTATCAGGGTTGTCATTGGCACAGACTGCCCAGGAAAGTTGTGGATGCCTCATCCCTGGAAGTGCTCAAGGCCAGGTTGGATGGGGTTTGGAGCAACCTGATCTAGTGTGAGATGTCCCTGCTCAAGCAGGGGGTTGAAACTATATGATCTTTAAAGTCCTTTCCAACCCAAACCATTCTATATTTCTACAATTCTCTGAGCCTATGCTTCTATGAAATATGTTATTGCCATGTACAGAGTGGGAAAAACTGAGAAGAGAAAAGTATAAGAAAGCAGACTGAATTATACTGAGATATTATTTTGTAAAATATTCATATTTGAGGATGCACAGAGATGATTGCTCCATTCTGGTCTTCAGCCTCAGAAAGAAGACTGAGCCATGAGGCAAAAAGACTTCTAACAGGAAATGGATGAAACTCAATTGAAAGAGATCCAAATGACAGACAATAATTTATGCAGGTCACCCACGAAACTTGGGAGGTGTTGAGCAGGCCTTTGGCATCTAAAAACATGCAAGGAGGTAAAAAAAACCCCTCTTTCTCAGCTTTTTTTTAAACTAGAAATTGCGAAAAAGGTAGGTGTGTATTTTCCACACACCCTAGTAGGTATCCGTGGAGGCATCAACAAAGACACAAAACGGCTATATGCTTGGCACAATCCCCTGACATACTGGCCTGAAGAACTGTAGTGAATTATTTCTTCTCCTTTGGAGTTGTCTTTCTGCTCTGCTATGTTAGAACTTGGCTTTCCTGTCTCTTGTGAAAGACAGATTCTGGTGTCTCAAAGGAAGAACATTATTTAGTAAGGGAAAATAATCTGTAAGTCATTAGTAATAACTAAGTCTCTACCAAATTACAATTTTGCCGGTCTGTTTTCATAAGAGGTACTAACATATGAAAGTGAAAATACTAGATCTCACTCAGTAATCTACATTTCAAGTGAAGAACTGAGGAGCTGGATTTTCATCTAGAGTTTTAAGTGTCACAGGTAGAAGAAGCAGCTATAGAAGCACCATGGTCATCTGTGGTTGCACTTTTATAAAGAAGGAAATTCAGGTAGCTGCTCTAAAAAATGAGGGTTGGGTAGGGTTTTATTCCCCTTTTTAAGTGTGGCACAACATTAATGGAATAGGAATTTATAGTCCTGTAACAGTTTACAGCTTCTAAATCGAGCTGCGTGACTTTGCCTCAGCAAATGTCTGTCAGTGGCACCATTTGTATCACAAACTATTCTATTAATTTTTTTAGTGTAGTAGATGAAAGTCTTTTTAATGATATTTTAGGGCACATTACAGCAGCTTAGCAAAGACTGAAGTAACAGAGACTGAATAAGGTAGAAAGAAAAGCTGGAGGAAATCCAGATGGACCTTTTATATCCTCAGTATAGTATAAAAAACTGTTGAGTGGAGGATTGCACAGTGAGACCTGCAGAATATGATACATAAAGTACCGATACGTTACAAAAGACCCGTTTTTGTAATGGCTTTCTCGTTTCCCCTTAATGAAGTCTGTTTTTTGTTACTGCAAAGGGAAAGGTGGGGACAGCTTTATGTATGCTCTTTTGCTTTGTGTATTCCGTGTTAACTCTTTCCTGAAACACAGGCTCAGTGCCAGAACATTTCAGGAAGCATTGCATGGAACCTAATTTCTCATAAGTTTTAACATGGTGTGTATAGCTCTTAATAAACTTTCAAAGAGGGACTATCAAATGATTTCTAAATAAACAAGCTTTGTGCATCACAGTGCACTCACTGTAGGCAGTAGATGAGATAGGAAGTAATATCTGCTATAACTATGCTGGATGAGAGAAGCACAAATAGGGGAGACTGGGGCGAAAAGAAAAAAATGCTGTTTAATTTACACAATACAAAATGAAAGGTGGAACTATAGGTCACGCACCATAGACTGTTCTTCTGTCTCATCTTTCAGTGCCCTAGTGGGAGGGATTGTCATGTCCTTCTTGGCCTGACACCCATGGTGGGAATGAACATACCAAACCATGTCATGCAGCAGTGGAGTCTCTCTTGTGGGTGAGCAGGACAGGGAACCAGGCACAGCCAAAGCTCTGTGGGCAGCATCATGGTGGTCCAGAGCTGGCTGGAGGAGGAAAACAGTAGGAGTTATAGGTAGCTACAGGAGAACAAGCAAAAGACTCCCAACCTATGATGCCTGATTGGTTTCTATATATTCCTAAATCCTGGAGTTGCTTGTCAAATACAGAATAAAAATTCCCTCCTCTCTTCATTAATTTTCCTCCTTCCTTTGAGCTGAATAGAACAGAAGCAAGGAAACAAACAGTATGTTTAAAAAGTGACATTTATCAAATAGCTTTACTTTTATACAAGATCTCATGTCCCTGGGAAAACCTAGTCAAGACATTAGAAATGTTGCTCATTTTCAGCTCACCATGGTTCAATTAAAAGACTATTATACTCTTTACTGATGGTACAAGATGAAAATAGCTAATATCTCCAAGAGAGCTTCTTATAACACTCAAATTGAACTTAATGAGAAAACACATTTAACAAATGTTGTTAGCTGTAAGATGCATTTAGCACTTGTCAAGAGCTGTATTTCTAACTCAACCAATTTGTAAGTTGGAGCCTGTATTAATGTAAATGAGACTGAGTGCAGTGGCTTTAACAAGGCTTAAAAGCACTGTTTACTTTGAGCAGGCCAGCCTAGTAGGATTCACATGAGCCTACATTAAAAATATGAAGAAAGCACTAGATGAAGAAAGCAACTAGTTCGGGTTAAGATGAATTTTAAAGGAGCTCTGCTGACTTTAACGCATGAAAATACGTGATAGTTTCTGCAAAATAAACAGTATATTCTCTGAATATCCTGGGCAACTTGTTCCAGTATCTCACTACCTTCATAGTGAAGAATTTCTTCCTAGTATCTAATCTAAATCTATCTTCTGGATCAGAGCACTTCAAGCAGCCATTGGTGCCAAACCCTCCCTGGGACAGTTTGGCAAACCAGCAGAACTTGGCATTGGGAGTTTGTTGGGATTTTTTCCCCCTGAATACAGGATACATGCGGTGAATTGATGATCTTAAAGGTCTTTTCCAGCCTTGGTGATTCTGTGAGTGGAGCAAACCCCCTTCACTGAGCCTGCTGATATTATGAGAGATGTGGGCGAGGTGTGGGTGGAACCACAGCCCCAGCGGGTTGTTTAAATGCCCCAGGAGTTTAAACAGCCCAGGTGGGATCCCTGTGCACCAATCAAGGTGGAACAAAGGGGGTGTGGTGAATTATCTGGGTGTGTCCCAGCAGTTGGCCCAGTTAGTCACTCCCAGGCCCAGCTATGGTCACAACCTGGCCAAAGGCTGTTGTCAAAAGAAATGTGGGAACCCAGATGAAGTTCCCGCACAAGCGTGGGTGGCCAGGCCCTCGGCTGCAGAGAGTGCTGGAGCCTGGCACTTGTAACAGAGGGTGTGGGAGACAACACCTGCTTTACATGTGAACAGGTGAATGAGCTGCTCAGCATGTTGGCTGAGCTGAAAGAGGAAATTGAAAGACTAAGGATTGTAAGAGAATGTGAAAGGGAGATAGACTGGTGGAGCCAGGGTCTACCATCCCGAAGGGAAAGGCAGCAGGTGCAGGCTCCACAAGAAGCAGGGCATCCCCTACCCTCTTGCCACCTGCAAAAAGAAGGGGATGTAAGAGGTGGGGGGGATGGAAACAGGTCCCTCCCTGGAGAGGCAGGTGAGTCCCCTCCTGACCTTCCTCATCTTCCCAGTTGCCCATACACAACAGGTACGGGGCTCTGCAAATTGAGAGCCAGGTGAACAAGGATGAAGATGAAGGTTCTATCCAGAACAGATGTGAGGCTCTGCTGGATGACAGCCAGTCTAATGTGGATGTGGTTGATAGGCAACCTATACCAGAGGTCTTCATATGGTCACATAGGCCTTCCAGCCATATAACAATCTCTTCCACAAGGAAGAAGAGAAGAGTTGTAGTTGTTGGAGACTCACTCCTAAAGGGAACAGAGGGCCCAATATGCAGGGTTGACCCTCATCATAGGTAAGTTTGTAGTCTTCCTGAAACCCTAATCAGGGATATCACTAAGAAACTCCCCAAGCTGGTGCCGTCTTCAGACTATTACCCACTGCTGATCTTCCAGACAGGTGGAGAGGAAGCTGCATCTTGTAGTCTGAGGGGAATGAAGACAGACTTCAAGGCCTTGGGAGAGTTGGTGAAAGAGTCTGGGTGGCAAGTTATTTTCTCTTCCCTCCTTCCAGTTGTGAGCAATGACATGTGGTGGAATAGAAGGATTCAGTCTGTAAATACCTGGCTGAGACTGGTGCTACAGGCAGGGCTTTGGGTTCTTTGATCATGGCTGGTTTTATAAGACATAAGGCTTGATGGTAATACATGGGAAAGGCTTATATGGCAGGGGGAAAAGGGTTCTAGGATAAGAATTAGCAGGGCTCATTCATAAAGCTTTAAACTAGACCAGAATGGAGTTATAGCTGGGGTTACACTGGTGGGCCAGTGTTCTAGTATTAATGAAGACCAGAAGGCCTCCCACCCCCTTAGGGTGTAATCAGTATGCTCAGCTCACTCCCTGAAATGCCTGAACACCAATGGATTCAGCATGGGGAATAAACAGGAGGAGTTAGAGATCTGTGAGGTAATGATCTTCTGGCAATTACAGAGACATGGTGGGACAGATCATGTGCCTGGAATGTGGTGCTGGATGGCTGTGCTCTTTTCAGGAAAGATAGGTCTACAAGGTGAAGTGGTGGAGTTACTCTTTACATGAGAGAGCGACTAGAATCTATTGAGTTCTGCCCAGGGAGAGCGATGAATTGAGAATTTGGGGGTGTGAATTAAGGGGCAGACTAACATGGGTGATACTGTTGTGAGTGTCTATTACAGGCTACCTGAACAGGATAAAGAAGTTGATGAGGCCTTCTACAGGCAGCTTGAAAGCAGTCTCACAATTACACGCCCTCGTTCTCATGGGGGATTTTAACTCCCCAGATATTTGCTGCAAGGTCTACTCTGCTGGCTATTCATGGTCCAGGAGGTTCATCCAGTGCTTTTTCAAGCAATTGCTAGGGGAAATCTCATGGGACAGGGTACTAGAAGGTAAAAGGGCCCAAGATAGTGGGTTAACATTCAAGGACCACTTCTTCCAAGCTCAAGGTAAGAGCCTCCCAACAGGTATGAAATCAAGAAAGTGAGCCAGGAGACCTGCAGGGTTAAAGAGGCAACTGCTGGGCATACTCAAGTGGAAGAAGACAGTCTGCAGATCATGGAAGGAGTAGCTGGCTATTTGGGAGGAATAAAAGTCTGTTACTAGACATGCTGGGAGGCAACTAGGAAAGCTAAGGCCTCCTTGGAATTAAACCTTACAAGAGTGGCCAAGGACAACAGAAAGGGCTTTTTTACAGACAAAATACCAAAGGCAATATCAGCCTGCTGCTGAATGAGGTGGGTGCTCTGGTGACAGAAGATACGAAGAAGGCAGAGTTACTGAATTCCTTCTTTGTCTTTACAGCTGGAGACTGTCCTCAGGAGCCCTGGACCCCTAGAAGAAGTCATGATAAAGGAGGAGTTTGCCCTGGTTGGTGAGAACTGTGTTAGGGATTAGTTAAGCAATCTAGACATCCATAAATCCATGGGTCCTGATGGGATGTACCCATGGATGCTGAGAGAGCTGGCAGAAGTCACTGCTAAGCCACTCTGCATCATCTTTGGTGCATCAGGGGGAACAGGAAAGGTCTCTGAGGACTAGAAGAAAGTAAATGTCACTCCTGTCTTCAAAAAGGGCAAGAAGGAAGACCCAGGTAACTTACCTCTATCCCTGAAAAGGGGATGGAAAAACTTATCCTTGGCACTGTCTCATATCAAGGATAAGACGGTCCTTCGGAGCAGTCAGCATGGTTTTACCAAGGGGTGGTCACATTTAACCAACCTGATAGCCTTTTATGAGGACATAATCAGGTGGATAGATGATGATAGAGCAGTAGATGTGGTTTATCATTATTTCAGTAAAGTATTTAACACCATCTCCCCCTACATCCTCGCTGTTAAATTGAGGAAGTATGGTCTGGATGATCAGGTAATGAGGTGAATCATGAACTGGTTGAAGGAAAGAAGTCAGTTTATTCAGAGACCTGTACCTGGTGGAGTCCCTCAGGGGTCAGTGCTGGGGCCAGTGTTATTCAATATGTTCATCAGCAACCTGGATGAAGGAACAGAGTGTGCCCTCAGCAAGTTTGCTGGTGACACCAAACTGGAAGGAGTGGCTGACACACCAGAAGGCTGTGCTGCCATTCAGTGAGACTTAGATAGGCTGGAGAGTTGGGTGGGGAGAAATTAAATGAAATCCAACAAGGACAAGTGCAGAGTCTTGTATCTGGGAAAGAATAACCCCATGTACCAGTACAGGTTGGGGGCTGACCTGCTGGAGAGCAGTGTAGGTGAAAGGGACCTGGGGGTCCTGGTGGACAGGAGGATGATCATGAGCCAGCAATGTGCCCTTGTGGCCAAGAAGGCCAATGTCATCCTGGGGTGCATTAGAAAGGGTGTGGTAAGTCAGTCAAGAGAGGTTCTCCTCTGTTCTGCCTTGGTGAGGTTGCATCTAGAATGTTGTGTCCAGTTCTGAGCCCTTGGTTCAAGAATGTCAGAAAACTGCTTAAAATTCCAGTGCAGAGCTACAGAGATGATTCAAGGGAGTGGAACATCTCCCTTATGAGGAAAGGCTGAGGGAGCTGGGTCTCTTGATCTTGGAGAAAAGGAGACTGAGGGGTGACCTCATCAATGTTTATAAATACGTAAAGGGCAGGTGTCAGGAAGATGGAGCTAAGCTTTTTTCAGTAATGTCCAGTGATATGGCAGGGGACAATGGGTACAAACTGGAATCAGACTTGTTTTGAAAGTAACTCAAACACATAAGGGTATGATGACAATCAGTAGGAGAAATGGTTATGTGCTTAATTTAAAGGATGGAGGTCTGTTGAAAATCCAAGTATATGTGAAAAGGAAGAGTCTTGTAGATAAGCCTTATATAAATATCCTCAGGAAGAATAACCAGCTGTAATAGTTCCGTACCAATTTAATTGCTCGGGGTACATTTGTCACCAGACAGAGCAGTTTGTCACCCAGGCTCTAGTATCAGCAAGTTTTAAGGACACTATGCACTGCTACCAAGGGTTTCATCCTTCCTGGGACTCTCTTAGCTACAATAAATCTTACTCTTTTCACTTTGCGATAGGACAGCTCCATTTTTTATACTTTTATGCTTACACTCCAAGATGGATTTTAAATAATAACAGTGTGTACCAGAACCTTGGACTGAATTTTCTTTGTTACCAGTTTTTTGGGAGGAAATTGAGCTTTTGATCTACTAAGCTGCATTGTGACCTTTCTAATTTGCTCTAAACCCAATCCTATTTAAATGTTGTACCCATAAATATTTACAGACGGGGCTACTGTTCAGACGTTTCTTTTCAAACAATTCCATCCATACTCTAAACAATTTGTTTTCAAAGCTGTTGCATCTCTCAGATACCTATGTATGGATAAACCACAAACCTCATTGCATCTGCAGAGTCCTTCTTATTCTACAAAACAGCGAGCCTCATCTCAGGATGAAGTTTTTCCTAGGAAAAATTGGCAGCAGAATTTTGCCGTGTTTTTTCCTGTCCTGTTTGGGACTACTCTTTCAACTCTGTTACTAGCCAGGGCAACAGGCATCTTAGCAGCTATGTAGCATGTTTTTTATTATACAACACGTACCAGTCATGCAAAAGTAAGAACACATGAAGGTAGTAAGGTTAAGGAAACAAGTGGATGAGAAGGATTAGACAGGACTGATTATGGTAGAAAAAACAAAACAACAACCAACAATGAAGAAAAAGGCAGCTGATTTCAAGAAAGACAGTTAAAATTATAAATGAAAGACAAGAGTTAATGTAAACAGTTTTAAGGGAAAATTACAATAAAACTTCAATGGGGAAGAGAGAACTGCCTGAAGGGAGGCTCTGACAGCAAAGCTGTAGGGATGTGAATGGATGGGCAGACCCAGTGACTTATTGACTCTGCTCTTTTTGTTGTTGATTTTTGTTTGCCTTTTCTCCCCTGGAATTATGTATTTATTTTTTTTTTCCCCCCTTTTTCTTTTTTTTCCTCAACATTAAAATTACAGCTAGTACACATTGCAAACAAACTTCAAACCTCAGCTAGATTCGGAAACTTTTCTGTCACTTTGTTTTCATTGGAAACCCAGAATGCAAACATCTTATTTATATAAAGATACCTCCCACTAAGACCAGAACTGCAGCTTCCTTGTCAAGCTTGAAAAGAGTGTATATAAATTTGTTTTGGGTCCATGTCACACCACTGAGTGTGACATAGGCTAACTGTAGTGGCACAGCAGTCTGAGGGCACACAGCTGTTTACATCACTCTAATTAAGGTCAGGCTTGTTTTCAAAGAGCAGCAGAGGGTACGGAAGGGCTACATCAATGTTGTCTTATTTTAAAATATTGTTAAACATAAACTGGAAACCAAAGCTGTAATAAATTCAAAGTGTGATTTACAAGAAAAAATAAAAGTTATAAGTTAAACCACAAGTATTGAAAAAGAAACACCAAGTGCTGAGCTTCTACTCATATAGTCTTAGATGCCTGGGCTACATACATGCTGCCATTTATAATGAGGCAGTTCTCTGTTTATCACTCTGTCCAACCTGTCTCTATTCATCCTGTCTAGAAAAAGAGGACATTGTGAGATTCATGCAGTTGCCATTATAAGGAAGATACTGCTTAAAACCATAGTTACATCTTGACTTGCTCTGAGCTATAAAGAGTTGACAATGTGAAAAGAGGCATGAAATGTCAGGGTTTGAAGCATGAGCATGAGCCAGAGCTGTGAACTAACAAGGAAAAAGTATTTTCATCCTGATTTTTTTTACCCTTAGTGTAAGTCTGCTGTTTTCCACTGAGCTGTTTCTGAGGCAGAGCTTATCATGCTGAGTAACTTCACCAGCCTGTCAGCCTAGCAGCAATCTGCCTCTGTTCCCTTGTAACTACTCGCAGAGGAGCAGTTAACTGGGATGCTGTCAGCTCTATCTGAATCCACTTCTGTCTTGAAATCTATTCAGCACAAATAGGTGGGTAGAAAGAGGGAGTAAGTGACAACTCTGTGATCCTACAGCAGCAGCTGCTGTGGCCTTGGCTCTGAGTAGACAGGCATCAAACTCTATGACTGTCTTAGAGATCTGTCAAGATCTTTCTTAAAGTGCTGTCAAAGAATTTCATCTTTCAAAACAGAGAAGGTGGATTTTGCCCATCTCCTCATGTCACCACCTCTTCAGTGCATTTGTAAAAGCAAAGTAAAGTGCAGTTTAGGACCACTGTAGGAGATTTGATGAGTCCTTGTTTAGCACAACTGGTATAACCCTTATGCCTCTCCTATGCCAGTACAAGTAACTGAGAGCCACACAGGAAAACAAAACATTGCATGCAAGATTTTTCAAAATAGGTATTAGAGACATTCTGCCTCTCGAGAAAGGTCTGATTGCCACAAGCCCTGGTGCCCAGCCAGCTACAAAACAGAGGCATTTACAGATTCAAGGGCCCTAAAAGAGCTGTTCCATCTGAACATTTAAAAGTTATATCCAAAGTTACTTTTTTTTTTTTTTCCCCCCCCCCTGTTTTTCTCTGTGCTTAAATACCTCCAGTTTCTCATCACAACAATCTCAGGCACTTACATGACTGAGTACCCCAGTAGGCAGGACAAAGGCATCTGTTATAAACACAGGCCCAACTAGACCTTGCTTGCAGGCCTCACACCTCTATTGCTTCCATAAATCCGAGTCAATTTTACATTCTAAGAGGCAATTCCTGAGTTGGCTGCTGGCCCTGGAAACCACAATTTGAAATAAAATGCAATGGAGAAGGAAAAAACCCGACTTTTCTTCTTAAGAACAACAAAACAAAACTAACAACTTCTGAAAAAAAAAAAGAAAAAGGAAGGTTTTTAGGTAATGGTAATAAAAATGAGTTTAAATTTAAACCTGAGTGTGAAAACCTAACTGAAAAAAGGTTCCTACATAAAGGTCAACAGGGTAAGTGGCATAAAGTGAGAGAGCTGACTGAAGTTAATGGATCTCTGACATTTTATTCCATAGGTAGATAAATGTCTGTTTTCAGGAGATTCCCTTCCATACATGTGAGCTGCAGTGAAGGCTGCAAGTCCTTACATTGCCACTTCCCCTTCACAACCTCGTGTTTAGATTGATTTAGCAGCCTCCTGGGCTAAATGGCAGAAGCAGAATAAGAAACATTTAATTAAAACATCACAGGAAATGCTCCAAGTGTGTTTGAAAATAGGGGGGTAGCATTAACATGCCAGTAAATATTTCATAGATTTATAGTCCTTTCAATTTAGACTTTTATTGACTCAACACACAAGTATATCCCTGTGCTGCCTTTAATCCATTTATAGTTGATTATTTTTTAAAATCAAAGTTCTGGAGAAAGGGTAACAGGAGACCACTGATATCATGCTTGGAGGTATGAGATGCTGAGGAGCCCAGCAACCTGCAGTTGCATCACCTCAGAGTATTTTGCAAGCTGGTACTACTAAGAGCTGTAAAGAATCCCTGATATTCAGCCTCTATACCATGCAATATATATATATTTGACAAAAAGAAAAAAAAGCAGCAAAGAAAGTCAGAGACTATTTGAGCTCTTATTTTATTTATTTATTTTAAAAGGAGACAAAAAACACCTCCCTGTTGGTAGAAGTTTAACTGTTGTACCTAATTGTGAATCTGAATCACAAAGTCCATGTCAAAGCCATGTTCAAGATGGAAGAGCCTGAGAAGTTTTTTGTATCTGACAGCTTCACTTAAAAAAGAACCCAACAGAGATCATTTTATGCCTGTGAAGTGTTAAAATAGCTACACAGTGCTCAGTGCTGAGAAAAAAAAAAAAAAAATCTGTGGAGGAAACCAAATTTCTCTAGGTTAAATGTAAAATTAATCTTGACTCCCTTCTTATCAGACTCTAGTGCCTGCAGGAACAGCTATAGCTCTCTCTGAGGAAAAACACTTGGCCACAGCATACCAACACCTACTTTTATGATGCCTTTTCCTGAGTTCACTCCATAAAGTCAGCTGAAAGGTACACAAATTATCGTTGTGCATGTAGGGTGCAAGTGACATGAAATATGAAGTTGATCTGCCAGTGGAATGGAAAAACAGACATGGTAGAGGCTTTAGGAATAAAACACTGGAACTAGTTTCTAACTGATACAACACATGGATGCTTCAGTCTTTCAAATAATCCATGTTTGGTCTCTGGAAAGGCTCCCTCAAAGATAGGTTCTGTTTATGTTAAAGTTGGCCATGATAATAATACTATATATCTTGGAAACATAGACATGTCAGGTTTTGCTACTGATTTGGAAAAATCTATGTTCAGAAACCAAATTGCATGTTTCTTTAAGTGCTTCATGGAAGGTGCTGCTTCAAGAAATAAGCTGTCATTTTAGCCATGAGCGTGTAGAGATAAGCGGTTGCTACATAGATGTGGCAACAGTTGGGCATTGATATGGCTCAGAAACTGGATGCAGGGAGGTTGTACTCAGCCTCTGACATGGAACTAGCATTTCACATTCACAGTTATCGTCATATCAGAAAGTACAGATCATAAATTCATAGTGTTAGGTTAGAAGGGACCTTAAAGATCATCTGATTCCAAGTGCCTGCCATGGGCAATGTCACCGCTAGACCAGGTTGCTCCAAGCCGCATCCAACCTGGCCCTGAACACTTCAAGGAGGGGACAGATAAAACTTCAGGCTCTATCAGCAGCAGAAACAATGAAGTTGCTGTCATATATACTACATTTGTATCCCTATTGGATAGGGGTTTTAATACCTCCTGCAACTTTTTCTAGTTTTTGCTCTTGTATGCTTCATGCATGAAACAAGATCTTTATTAGTTCATTTATTTATTTATTTATTTATTTATTTATTTATCTTTTCTTTGCTAAAGAAATGGAGAACTGAGAGCTCTTACCCAGTGACCTAAATGAGGAAGCTTTAAATACCTTGGTCAGTGTACTCAGTTCTGCTGCCAAGTCGGTGATCTTCATAGCAAGGGCCAAATAAAAAGTCAAAATAGGTGAATTCTCAGAGAACTAAAGAAGCTGTTCCTTTTTCAGAAGAGTAACAAAGACATCTTTATATGCAGTATTCAAACAACCAGATCTGTAGGAAGGGGAGGGGGAGTATGAGTGGAACAAGAGATTCCAGCAGTTTCACTGACCATTAGTTCAAGGAAGAAAGAAATTGCAGCACTTGCGGGTGAGTTCAAACCAACAGCTGACAATGCCTAGGCTGTTCAAAAAGCATTTAAAGCACTATTCTTGCAGTGCTTTAAGGGACTTTCTGGAATTCTGACAAGAGTTCTTTTTTTGCACCTTAAAACTAAGATATCGGACACAAAAATAGGTAGGTTGTGAATATTCTACAGCTTAAATAGCACTTGCTGAACTGTGTCCTCTAGATACCTATGTGCCCCCGAATTAGTTGATGAAAATCTTTAAAGAGCTTGCTAGTGACATATGCTGCTGGTTTTTCCTTGTTTCCATCTGCAGAAATGTATCACTGGGTCTAAAAATTACATGAAACACCTCCCTGATATTACATTTCTGTGGGCGACTGTGCTGAAAGGTGTTACCTGATGATTAGTGGGAAGGCAATGAATATATGAGTGTGACTTGAAGCAATCTCTGCACTGAAGTGCTGTTTGGACTGTAACAACCTGTCTTGATGTATCATTCCAAGGAATAGATGGGTGGCTCATTTGTTGTTGCATTTCTTCTATCCTTATAATCACATTAAATAACCATAGTTGCAATCTTTTTGGTCAGCATTAAATCAAATATTTTTCTTCCTCCTTTAGGAATCTCCATGCTAGAGATCTGGAAAGAGGTTTTAAAACTTAATCTCAACGCTGTATGAAGACTTTATGCATAGAAGAAATGTAATGTATGACAAAATTACCCAGTAATCAAGAGCTTGAAGCCAGCTAAATGCATGTGCATATATGACAAGACAGGATGTTGTACAGGAAACTGATCCAACTTTCAAAGAATCAAGACTTATTAGGAGGGAAAGTGTTGTTCAACACAGTACTCTGTTTTGGTCTGGACATGCTGAATTTGCTGATTTGAAGCTCACATACCATGAGGTATACCTAAAAGTTTGTTTTTTACAGTCATTGATTTAAAAAATAAGATCACATGCATCTGGTCAAAATTTTCACCTTTTAAGCAGCAGTTTATTCTGGAGTGAACTGGAAGAGAAACTTTCATTACAGCTTATGCTATTTAAGTAAATACCATTGAAAATGTCAACTCCTTTTTAGTTGTTTATTTGTTTGGTTTTATTTTGTTTCTTTAATGGAATTTCTCCCCTTCTTTAGTAAAAAATTATTTCAATAAGAAATATCAAGAAATTTTAAAATGAAGTATTTGTGAAGCAGTAAATCCACCCAATGTACTAATGCGAGTGTGTGTGTCTGTGTATAAAGACTTATTCTGAACAGGGGTGTAGGGCTCACTTTCAGGGTAATATGTTTTCATTTTTCAGACTGTGAAAACAATGAAATAAACACCTTTTGCAACATAACCAAGAACTATATATTTTGTTACAACTTCATGTGTTACATAATTTAGCACTTTGTCCTGAAATAGGCCACATGTTTAGGACACACACAAAAACTACAAATAAAAATCTGAAATTTTCTATATTAAGTAGGCCTGGAGTTTACAGTATCTATCTGCTAAACAGTAACAAATCTCACAATTATAACTTCTCAATAGTAATATGTTTATTCTAAGTTATTCAGCAATAAAGAGGCACGGTTGTTTAACATTTCTGGCCTGTCATCATCTATTTCATAATTTTTTCCCCTTAAGTACATAATATTTTTATTATATATCAAATATTTCTTTATTAGTTTGTTCTTTCATGTTTATTCTCTTTGTTGGTTATGCAGAAATTTGCTTTGTATTTTTAATTTTGGTCTTCCCCCTGCATCAAGAAGAATCTTTGCAGATTGTGTCATTAGTGGAGCTGGTAAAACATTTTTGTGCCGAAAATTCTCGACTCCTAACCCACTAATTTAGGGGTGGAACTATTTCTGGAAATGTTATGAGCTTGTATGCTGAAGAACCTCTTATTCTGTGAGTGCAAAGGCACTAAAACTTTGATACAAATGGTTTTCCATACATTTGGTGAGTTGGCTTTATTAAAATTCCTCTAAACAATATGTATCTATTATTAAGTTTGCATGGAGATGTTGACATCCAGTTTTCAGATGCAGTCAAAGAGAAGTATATAAAAATGCTTTATCTTTTACGTCTTGCTCAAAGATGGATACTACTTATTTCTTTAAGGGTGTAAGCACTGTAAAAGTCAGAGAACTTGGTCTGTTTTTCTATCACTTAAAGTCATTTAATGGGAAAGAAGAGAACATTGGAAAAAAGTTTAGAGTCTATGAAGCAGCATGTGCCATTTTATTTTTTTTTTTCTCCTTCCGTATTGAAACAGAACAGCATGACTTTAGAAAGAAATAATGCTATTGACTAGTGGAGAGCAAATACCACAGGATACAGGGGAAGATCACCAAACAGACATTCTCTCCGAAACAGTGAAGAGAGAATGAAAGGAATTAGTAATTGCAGGTAGATTGTTCCTACAGAAATGGATTTTGCTTGCTGCTGTCAAATTGCTTTTTCTGTGAAAGGCTTTTCATCACTCATATTCTACTATGACATGGTTTAGAAAGGAAGAAATGGTGACACAGCAGAATTCAGTTAGAAGAAAAAAAAAAATAAATAAGCAAACTTGGGACAATATTTCGCTTTGTTTGCAATACATTAGAAATTGCCTGAAAAATGAGATTTGCAGAAAAAAACAACCCTCAAACTTATTTTTTCTTGGAAATTTTATGTAATATAAGGTAAGGGGCAGGAACACAGTAATGTTGGTAAAATAGCTGAACAGCACAAGATCCTCATAGTTCTTGTCTGACAATGCTAGGTATCTGGACATTATCCTCTATATCTTGGCTTTCCACATTTTACAGGAGGATTTAATGCCTGTAAAAGGTGTTAGACTGACAGCCTAAGAAACAGAGAAATAACCTCAAATGGTGCACACATCACGCCCTTCATAAAAATAACACAGCAAACTGTAAAATAAGGTTCCTTGTTTTGCCCACAGATCAAATACACCACAAGGCAGAGGAATGCAGGGGATTTTTTTTTTCTCCACTACCCTGCAAAAGTGCTTCAACATCAACTCATAAGACTTCCTCAAAGGCTGTGGCTAATCCTGTTCCACCTCCAGACCTCTTTAATTAAGCCTGAAAAAAAAATTATGTGTGGTCATGGCTAACACAAGTTATACTGGTGTTTTCTGTGATGTAAACATCTAATGACAATTGGTCTGTACCAGTTTTCCCCTCAAAGCTGAGGAATCACCCAAATGGTAGCACAAAACATGAGTGATTCAAAGGCTGTTGCATTTAAATCAGAGATCTGAAAGGGGGAAAAGGTACCACAACGAATAGTCAGTGGCTTAACCTGAATCATCACAGTCATGTTGACCCATATTTAGGCAAATTTTATGTTCTCCAGGTGTTCAGACGCAATTATTAGAGAAGAAAACCAACATGAGCAAACAATGCATTTCTTCTTATTTTTTTTTCCTCCTGGTTCTTTTTGTAGAAGAACAATTAAAGATAATGCACAACACTTCAGCTTACACTGGAAAACAGAAAGTCCACAGGTGGGCAGGGTAAACAGTAGGATTAAAAAAATGAAACAATCAGATTCCAGAGGCTCTCACTACAGGGGATGAATTGGCTACAACTTAGTAACTGTCCATATTAAAATATTTGTGCTCCTATTAAAACATCTACACTCCTATTTTTGTTTAGAGAGTTGGACTATATTTTTGTGCCTGGTATAGTCTGGCAATACCCTCACAGGGAGGTAAAGAAGGGAGAAACCTTAAAGCAAGCTGTGGTCTAACCTGAACCAGGAACATAACTTTGCACACTAATATCCTTGCCAATTCTCACCTGGCATCTCACCCACCTTTTCTTGGAACAAACTTTTATATTCTCAAATTCCTTGGACCCCAATCAGTCAGACCACAGACCGGGGAAGAGCACGGAAACAGCTTTGCTTGCCTTCATCTAGAAAGTCCCAGGGGCAAAGAGAGAGAGACCAAAGTGTTTTGATGGTATTGCTTGGCCTTGAGCTGACCTTTGGTTCCAGGCCATTGCTATTGACTCAACTGTGGATTCTTTGGCTAAACAGGAACCACCACTGGATGAATCTCTTTCGTGCTCTCAAGAGGAGCCAAGGGACCAGAGCTGAGCCCTGGGACACTCAGTCCCTCAACACTATCAGCTGCCACAATTGAGGTGGATTCAGCACTCAGCTCTCCTTGCCTCCAACATCAGCCATGTTGTGTCCATGGGAGAGACTTCGAGGCACTGCTGTGCATCCATTGCCACCATCTCCTTTTTGTTAGACCCATATATATCAGACCCATATGTATCAAACTTTGTATTTTCCCATTGACTGTCTGAGATTATAATCTGTGAAGACTCTCAGCAATTTAAATAAAATCAAAGTGATGTTTTTTGGCAGAAAGAATTCTTCTAGATGTCTATTTGGTTAACTGATATTTGATGACAGATATCTCTTCCACTGTTGTCCAAAAGTTGTGTTGATTCTCTCATCTGTGAGTTTAGAGAAGAAATACTGGTACACAAGCTAAAATTTTTGCTTAGAAACTTAAAACAGCCAAAATAATATTAAAAATACATTCCAGAGTAAAAGCATTTTTCTTTTCTCTTTGACATGGATTTTATAACACTACTGACTTATACAAGTTTGGGTATTAATTTCTTTTGTACTTTTTAATTGGACTACCTCAATGGCTTCAGAGTTCCTGCTAACGAACGCCACTGTTACATGCTGAATTGTTTTAATTAATTAAAGATGTCATATTCTGTGGGGAAAGAACAAAAAAAAAAAAAAAAAAGAAAGCAAAAGACAGTAGTTCTCTACGAAGAAATAGTAAATATTTGACTGAATAGAAAAGCTATTTTATTAGAAATCTTCGTAGTTTTCTGCTGACGTTTTTCAGTAGAGAAGAGGGAAAAGAAACTAAGAAGAAGTAAATGGGGAGTGATACAACATATTTTAAAAAGATAAATGAATTAATATTATTTATTTGTAGAAATATGATAATTATTATGAGCACATTAAAATTGTACAGAAAAACTTTTCTTTTTGACCAAAACATTGGAAATGTTTTTATTAGCTCTACATGATGTTATTTGTGTGATACTGCATATCTAGACAGTATCAAAAATCCATCTGGCTTCTGAAACAAGCAAAGTGAATATGCTGAATGTGTGCTTACAGAAGTAAGCAATCTAGAGAGAGAACTGTGTTGTCAATGCAGCTCTCCAAAGTACAGAATTTTGCCAATAAAATGACAGATACTTCCATGTATTTATTAAACCAACATATGAATGTATTTCAGTTTTGCTGCATCTATTCTAATTGACACAGCAATTAGAATAGACGCAGATCATGATTTAAAAAAAAAATTGAAACCATTATTTCATGCCTTATGACATGCAGAATGGCTCATTTAATCTGGTCAATGAACTACATTTTTGTGAAATCCATCCAAGATGCAAATGGCTTTTTCACATGAACTCAGAATTATTTTATTGTCACAAGCAGGCAACCTGTTTCCCGGTGATGGGATTGGTCTGGAAAGCAATATGGAAACAAGCCTTTCTTTTTTGGGAAACCAGTGGTCACATTCTACCAATAAAAAGAAACCCCTAGTTGTGGTAGAAAAGAAATTTAGTAAGAGAAAGCTGCTTAAGGAAGAAGTACAAGAAGTGCTGCTTTGTATGTATTTTGATCTGGGAATTTTGTACTAGCTCAGCACAAATCAAAGGACAAGAGCTCTCTTTTTACTTTCTGAAAAAAAATACTCATTAACAAGTCAGCTACAATAGGTATGTTGTTGTATATCAGCACAAAGTTGCCATTGTTGTGTGAAGTTCTTCATGCACAGGTAAGCACATGTAAAGGTAGTTAACAAGACCAAAGATACAGCTGGAGATCTGTTTCCAGGCATCACCCTTCTAAGAATTTTAATTTGTTTAAGAAACACCACTGATGTGAGAACAATGACCTGTGTGCCTAAAATTACAGCATGTAAATGAAATTTTGGTTAAATTTTTTTTTAAGCAATATATTTTCCACTTTAAGTCTAGAAGTGTGTCAAAATCAAGGGAATAGAGTAGGGAGAAATTTCATTTTAATTGTAGTGAAAATTATATAAGAAATACGAACTACTGAATACCGAGCACTCTTAATTGTTGGAATCTTCCCAGTTAGATTCAGTGACAAGGAAGCACATTGTATTTCTCATACCAAAGGAGAAATAACCACCAAAATTTAATCAATATTCCAAGAAAAAATAGACAGGAAGGTTAAAAAAACCCAATCCTAACTATAAGCTAAACAAAGATTAGATCAATAGTACTTATTATCAAAGCATGTAGATCTCTAGGTCAAAGCACATTATTGCCATTATTAACATAGGAGCCAAGCAGCCTAAATATATATAAAATGAAAAAAAAATAAATTAATAGACAATTCAATTTTATACTGGAGCACATAAAATACAGGCCAAATCCCTCTGAAGGTAAAAAAGTGGGATAAATTTACATCTACAGCACCAATTTTCCATTCTGACTGCAGTTACCAGAGGCACAAACTAGCAGATGATACCAGGACTTCTCACAATTTGAAGTAACATTTATTTAAAGAAGGCACTTAGTGGAAAAAATAAGTTAGTGTGCTAAAAATTGTAATGTATTATAAGCTTGTAAATGAAACACTATGAACTACAGAACTTTAGGTTAATTTGTAATCCAATGGATACGATACTATTGTTACATTAGATAGCTTTGTAGAACCTAAAATGAAAAAAGGCTATTTTAAAGAACTTTGATGGAGGAAAGAAAACAGATAAAATATTCCAAGTCAGGAAATTCTGAGTTTCTAGGAGGTTAAAGGAGTAGGAAATTATGGGACTTCAGTCACCAAAATTATCTTATTTACAGAAAGCTGTTTCTTCTGGCAAAAAACCAAGGCAAAAAAAAATATCTAGCACTAGGTCTTGGAGTTTTTCAAGTCAGAAGTCTACCTGTGCATTTCAATGGAACAGTAAAGGCCATTCTACTCCAATGGATAAGGAGTGTTTTGGAAAAAAAAATACTAAATTTATTGGATTATCACAAGTAAAAAACCTGTTATGAATACTGTCTTTTCCCTTGTTCCTGTACAATCATTTAACCAGAGAAACACAGATTTGATATATCAGATCAGAACTCTTCCTTGCCCA
Organism: Chaetura pelagica; assembly: GCF_000747805.2. Taxonomy (NCBI): domain Eukaryota; kingdom Metazoa; phylum Chordata; class Aves; order Apodiformes; family Apodidae; genus Chaetura; species Chaetura pelagica. Next base: position 220,361 of record NW_009952802.1, read on the forward strand.
TACTTTGAAAAGGTCAAATAGAAGAGCAAAAAACCTAACTCAGATCCTTGCCTTCTCATTTCAAAACAACCACATTCATGAAGCTTATATGCTATGGGTATGGTACTTTCTCTTTTTCCCCTTATATTTAGAAAAGCTGAATTAGGAAATTCTCATTTTCTGAGGTTGGTAAAATTAATTTCAAACATATGCTAGAATATTTTTCTGCACTGGGGTTAAGCACAGCATGATTTTTAACAAATTATTGAAAGAAAAACAAAAAAATATGTTTCCAAGATACAGCTTGAGCAATCGCAATAATGCAGAGTACATTGCTGGAAAACCAAAAGCTTAAATTTTTGGAGAGTAGGGACTCATAAAGGAATAGCATCAGTGATAAAGAATTCAGTTCCTTTGTGAATTTATGTTAGTAACTACAAGTTGTGCCAATATGCAAGCAGCATGGTGGAATTTATCAGGTTCTGTTAGTAAGCTGCCCTATCAGAAAATACAATCTACTTATAAAGATTAACTCCACCTATTTTTCATAAGTAGCTAAACTATAAATCAGATAACAGTGAAAGGAGCTAGAATACATTTTTCAAAATTGAGTTATATTTTGGAGAAAATACACAGTCTAGTCCCAACAGTTGAAACACACTTTACGTCAGAAGTTTATAAGTATGTATTTGGTCGCTTTCTGAATAACATTTGTCCTTCCTACCTCTACCACTGCAATTAAAAAAACACTATTAAAATAGTCAGTGTTTATTAAAGTGATACATTTTTTGGCCTTGTCTATAAAGAAGAAGGTACCATGTGTGTTTCTTGGTTGGTGATTTCAGTTGTGTTTTGGCAAGCACTGACTTCAGTGAACATATTCTAAGTCACTTGCATACACATGGCTAGTGAGGTGGGTGAGTTCAGTCTCTGTACCTTCTACACTTTTGAAAATACAAAAGGCTCAAAAACCCCCAGTTCATCCCCCAACTTAGAAAGAGATTTTTCAAGGGAAGTTTGGAAGGTTAATAAGTGAAGCTTTTGCTGCCTGTGAGTTGGACCCTGGTTTATCAAGCACCAGCTGCGGAAAGAGAAAAGCTCCTTTTGCCCCAGGACCAGGTCAGGTTGTTGGACAGAACTTGATGTTCCTCTTCTCATTAGCTGCTGTGTCAGGAGAGCCCAGGGTGGGGATGAGCTTTCAGGGAGGATGGATCATTTCCCATCCCTGCTGTCCTCTCTGAGGGGAGAGAGGCGTGCTCTACTCCATGCTTCCAGGCTTTGCACAGAAGGATAGGGCTGAACAGGTTGGCAGAAGAACAATTTCTACTTGATGTTCTTTTCAAAACACGTTGTCCTTGCCTGTGTAAAAATGCTGTCCATAAAATATGTTCATACATCACTTTACAATTAGTTAAAAAAAACCCCTGAGTTTGCTGATTATAATCTGGGTTTGGAGAGCCTTGAAAACACAGAATTTCAATGGTTTTGCAGTATGGAACTAGGTGGCAGAGAAAGTATCAAACACTAATTTCTAATTATTTTCTCCATTTTATGGAAGTATTTTGAAGGTGGATAACTGGCACTGTTGAGTGACCACACAAATCCTATTTCTTGTAGATGTTTATCAGGGTAATTTCACCATCAGTTTATAGCATAGTAAAAAAAAAATAATCCAACCTTCTGTATTTCTTCCATCCTTCAGAAATTACTTTCATTCCCAAAACAGGTATCATAATGGAAGCTCTAAATTGTATGATATCACAAAGTTGTATACGTATGGCCCTAGAGAGTTAAGTTATACTAAACAGCACTTTATGAGCACACTTATTACAGGGAAATAGAAAAGCAGGTTTCCTTTGACCCACTGAATTTTTCAAATTAGTAAATTTTTGTAGTGGATATCATGAATGAGAAGAATTTGGTTTTGTAAATGATCAACCTATCCATTGTAAGGTTTAATTTCTTTTATTGGGAAATATTTGTTTTCCCCATAAAACAGTGGGATTCTTCCACTTGTTTCCTCTATTTTGAGAAAAATAAATCAATAAAATTTTTTAGCTCAGTAACACTGAGCTTTTACTTGGCCCTTGTGAGTCAGTGTGAGGTATTGTTGATGCCTGCTGTGAACTGATGATACAAGTGAAGCTCATGTGTAGATTACAAATTGTGCTTGTGTGTGAACATGTTGTAGTTGGGCAGCCACATGACTGCTGATAAGGAAACAGTGGACAAGAACAAATCTGATTCCAGGCAAGGACCCAAAGAGAGTGTTCCCCAACATACTTTTGTATATGACACAAAGAAAAGTCAGTTATCCCAAACTTCTCTAGTTCATCCAAAACACTTCAGGACAAGATAATTGGAGAATTGTAATCTGGCCATTATATCAAATGCTGGTTGGGTTCAAAATTTGCCTTCTTACTCATACAGACTGCAGTCTTATCACAAAAAGATTCTTTTTGTAACACAGACGCCTATGCATACATGGCAAATCAGGCTTTAAAAAAAGTGTAATAGGTATGGTTTACTCAACCTGTTATCTTTACAGCATTAAACATATAATGTTTGTATTTTGAACAGGTTACCTAGGCACCATCAGTTATGTATTTTTTAGGGTTTCCCAGCAGCAGTTGGAGGCAGTCAACATATTAATGAGCTCAATTTCTAGAGCTTCAGGGCAGTGAATGTAAAGGAGATCATAAAACATGAAAATTTTGTAGTAAAGCTTTGATGTTACCACAGTGAAAGCTGCTGAAATGTTCTATTTCCTTCTTTGCACCAAATTCTTACTGAGCTTCTTCCAACACATGCTGTGCATCTGTCAGCCTTTGCAGAGTGCATGAAGACAAGACTTCAGCACAGGAGGTGTCTATAGCTCAGTCCTGGTTTTCCCAACTAGCAGAGTCCTACAGACTATAGGTGCTGCTGAGCAGTTTGGGAGGTCTGGCTTCAAGTGTGGCAAATGACACTAAATTTGGCTTATCTGCTATTTTTTGCCCACTATAAACCATTCTCTCTCATTGTTACCAAGCACATATTGGAGTAGCCACACCTGAGAAACATGGCCTTCAGAGCTGTTTGTAGAGGTACTCCAGGGGACAGAAAGATCTGGACTATTGTGATGGATATGTCAGTAAGTGAGACCATGAAGGATGTTGATGTGGCCTGAGGGGATTGGAAGTTACTGCAGCAGGCATCCCAAACTCCAGTTTAGGTTTCACACAGTCACTACAGCTCACATGGGTACTACAGGTAAATTATCTACCACTGCTCAGAGGCCCTTCAGCAGTGTCCAAAGTTTTGCACTAACTTTTGCTGCATATTTAAATACTATCAGATGTATGTAGAGAACAGATTTGGACCACTGGAACACATCTCCTTGATCTGTTAAACTCTGTGGTATGCCATCTATGAAAGGCTTGTATGACCATATCCTCATTATTTTATTGACTGCAAGGAGGAGAAAACTTTTCCTTAATACCACTGGGAGTTAATTAGCAAGGACAAAATCACTACCTCAGTCTTTCCACTAGAAGCTTCTGCATGGTTACTGTCTCCCATTGCAAAAAAAAATATGTGCCTCACCCACCCTCAGCAGTAATTCACACTTTATTTCTGAAAATACTCCAAAATTTGTATGGGATGCAGCGATTTCAAAGTAAACAGCTTAGTGAGAATATTTGATAGAGCATCCAGAAACCAAATGTTTCAGGGTACTGCTTTTAAGTGGTAGACAATGCAGGGTTTAAAAGCTTTTAGTATTGTTTTCTGATCAGGGATTTCCCTCACCCAGTGTAGAACCTTGCACTTATCCTTGTAGAACTTCATGAGGTTTGCACAGAATCACCTCTCCAGCCTGTCAAGATCCCTCTGAATGGCTTCTGTTCCCCCTGGTGTGTTCATCCTACCACACGTCTTGGTGTATTTGGCAAAAGGTGTTCCTTAGTTCTCTGCATTTTCCTAATCTGCTTTTTATCCATATGGAATAGCCTGAGCACCCTCAGGGCTACTCTGAGTCCATCTTACTGAATTTCTTCGCTGTAAGTGTTCCTCAGGATCTTCACGGAGCTGCATCCCACTTGATCTAAACATTTTGGTCATGCTTAGTATCTCATCTACTCCCTTGTCTGGAGGCAGGGGCTTTGCAGTGGGTACTGAAAAACCCTCATAAAGTCATACAATGCTACAGCAGCAGCCAGACAATTTGGAAAGGCTGAAGAGCAACTTCTGTGTTTTATATTTGCAGGTTTATAATAAAATATTTACAAAATTACTGGACTGAAAAGTAAAAGAAGGGAAATGTCATTTACTTATGTGCCCCAGTGAAGCCGGGAATACTGAAATAACAGCATATGTTTTCTCTCTTCTTAACGACTGCAGATTATTACAGACAGACTTTATTGTGGTCTATAATTTTGGTTTTCTACTTCTGACTATACCAAACAGTATTTTTTGTTTTGTTCAAACAGCAATCAAGAATGGTATGTTATCAAGGCACAGTGCTGTGACCTTTGGATTTAAAAGGAATATTCTTGCTTCTTGGAACAAACACATATATTAAATTCTAAGGTTGGAGGAAGGGTGAAAGAGAAAGGACATGTTTTTTAAGATGTCTTGCATCCCTGAAGCTCAGTTCCTCATTTCTCTTCAAGATTTATCGATATTGGTGCATGATTGCAGATTTTACAGGAATGTTATGTCAAGGGCATTCCAGTTATTTTGGTCAACAGCCAGAAAGTTAAATTTCTAAACAGCTGTCTGGAGCTAGATGAACACATGGACTCAACATGTCTTAAAATAAAGAAATAATAATGATGTTAATGCTCTTTCTACTAGTATAGGTGTGGTATAAGTAAACAATTAAAATATTTTTTATTTTTACATACATGAGGAAGAAAGAGAGAGATTGTGAATGAAGCACATTTCTGAAAGAGAATAGGGAGCCCTACCTTCAGGATAATTAGTGCTTCAGTTTGTTAACTAATACCCTTCCCAGGAGAATGATTAACAATGTTGAATAACTTTCACACAAAATGTCTAATCAATTATATTAAGTAAACAAAAAAACCCCACAATGAAACAAATCTTTGATTCCTACATATGCTGTGACCTGTAATCCTCTCAACATCTACTTTTTTTTCAGTCTCCTTTCTATTTATACTAGAACAAAAAAGTAACATCTATGTTTCTTTGTCTCACAAAATACACTCCATTGACTTAACCGCATGAGGTAGAGACTGGATATCTCTTTAAGCTATACAAATGGCCTTCTTTTTCCTGATGTCCTCCTTGGAAGCAATATATCTGGAAAGCACTACTTGTATTAGTATGTAGCCTCCAATTCTTAACATCCTGATAACATTAAAGGTGAGTGAAGCTTTGAAAATTTTCAAGCTGTCAGAAAGCAATGAGAAATCAAAAGGGAACCCATCCATGCACTTTTCCACACTGAGTAAGTAGCTGAATACCAGGTCCACAAATACCGTATGAAAGGTAGACTGGAATGGGCTTTGACCCAAGCAGGCTCAATTTGTTGTTGAACAAGTATTTTCATTGACAGGAGGGGCACACACATTCACTATCTCTCCAACACTTGCTTTCAGTGTTGTACCAGCATAACAATTTGTTTTCTTTTTCTGAGAAGAAGGAAAGAAGACTACGGATTGAACTATATTTTGGTCAGATTAGTTTCCCATTGCATCCCCCTGTGTACTAGTACAAGCATTTTCTGCAGAATAATCTAAGGGGTAATGCAGGAGAGAATACATGGCTGGAAAAAAGGCAAGACTGCTTAAACAAGAGTCCAGGAATCACCAAAAAAATGGCTCAGTAAAGACTTTACAGATTCTTGCATCAACACTCCTAATTTGGACTAGAGAAGCAGCAGTGCTACAATTAAAAAACAAAACAAAACAAACCCAAATTTTGAACTAAACCTATTCTTACTAGTATGACTGACTGCATGTCTCTGTGAAGCTTGACAGTCATCAACTCAGACATGTCTGAATAATAAAGCCAAAGTTTTCCCCTTTATAACAACATAACCAAAATGCTTCTGGTTCTTGCTGTAGTGAATGTATATTTAAGCACGTCCCAAAGGCTGATTTTGAACACCTAGGGTTTAAATTGCCACATATATTTGCTTAATAAGAGGCACATGTTAAAAAAGTTACATATTGTAGCCATTTGCAGACTTTGTTAGACTTTGACCCTGTTCCTAAATTATGTAGAATGTATGAACCAAACCAGATAATTCCAGACTACAAGTTTGCTCCCATTGATGACGGGAGCAAAATGCCCTGAGGAGCATTTATCATCCTTGTATTCCCAAGTGCAGTTCACTGATTTGAACACTATATGCTACTGAAGAGTGCAGGCCCATGAAGAGGGTTAAGGTCATACAATTCTTGTTAGTAGCAAAGTTTAGGCAGCTAACTCAGCCTTCTGGCTTAAGCAGGTTTTTGAATTATTCCTGTATGGATTGTAAGATCTTTTGTTGCACATCCCTGTGCTGGCTGTTGAGACTAGTCAGCAAAGAATGGTTTCAGTTAATGCCAATTGTGATAGGAGTTTTGAGAAACATGGTTATTAATGAGTATTTATATGGATGTGTGTGTAGATTCACTCCTAATGAGATAAGATTTTCAGATGTGAAGTGAGCTTTAGCCGGTATTCTTATCTGATTTTAGTTTAAGACGAAAATCTATGGATGTGAAACTTAAATGACTGGAAATTAAAATACAGCTGTCCTTACAATAATCACAGAACTGTATAGAGAAATGTTTTCATTAATTCCTGATCTGCCTGTTTTGACAGCGGCTTAGTTGTGTGATAATGCAACGAGACAAATTAAATCCTGCTTCAGGCGTACATAGACCACATTACTCAAAAAGAGAAATTAAAAACTGTTGAACATCTGTTATTACTGTGAATTTAATCTGTAGAACAACTTCATGATTTTACTTCACATATTTAACTTTATTATTGAGGAAAAAGAGAATGTCTTGTGGTTAGAACATTGGCTTTTGAGAAAAAAAACCAAAAACCTTTTATTCCCCTATTTGCCATAGATCCCTAAGTGACCTTATACAAATCAATTAGTCTCTTTGTGCCTTAGTTATTCCATCAGTAAAATGTGAATATTATTACTGCTCATATAATGAGGTGCCGGGAATATTAATTAGTTTCAAATTCACCTAATCTGGAAATGATGCAAATTATGCTATGTCCCTCTCTGAAATGGACTCTGAGAGAAATAAATTAAGAATACTGCATATAGAGCCAAGCAGTATTAAGTTTTTGATGGTACAGAGAGTAGTTATAACAGAATCTTCAAATGTGACAAAAATCATATATATTTCACTGGCCTGGATCATGTCTCATTTAGCTATAAGGCATTTAGGCACAGACTTACTTTAGGTGAGGCAAATAATACAAAATGACTTAGCTTTACTGAATATTTTCAACATGGGTTACCAACACCTTCCTTGATGAGACACTGGAACATAATTTCTGCAATGTTGCAGGTAGTTTATTTTTCTGCATAAAAGATACTCATAATTAAAACTACTAGTGGCACAACTAAAAATAATTTAACTTACCTCTTGAGAGTTCTTTTTTGTCTTTTCTCCCACAGATACAGAATTGATTGTCTACAGCCTTGACCACACAAAGCTCCCAAGATGCATGATACTCACTGAGGAACAAGGCTTATCAGTATGTGTATAGAACTACAGTGGTGTTCTGTATTGCTGTCAGATATTGCTCTGCTGTGTTTATGTAGTGCTCTGCCAAGCTAAATTGATACATTATCTAATGTTGGCACTAGTTGCACAATTTCTGCACCATGTGTCACTGTACATTATAGGCTACTACTACAAGAGCTCCATGAGAAGGATGAAAAGGGAGAATATAATTTTTTAACTGAAACCACACAGAACATTTTAATGGATAATTTAAGTCATTAAACACCACCCTCACCATGCACATAATGCATACAAATGCTATATTGACAAGTTCTTCTGAGTGCAAACTTGAGCTTGAGCTGAGCAGAGCACTTCAGAGGATTCTCATTGAGGTAGAGTGCACTCCTTCAGTGCAGCTAAATGGATTTAAACTGACTCCATGTAGTATAGAAAAAGTTTAGTCCCATTTTGTTGCAGAGAATTATTGTCGATGGAATTCACCCATAGGTACCAATCAGAAAATGAAAGTTTTTTAGAAAACCCGAGACAATCCAGAGGGAAATGGGAAACAAATGAGACAGAAATACTGAAGAGATACAAAAGGAAAACTGAAATTTAAGAAGTGGTATGAAACGAGCATACAATTGTAACATGAAGAGAATCAGTCTTGATGGAGAGCAAAAATCTGATGTATGTCTAATGGAATTCTTGACTGCAGTTGATTGAACCAGCTTGGTATGGTTAAATACAGCTAAATTTCAGCTCTGTGTTACACATGGTACAAACATGCTAGCAAAGCCATGTAAATGCCGATATATGGAAATTTGGTTTGGAAGATGGGAGACACTGATATCCTGTGGAAACAAAGACCATGGCTTAATCAGTATCAGAGTAAGAAGGTTTAAATAATCTGTCCAATAAAAAGGGCAATAATGATACATTTAATTTTATGCACCATATAAAGAAGGAGAAAACTATAAATGATATTGCAAAAAACCAGACACAGATATTCATAGACAAGACTACTTTCTACTCTGTATATTGCAATTCAATCACTAACACATAGGAATCCAGATGAAACCCATAGAAAGGCTGCTGCAGATATCTGCCTATTGAGATTTGGCCTTTCTAAAGACAACATATGAGTTCTAAAAGAAATACTATTTCATAAATCTTCGGGATAGGTTCTAAGATATTTCTCTGAGCAAAATAAAATTTACATTAGTTTGACTTCCTTTGTAGTTTACCTTAATAGATGTAAGATGTCTTTCTCAAAATACTGCTAAAACTTTGCAGAATATTATATATGATTTCATATTGAATGCTGTAATCAGCTGGAGAACACAGGGACACAGAGGACAACATTTTTGGAAGAAATCCTCATCCATAAAGGATGGATAAAGCATTATGATGAGTCTCCAGTGTTTCTAAGTTTAAATGTTGTTTTCAAAAGAAACAGTAAATCTACAATGAGCTCTTTATTTTGAACAAAATAAATACCCCTCCACAGCCTTTTTCTTTTCTTTTTTTCTTTTTTCTTTTTTCTTTTTTTTTCCAAAAATGTAGACAAGAATCAAACTACAAAGGTGTAATAGGAACTGGTAATTCATTCACCACTTCCCCACTGCCCTGCCTCCTGTCCTCAATCTGCCCTTTCTTTTTTGAGAGTCTTTGATTCAGTATTTCTGTATAAAAAGTTCATTTGACAATGAATGATGGTATGTCATATCGTGCTTTTTTTATTTGCCATCTCAGCCGCTTGCAAGCACAACTAAATTATATCCTCTGCTTTAGAAACACTTGGGTACCTTCCATTCCTACCTCCCTACTGAATGAAATGAAATTCTTCCTGGGCAGTGAAAAAAAACAAACACAACTAGATTTAAGCATTTATACTGTATTGATAAATACAATTACCATCTGAACTACATCATAATTATTTTTCACCTTATCTCCCTAAATCTCTGTGGTCTCTGTGAAATTGTTTTACCACATAAAATCAAAGTGATCATCCTTTTACAATGGCCACATTCACTGTTTTCCTTTTTATGAGCTTTTAAGGAGTCTGGCAATTATTTGGCCATTCATAAGAGTGATAGCTGATCTGAAATAAAATAGGAGGGAAAAGACCAACTATTCCAGGAAGACTTAAAAGCTTTTTCAGCTTAATTTCTGATATATTAGCTGACATATTACCAAAGCCTGCTACAACAAGAAGGTAGAGGTGCAGAGGAGCATTCTTTGTGTGACATACTGTGAGACTGTTGTCAGAACATACTTTGTTCGTGGTTTCTTGACCACTCAAAGCCCCCGGTGTTTCACCTATCGACATCTGTTCTGAAGTCAGCTTTCTTTCCACACTTGTACTCTTTACATCATACAAACCCATTTGAAGACAATCCTTTATTTTTAATCCTGATGTGATCACCACTGGTTTCTCCATTGGCAACTAATGAAGCGCACCAGACATGCTTACTCCGATGTTCAAATAGCCATGAGTACCTCTTGCAAAAGTAGTGACCAGTACTAGCTTAATGTCATAAAATCTTGACAGGATTGCCAGAAAGCATTATGTTTATATTTTTATAACATCTTCAAGAGACAGTAGTGCTGGTGCTTTATCTGTATATGTAGTTACATTTATTGACATCCTATAAGAGTAGTTGCTTAGTAGAAGCCATGCTAATTTCTTTTCTGTCAAGATCTTTGCTCAATAGTGTACAGACAATCAATACACACTGACACATAATCCACAACCTCTGCTTTTGTAGACACTCCAAAATCAATCAGGAAGACTGCAATCATTGCTTTATCTTCCTCCCCTCATATGAATCAAAATGATGCCTGTATTTTGCACATACAGTGTACAGCAATCAGATAGATATGATAACCAGGACCTTCAGAATCTGCATAGTGGTGGCAGTTAGAGCAGACCAGTAATTAACTGTTGACACTAAGAACAGTTTCCCCTCTCTCCTGACACTTTGTTAGGAACCTTTCAGAGCCAATGCGCATGTTGGGAGGATGCAGGGGGCTCTTGAAGAGCACAAGAGGGGCTGTAGCCATGACTGAACCTACCCAGGCATCCTCATGCCCTGGAGTTTTAGTGAAAGCAGGTTTTGGCTAAGAGATTTTCCTGTGTGTTGCTTGCCTTTGTATGAATTAGCAGAGACCTACCTTGTACTGTTATTTTATGTACCCAGTAAAATGAGGAAAAGAGCAATTGTTAAAAGGGTAACATTTTAGAATAAGAGAATTTTAGAATGTGTTGGCTTGGAAGGGACATTTTAAAGTTATATAATTAACCCCCCATGCAGTGATCAGGGACCTCTTTAACTAGGTCAAGTTGCTCAGAGCTCCATCAAGCCTGACCCTGAATGTCTCTGTGGATAGGGCCTCCACCACATTTCTAGGCAACCTGTACCAGTGTTTCACCACCCTCATAGCAAATAACTTCTTCCTAATGTCTGATCTAAATCTACCCTGTTTTAGTTTAAAACCTTTTGCCCTCATGCTATCACTAAATGCCCTTATAAAAAGTCTCTTCCCTGTGTTCCTGTAGGCCCTTTCAGGAGCTGGAAGGCTGCTAAGAGGTCTTCCTGAAGCCTTTTCTTCTCCAGGGTGAACAACCCCAGATCTCTCAGCCAATCTTCATGGGAAAGGTGCTCCAGCTCTCTGATCATCTTTGTGGCCCTTCTCTGGACTTGGTCCATGTCCTTGTTGTGCTGAGACATCCGGAACTGGACACAATACACCAAGTGAGGTGTCAACAGGGCAGAGTAGAGAGGCAGAATTACCTCTCTTGATCTGCTGGGAGTGCATCTTTTCATGCAGTTCAGGATGCAATTGGCCCTCTGGTCTATGAGCATGCATTGTTGGCTCACGTCCAGCTTTTCACGAACCAGTACCCCCAGGTCCCTTTCTGCAGGGCTGCTCTTTATTACATCATCCCCCATCCTGATTTTCATTCTGATCTGAGACAGTTTCTGACCCAGTTTTATTATGACATATTATAAAGTCTCCCTGCTAGCAGATGACTAACTGTGGTAACAGACAGGGGGCAAGTTCAGCTGTTTTTTCTGTACATGGGAAAAAGTGACTGTGCACCTTAGAAAAACCATGTTTACGCAGTTATTTTATTTTTTTTTTTCTCTCTACCAGAACTGTTAATCTTTCTCTCTTTGGTTCTTCAGGAATTATGAAGTACAACTCTCTAGTGACTGGCTTCTGGTCTTGAGTTCATATTGTACTATTTTGATATTGAAGTCTCCTTTAGTCTTCTTCACTGGTGTTTACATTCGGGAATGTTTTAGGCTGACATCCAGCTACGACTGAAGCTCTAGAAATATTTTGCTGGATATTAAACCATTTCCTTTACTTCTTAACTGTAGTATTTCATTAAAACGCATTAACAAATCATGTTCAAATTCTCAAGGTATACTATTTATTTCCAAACAGTTAAGATCATGGCTTTCAGAATAAATATTATGTAAACTTTTCTGGCCATCCATTAAAGAGGCAAAGATGAGTAAAGAAAGATCAGCTAACTGATATTGTGGGCTAAGTTTCAAATACTAGAGTTAGTTTTTCCCTTTTAGAGGAACTTATGATACAAACATTAAAGAGGAAATTAAATTAGAGATGACAATAAATTTCACCACATGGAAAAAACCCAAACAATCAATTATAAAATTTCAGTAAATATTTTTTTTTGGATGTAGCCTCCAGGCAGTGGTTACTGTTCAATGGTTGCCACATCAAAGCTACAGAATCACCTTTGCTTTCATGAAATTTTTTGTACATGTATGAAAACAGATCTTTTCTCCCTAGAAAGGAAGCATTACATTATAATCCAAAGTCCTTTTTTGAGGCACAGATATTTTCAGCAAGTTACATAAAGGGGCAGTTGAGTGTTAAAAAGTGACAGACAAGTTCTGATGCATGTGTTTCCAATCAATGACTCTACATAAAATCTTGCATAATTACAATAAAACAGGGCTGTATAATCTATAGCTATCCATCACGCAACAATTTTTTTAGCTGTGGCATCAACTGAAAAGTGCAGTGAGCCCTGTTTTCAACTCCATGCAATATATTCAGTATTCCATATGAAACAGAAGAGGAGCATTCAGGCACTTCCAAAAGATGAATGAGTTATCCCAATGGAATGTTTAAAGAATAGCACAGGAAAAAAAAAAAAATTCTTCCTCACAGGAAAAAAAATAAAAATCAATTCACCTTTGGCAGATTACTGCAGAATACATCTTTAACCAGCTGTCAAACTAAATGCACACAGTGTAGCATTACTCCAAGTTCCTCAGTATGTTTCCAACTTGAACCCAGTTAATGGGAGTTCACCTTTTGGAAAAGAGTTACTCTTTTGCCTCAAATGTCTTGGCCATGAATCACAGGTGGATATTCACAACTGCTATTTGTTTTGAAAGCAGAGAATGTTTCTCTACTGAGCTCTATGTGAAGCAGTTAAAATAGTCCCTAATATGAGCTACATGTAAGCTAATTTGCTACTGCAGGCCAGACCCTTAAATTACCAGGGGTAGGAAACCTCGTATTCTTCAAGGTTGGACAAAGAAATCAGTTTAAACACATCAAAATTACTTACTTGACATTTTCCCTTCTTTTGGGTCATTAACCAAAACTTGTAAGATGTGGTCCTGAATGCTTGTACGTACCTTTTGTAATTTTAAGCTAAATAGAATTCCCACTGAATACCTTCTGTCATGATCCAGTATTCGGATATGTGGCAGTTTTTATGATCTTGCCAGGGCAAAACAAAGATGATACAATATCAGGTGCACAAATAGGCACCTGGTGCTGATGTGCAGTCTTACAAGACATGGGGCAGAACCCCCTTGGTTTCTAACACTCCTCACCCCAGTGGGAGCCTGGGTGTCCTGGATTCTGCCTTCCCTCTCCTGGGATAAGCGGCTGCACCCTTTGTTGTCTTGCAGGACTTGAGAAAATGTTTAGAGGTGATCCCAAATGGTGAAATTAAGACGCAAACGAGGTCAGATGTCACGTGCAAAACAAATTTTACTGGAATAACACAACTAAGGCCCGAGAGTGGATAGGAGAGGGAGAAAAAGAGAGACAGAAAAGAACAGAGAAAGCAGAGATACAGAGGACAGCAAGCGAGAGAATTGCTGGACCACCACGGTCCAGTGACGTCATCAGTGGGGAAGTGCTTCCCTGCACCCATAGTGTCCCAGATTTTTATACAGTTCTTGCCCACTGCACCCCCACTTTTCTACCTGTACAGGGGAGAAAATCCTTCTATCTTTTCCGTGCTCCTCCAAGACAGGGTGGGGGCGGGGGGGGGTATCGTGCTGGGGCTATGCCCTGCAGATAGTCTTTGCTTGGCTAGTTAATAAGATCAGCCATTGCAAAACAGGAGGTTGGGACAACCGGCACCACAGGGTTAGTTTATTGCGGTGGAGGTTCAGTCCTAGGAAGCAGCTTGAGACCAGCACTCCTTGTCTTGTCTTGCTAAGTTGGTGGTTTTAATGAAATCTCAAGGCCTGGTTATCTCTGGATATTCTGCTCCCAGCACCAGCTGTAGAGCTCCTTCGTCTCCAATCTCTTCATGCCCCACACTAAACTCCCCAGTTCTCAGGTGCACATTGCAGTGGGGGAGTAAAACAGTTGGGTGGGTTGCTGACAATTCTCTTTAGTCCATCAGAAAATCTTGTTTAACTGTTAGATGTCCGAAGACAAATGACAGGTATCCTGAGTGCCTAAGTACATCACTTATCTCTTGGATTGTTTTAGACATCCTGAATGTCACATCTTCAAATGAAAAAAATGAGGAGTGCAAAATCTCATTAGGAAAGACAAACATGACAAACGACATTACTGAAGTATTAGACAGAAAAAACAGCAACAGAAAACCCCAACAAAACCAAAAACAAAACAACCCAACCAACTCCAAGAAAGTAATCTCTTGATTTTTAATCCTGAGAGTGATTCATCCATTGGAACAATTTTACTAAAGACATAGTTAATTTGTCTTACTAGAAGTGCTAAGAGCAAGATTTATATCTGGAAGAGATGATGTAGCTCATGCAACAGGTATGGGCTGAACACATTGTGGAGTTCACATGAAGTGTCAAATTTTGTGTCAAATATTACATTCTTTAACCTTCCTGGTCCTAATATTTCTGTGGTTTTAAATAGAATTTTCTTTAAAAGGACAAATTTTAGTTGGTAGATTTATAGCTTCCTGTAGAATTGACTTTCTCACCAAACCCTTATAGCCAAAAAAATATTTGGATATACTTCAAAGTCCAATTTACAATTAAGAAAGTTAATTTTATTATAAAGAAACCTAGCACTTCCCCAACTGAACTACTTAGGCACATTTGGATCATTTATTCTCATTACTTAATAATCAATAAAAAGGTTAGAGATTTTGTGGTGTTGTTTCGTTGGGTTCTTGTTAAAAGACCTCTGAAGTGAAAAAATATCTGAAAACATGCAACTGTCCTGATCTTTCATAAATTTGCTTGCTTTTTAATCCCTTGCTTTTTGACTCTTATCTAGATACAAGCAAACTAATTTACCTTTTTCTCTCTGTGGTTTTAATGAAATTTTCCTGAAGAAATCAAAAAGGAGTACAACTTCTGGGCCATAGCAGGACTACATTCTTTTCCCCCAAAAAAAGGGTAGTAATGGGTAGTGTCTTTGTTCATAAACTTTTTTCCTTTGCAAAAAATTGTCCATCTTTCTCAGTACACTTCATTTTTTCTCTGTCTTGCCAGAAATAAAAACAAATACACCTGGTATGGAAAAACTAGTGTATAAATATAGGAAAAAGGGATACCCGTTGGCAGTTCTTGAGGAAGGTCAGACTGAGGGTAGATAAATAGGATACTTTTCTCTTCCACTCAAAACATGAATTCCTAAGTGTGTTATGCCTTAATCAAATTAAGGAATAAATTGTATATTAGTCCCTGAACACTCTAATCCAGAAAGTCTCATTTCTCCTGGGGTTCTTAGTTCATACGGCTGATGCCCTAAAAATAAAACCACACTTCTAGGACGTTGTTTTCAGTGTTTTTCTTCATACTATATAGCTTTCAAATTTTGACTGTTTCCTTAATTACTAAAGCAATGTGAATCATAGATTTTTTTAAGAAGAGTAATGTACCCTTCATCATGATCAGAGTAAGGAGGAAGAAACATTTTAAAATGTGAGCCACAAGCATCTGAACATCATGAGTAAAAAGATAATTTTTTATGAACTCTTATTTTAGAAATCTCTACTTTAAGCTAGTATTAATGTTTGAGATCTGGATCATTTTGATCAGTGTTGGTAGTAATACACACAGAGTAGACTAAATCTTGTACTGGGTTTGGCTGGGATGGAATGAACATTCTCCACAGCAGCTTGCATGGTGCCTTCGTTTGTATTTGTGACTGAAACAGCGTGGATAACACACCGGTGTTTGAGCTATGACCAAGCAGTGCTTGCACAACATCAAGGTTTTCCCTGTTTCCCACTGGTGCAGTTAGTTGGCTGTAAGCTGGGGATGGGAAAAGAGGTTGGTAGCAGACACAGGCAGGGCAGCCATTCTGGATTGACCAAAGTGATGTTCCATACCATATAATATCAGACTCAGAAATAAAAGCTTAAGGAGAGAAATGTGCCCTTGTGGCTAAGAAGGCAAATGACATCCTGGGGTGCATTAGAAAGGGTGTGGTTGGTAGGTCAAGGGAGGTTCTCCTCCTCCTCTGTTCTGCCTTGGTGAGGCTGCATCTGGAATATTATGTCCAGTTCTGGGCCCCTCAGCTCAAGAAGGACAGGGAACTGCTTGAGAGAGTCCAGCGCAGAGCCACAAAGATGATTAAGGGAGTGGAACATCTCCCTTATGAGGAAAGGCTGAGGGAGCTGGGTCTCTTGAGCTTGGAGGAAAGGAGACTGAGGGGTGACCTCATCAATGTTTACAAATAAAGCTAATTTGCTACTGCAGGCCAGACCCTTAAATTACCAGGGGTAGGAAACCTCGTATTCTTCAAGGTTGGACAAAGAAATCAGTTTAAACACATCAAAATTACTTACTTGACATTTTCCCTTCTTTTGGGTCATTAACCAAAACTTGTAAGATGTGGTCCTGAATGCTTGTACGTACCTTTTGTAATTTTAAGCTAAATAGAATTCCTACTGAATACCTTCTGTCATGATCCAGTATTCGGATATGTGGCAGTTTTTATGATCTTGCCAGGGCAAAACAAAGATGATACAATATCAGGTGCACAAATAGGCACCTGGTGCTGATGTGCAGTCTTACAAGACATGGGGCAGAACCCCTTTGGTTTCTAACACTCCTCACCCCAGTGGGAGCCTGGGTGTCCTGGATTCTGCCTTCCCTCTCCTGGGATAAGCGGCTGCACCCTTTGTTGTCTTGCAGGACTTGAGAAAATGTTTAGAGGTGATCCCAAATGGTGAAATTAAGACGCAAACGAGGTCAGATGTCACGTGCAAAACAAATTTTACTGGAATAACACAACTAAGGCCCGAGAGTGGATAGGAGAGGGAGAAAAAGAGAGACAGAAAAGAACAGAGAAAGCAGAGATACAGAGGACAGCAAGCGAGAGAATTGTTGGACCACCACGGTCCAGTGACGTCATCAGTGGGGAAGTGCTTCCCTGCACCCATAGTGTCCCAGATTTTTATACAGTTCTTGCCCACTGCACCCCCACTTTTCTACCTGTACAGGGGAGAAAATCCTTCTATCTTTTCCGTGCTCCTCCAAGACAGGGTGGGGGCGGGGGGGGGTATCGTGCTGGGGCTATGCCCTGCAGATAGTCTTTGCTTGGCTAGTTAATAAGATCAGCCATTGCAAAACAGGAGGTTGGGACAACCGGCACCACAGGGTTAGTTTATTGCGGTGGAGGTTCAGTCCTAGGAAGCAGCTTGAGACCGGCACTCCTTGTCTTGTCTTGCTAAGTTGGTGGTTTTAATGAAATCTCAAGGCCTGGTTATCTCTGGATATTCTGCTCCCAGCACCAGCTGTAGAGCTCCTTCGTCTCCAATCTCTTCATGCCCCACACTAAACTCCCCAGTTCTCAGGTGCACATTGCAGTGGGGGAGTAAAACAGTTGGGTGGGTTGCTGACAATTCTCTTTAGTCCATCAGAAAATCTTGTTTAACTGTTAGATGTCCGAAGACAAATGACAGGTATCCTGAGTGCCTAAGTACATCACTTATCTCTTGGATTGTTTTAGACATCCTGAATGTCACATCTTCAAATGAAAAAAATGAGGAGTGCAAAATCTCATTAGGAAAGACAAACATGACAAACAACATTACTGAAGTATTAGACAGAAAAAACAGCAACAGAAAACCCCAACAAAACCAAAAACAAAACAACCCAACCAACTCCAAGAAAGTAATCTCTTGATTTTTAATCCTGAGAGTGATTCATCCATTGGAACAATTTTACTAAAGACATAGTTAATTTGTCTTACTAGAAGTGCTAAGAGCAAGATTTATATCTGGAAGAGATGATGTAGCTCATGCAACAGGTATGGGCTGAACACATTGTGGAGTTCACATGAAGTGTCAAATTTTGTGTCAAATATTACATTCTTTAACCTTCCTGGTCCTAATATTTCTGTGGTTTTAAATAGAATTTTCTTTAAAAGGACAAATTTTAGTTGGTAGATTTATAGCTTCCTGTAGAATTGACTTTCTCACCAAACCCTTATAGCCAAAAAAATATTTGGATATACTTCGAAGTCCAATTTACAATTAAGAAAGTTAATTTTATTATAAAGAAACCTAGCACTTCCCCAACTGAACTACTTAGGCACATTTGGATCATTTATTCTCATTACTTAATAATCAATAAAAAGGTTAGAGATTTTGTGGTGGTGTTTCGTTGGGTTCTTGTTAAAAGACCTCTGAAGTGAAAAAATATCTGAAAACATGCAACTGTCCTGATCTTTCATAAATTTGCTTGCTTTTTAATCCCTTGCTTTTTGACTCTTATCTAGATACAAGCAAACTAATTTACCTTTTTCTCTCTGTGGTTTTAATGAAATTTTCCTGAAGAAATCAAAAAGGAGTACAACTTCTGGGCCATAGCAGGACTACATTCTTTTCCCCCAAAAAAAGGGTAGTAATGGGTAGTGTCTTTGTTCATAAACTTTTTTCCTTTGCAAAAAATTGTCCATCTTTCTCAGTACACTTCATTTTTTCTCTGTCTTGCCAGAAATAAAAACAAATACACCTGGTATGGAAAAACTAGTGTATAAATATAGGAAAAAGGGATACCCTTTGGCAGTTCTTGAGGAAGGTCAGACTGAGGGTAGATAAATAGGATACTTTTCTCTTCCACTCAAAACATGAATTCCTAAGTGTGTTATGCCTTAATCAAATTAAGGAATAAATTGTATATTAGTCCCTGAACACTCTAATCCAGAAAGTCTCATTTCTCCTGGGGTTCTTAGTTCATACGGCTGATGCCCTAAAAATAAAACCACACTTCTAGGACGTTGTTTTCAGTGTTTTTCTTCATACTATATAGCTTTCAAATTTTGACTGTTTCCTTAATTACTAAAGCAATGTGAATCATAGATTTTTTTAAGAAGAGTAATGTACCCTTCATCATGATCAGAGTAAGGAGGAAGAAACATTTTAAAATGTGAGCCACAAGCATCTGAACATCATGAGTAAAAAGATAATTTTTTATGAACTCTTATTTTAGAAATCTCTACTTTAAGCTAGTATTAATGTTTGAGATCTGGATCATTTTGATCAGTGTTGGTAGTAATACACACAGAGTAGACTAAATCTTGTACTGGGTTTGGCTGGGATGGAATGAACATTCTCCACAGCAGCTTGCATGGTGCCTTCGTTTGTATTTGTGACTGAAACAGCGTGGATAACACACCGGTGTTTGAGCTATGACCAAGCAGTGCTTGCACAACATCAAGGTTTTCCCTGTTTCCCACTGGTGCAGTTAGTTGGCTGTAAGCTGGGGATGGGAAAAGAGGTTGGTAGCAGACACAGGCAGGGCAGCCATTCTGGATTGACCAAAGTGATGTTCCATACCATATAATATCAGACTCAGAAATAAAAGCTTAAGGAGAGAAATGTGCCCTTGTGGCTAAGAAGGCAAATGACATCCTGGGGTGCATTAGAAAGGGTGTGGTTGGTAGGTCAAGGGAGGTTCTCCTCCTCCTCTGTTCTGCCTTGGTGAGGCTGCATCTGGAATATTATGTCCAGTTCTGGGCCCCTCAGCTCAAGAAGGACAGGGAACTGCTTGAGAGAGTCCAGCGCAGAGCCACAAAGATGATTAAGGGAGTGGAACATCTCCCTTATGAGGAAAGGCTGAGGGAGCTGGGTCTCTTGAGCTTGGAGGAAAGGAGACTGAGGGGTGACCTCATCAATGTTTACAAATACGTAAAGGACAAGTGTCAGGAGGACAGAGCCAGGCTTTTTTCAGTGATGACCAGTGATAGGACAAGGGGCAATAGATGCAAACTGGAGCATAGGAGGTTCCATGTAAATATCAGGAAGAACTTCTTTACTGTGAGAGTGACAGAGCACTGGAAGAGGCTACCCAGGGAGGTTGTGGAGTCTCCTTCACTGGAGACATTCAAACCCCACCTGGACACGTTCCTGTGTGATGTGCTCTGGGTGACCCTGCTCTGGCAGGGGGGTTGGACTGGATGATCTTTTGAGATCCCTTCCAACCCCATGGATTCTATGATTCTGTGATTCTGTGAGAGGAGAAGGAAGGAGGAATGTTTGTGGTGCTGGTCCTTTTACTCCTAAGTAACCATTATTTGTGCTGAGGCCCTTCTTTCTTGGAATTGGTCAAACACCTGCCTTCAATGGGAAGCAGCAAATAAATTTCCCTTTGTTTTGTTTATGTGCGCAACTTTTGCTTCACTTATTACGCTCTCTTTATCTTGATCCCTTGGTTTCTCAGTTTTGGTATTCCTATTCTGTCCACCTTTCCACTGGGGTATGGGAGAGGAGTGAGTGAGTGAGAGGCTGTGTGGGTACTTGGCTGCTCCCTCATCATAGGTATCTCCTTAAATAGACTGACTGTAACCAAAGTCTCTTTCTCCTCTTCATTATTTTCACTTCCCTAAAATCAGGCTGATTCATGAGCAGTTGTTGCACTGAGTCAAACCTATCTCATCTAGGCTCTGCAAACTACCTGCAAAGGCACAGCTGTGCTACCATTTTACGTGTGTCCTGCAATTCAGTCAATCTGTTATGAGCCAGACTGCATTCTATGTTCCTTTTTTGCTTAGAAGGAATGTACAGATAAGCAATGAAATTCCAGGTCTAAAAAGGTGCTACTGTCATTGGAAAATTACCGATGTTCTCTAAACTACCGTGTACAAATTTTGACCTGTGTCTTTAGCCAAATATTGCCTTTTGAAAATCACTTTTGCAATAATGTTAAATTACAAGTTTTTGGTTTTGAGAAACAGAGAGTATGATTGACTCAATCAAACAATTTCTGCTAAGAATAGTTTGTGTAATTATGAACAGTAAAGTTCTACTAAATAATAATGAGCTATTCCTGAAACTATTCAGTGTCTTTGGATTCTTCCCACCCTCGCACCCCCTGAATTTGCAATGTCCCTTTAATACCTAAATTTAGTATTTAAATACGAGAATACAGAGAAATATTTGTATATATTTCCTATTGGGTATTCTAAATTTGCTTTTATATGCAAAAGAGAAGGATATAAACATTAGTAATACAAGGAAACTCATAAATGAGAAGGGAAAGAAAATGTTTTAAAATCTTTTGTTCAAAATGTTTTCTTCTGTTTCCTCCTTTGATCTGGTTGCATATGTAGACAAGCTACGCTCCACTCTTTGGTTTGATGCAATCTAAACTTTTAGGATCTGAGAGTCTGGAAAGTGAAAACCCAAGTGATTTATTGACAATATTTTAGTGTTCTTAGGTCAGTTCATCATGTTCCTGGCTTTTCTTTTGCTTTTCTGCGTAGATATGCAGAGTTCAAATCTGTGACAAGTAATACTTAATAACTTGCATCTGTTTGCTTTTGCTAATCTTGAAAGTTTTTTCTCCAGTTTGTCCAACCTCAGTGGTCTAAAACATTCTCAGTGTTTTGTTTATCACAATAAAGAGAAGCAATATGTAAACACAACATGTATTTTTCATTTCTGAAGTCAGCACTTCTGTCATCATCCACGTGGCAGCTGGCAGCTTCCAAGTTGCTTAGAAATCTACAAGTCTCACGCTGAAGTCCAGCTAAATTAACCTTCTTGGTCAAACTCATACCAATCTTTCGTTAATCATTGGCTCTATTAGCAGATTCAACTCTGAATGTGAGAAACATGGTGAACAGAATGTAATTTTGCACTAGGAGGAGAAGATAAGAAGCATTGTAATCGTATACTTAATAATCATGGAGCATTTAGCAGAAAGTATAGAAAGAAGATCAGAGGCTGCACAATTGCAGGAAACTAAGGAATGCAAGGAGATCTTTCACAGTAATTAGAACAAATGGAACTCATTCATCATTGCATTTCCCCTCTAATTTAAGGGTTTACATGTGCATAAATGAAATTACTTGGTGCCATCTCAGGTCCAATGTCCTACTTAAGTTATAAAAATATGTTTTCCTGACTTGGTAATAGTTGCGACTTTGCTGTTTATCTTGCTGATCCAATAGAAAAAAGTCATGTGAACGAAGCAAAGGTTTCAGAGGAACCACATACCAAAAATGTGTAGTTGTTCCATCCTCAGTTATTCTGATTGCAGTCTTAGGTTTTGGGAGGATGTTTGTTTCATTTCTCTTCTTCACCTCCTAAATCAACAGAGTAGAAACAGACGCTGTTTTCATTCTGTGACGTCTTGTGTTTTTCATGTTTCAGAAACCAGCAAACAACTTAGGGCTAAAGAGTGCTGACACACAGTAATTGCTCAATAGAGACACTTTTGATGTGGAGAGAATTTGCTTTTTAAGGCAGTGGGAGAAAGACTTTGCAAATACCACTTGTGCTCAGCTGGATTTCTAGTGGTTGACCTACTGGACATTGCTGACACCATCAAAGCCACTGAGACCCACTAGTCCCTTCCTCAAAGAAATGCAGGGAGTTCTTACCTACTTTTCACAGTAATCTTTGGAGGTGGAGTTTAACTCCAGAAAGATTGTTTAAGGAAATGTTGGTCTGCTTGGAGGTAATGCTTCTTAAGCACATCAAACAGCCTTAGTGAATGTAGAGGGACCTATTTTTTGGGGGGGGAGGCGAACATGCTTTGATTTATGATGAGCTTGTTGGAGAATTAAAGCC
Organism: Chaetura pelagica; assembly: GCF_000747805.2. Classification (NCBI taxonomy): domain Eukaryota; kingdom Metazoa; phylum Chordata; class Aves; order Apodiformes; family Apodidae; genus Chaetura; species Chaetura pelagica. The sequence goes on from NW_009952802.1 coordinate 243,335, forward strand.
AAAGGACATAAATGTTTATGTATTGCAAGGTGCAGCTCCAGGGGACACCCCACTTCAGTCAGTTGGACTGGTTTTCATATGGGAGTTCTTGAGAGTAAATATTTGTCAAAACACTCCTGGTTTTGACAAGCTCTGTCAATCAGAACTCCTTTGGCTTCAACCACTACAAGCAGACACCGCTCTATTGTTATTGGTAAAACTTGGAGCTACATATAACATACAAAAATAATGTTTGGAATGTGCAAATTTAAAATTTAACAGATCTTCAGACTGTTTAGGAAAAAAAACCAAACCCTCACATGCAGTAACCAAAATAAATCACAGGATGCTTTTGAACGTGGTGCCAGATACAGTCTTTCAAAAGTACAGTAATTTGATTTTTCCCATCTGACAGAGCACTCTTGCCCTCTTCCACTTATCAGTTGAATAATCATAAAAATGAGAGGAAATAAAAATCTGCTGTAACTTAAAACACATCAGCAACTGATGTGACACTGAAACAGGTGGAAATATGATCTCAGATCTTTTGTAGATGTAGTTTTGAAAGATATCTTGTTCTTCTAGGTCTATTTATAAAAGGAAAAAGATAAACTAAGTGAAGAACTATTTTTTAATGCATTATCCTTACAGCATACTTTGAGAGAGATGAAAAAACTAGAATACTTCCTAATAATATTATTCTACTACCAAAAAAATCAGAATTAGAATGACTGACATATTTCTCCATATGAGATGATTTAGTGGTAAAAAAGCATAGATGGAGTCTGATTTTTGACAATAGCACCCTTTTCTGGTATAATAGAAACAGACTTGCTTGATAGTTTTGCTTATTTAAAAAAAAAGTTCATGAGGACCTCTGCACTGGATCCTGTATTTTACTTCATATGTATTCAGGCATTATTCTGCCATCCTCATGTTTCCTAAGTGTTTTCTTCTTAATATGCTTGCTAATTAACTGACAACATGATCACATACAGAATACTTGAGTGTGACTCATTTTAGATAATGACCGTATAAATTTGTTTCTTAATGGGATTTAAGATTATACTTACTTGTTTTGTTTTGTAGATCTGAATTTTAAACCAGATATTAGCTTCATAATGAAGGTTGACCTAAAAGTAATCTTGTGATAAAGAGACTGTACTGAGTTTGTGGGGACTTACCTGTTTGTTGTTTATATACAGTAGCTTTCTATTGACATAAGTCTTTTGGGTTACTAGCAATATCCTGGAGAGCCAAGATGTATATAAGTCAAATGAAAATCAGATATATATGTAAGTCAAATAGATACCCATTGTGGAAGGCGTATTAGTGACATATACCTACCTTGAAACTTCTCCTCGTCTTTTTAGTTTTAGCAACTATTTCTTCTTTTTAACTTATTGTGAAGCCTGTGGGATTCCTTGATGTTCAACTTGGCCTCCTGAGTTTTCACATCAGGCTACTGAAGCTAAATTTCAAATATTTGGAATGGATTTTAATAATAGGAAATAAAATTGTTCTTGGTAGATTCAGCTTCCTACTGCATGGAATTCTTTTTCTCATCTGGATTTGGCAGATCTGGAAGTTGTTAGCAACAGTGAGGACAGACAGCAAGAAGTACTGTTGAGTTGTGGTTAGAAGGGGATCCATAATGTGCATGCAGGCTGAAGCCTGTCTACAAAATGAAGTGCTCACTAAATGAGACAGGAAACTTTAACCTGTCAAACAAAAACAAAAAGCTAGCACTGAGGATCCGTGCACTAATAGTTTTTATTTTAAGTTATCTTTTAGTTATATATTCCACAAATCCACGTTTTCCTTCTATGGTATGTATCATAGGGTCATCTAACATACTGTGTGTTTTCACAGTTGCAATAATGGCCGGGTAATGGATTATCGCCCTGCAGGAAGACCTAAAGCTCTGAGGCAGGAAACCCTGATTACCTGAGATGCAGCATTTTGCCTCTGCAGAAGGCTACCCCCTTGAAAACTGGCATGGCTATGCCTTAGAATTGCTGACATTGCCACTTAAAAAGCAAGAGATGACATTCATCTCAAGAGAGGCAACACAAACAGGGGCTGGTGCTCCTGTCTTTCCTTCTTCTACATGGGATAAGTAGCATCTGGCCTTCTGCCTTCTAAGACATCAAAATATCCTTAATATATCTTAAAAAAAAGTTTCAGGATCAAAGGCAAGTCAAATCCAATGTGGTTTAATGCTTGTAAAACTCTGATACTTCTTTAGGGTTCACAAAGCTTGTTTTAACTTGTGAAATATTTTTCCTTTAATTAAAACCCATATTTCCCAGCCAGGATGATTCAGTCTTATATTCAGCTAAGTGAAAAAGTGCTGTGTGTTAGGATAATCTAAACCACACACAACTGAATGTGAACAGAAAACTGGACACTAAAAATGTCTTCAGACTTAAAAAAGGAAATCACTCATTAGTGAGCAAAGCAAAATAGCAACTAAAAAAGAAGAACATGACTATACTCTTGCTACAAAATCATGAAGCAGAAGTGTGAAATTATTAACTTCCTTTACTAAGCAGTGTTGCCATATTTGGGTGCTGATGTTCAACCAGAGGAAATCATCATAGACTTTTACAGACCCATATAAGTTCACATCTGCTGAAAGCCTGTCCTGAAAACACTGGGCTCATTTTTGGAATGTTTTTTTGGGGAGGAGAAGGCCAGTGAACAGACTTCAGAAAGAAAAAAACAACAAAAAAAACACCAGAAAAACAAAACAAAACAAAACAAACAAACAAAAAAAGAAAGATAAAATTAAGGGATTACAAAATTAAACAGGTAACTGCATGCTTAAGTCATACAGAACTGAATTGGAGAAATGTGATATAATAGGAAAAAAAGGAAAATCCAGTCAGAATACTCTTACTCAGAGATGTAACCATCCTGTTCTCTGGTTCACTCCAAGTGCTGAAACAGCAGCTACTTACTCATATCCAATTTGCACTTGAAACTTCCCAATTAGATGCATTACTTCACAGACCTCACACTTGACTCAGCTGACTTCTTTGACCTCCTTTTACAGGCAAAACAGAATTAAGATATGATTACTGATTAGCTTTCTAAAAAGTATTCTCATAAGTATGTCAAATTTATTATTTAATTTACCTAGATAAGTGATAGCTGAGTGAAGTGTGATAGGAAAAAGTTTTTTTAGAAATTTGAAGAATTTTGTTGGACAGCACATTTTAACCAGAGAACTGCAATTGATCTGATTTATGACTTAAAAAAATAAATAAATGATTCAAATAGAAGCTTTTGGCCTTAATTCTCTTGCCATAGGGTGCAAAGACTATCATCAAATGGCAGACTCTAATACCACTCAAGGCTACCTCTGGACATAGAAATGCATTCTGAAGATGACAAACTGCTTTTGGCAGGTCAGAAAAATCTGCTAAGAGTGACAGATTTCTCACTGTAAAAAGTCAGTTTAAGAGAGAGTGAGGGGTGAAAATTAAAAGGGATGTTCAGTCACAGAAGTGCGAATGTGGGAAAAAAATGGGAAAGCTTTTGGGAGCATTATATGGCTTGAGAGCCATGCTGACAAAATACTGCAAATATGTCCATATAGATTTGTATTTGGCAGTGGAAAAAAATGTTCTGCAATAAGCTTCAGATAGGAGAAAGACAAAACTCTTTACTATTCTAGATATGCTGCTACACATTTAAGCTTAAACTGAAATTAAACCACAAAAGCAAACAAAACCAGAGACAAATCTGCTCTCTTTGTCCTGAGAAGTCTGGTCAAGAGTATCCTGTAGGCTACTTCACTTTGGTGTTTTTAAATTTATTTATTTTTGACCCAGCAGACCTCTACTAGCTCTTAGCATTTCTTGCAGAGCACACAGTATTCTTACCATTTGTCTTTTAACTATTATTCTTTACTTCTTCATGAGTTTCAGAGTAGACATTATCCATAAAGGCAGGTAAACTACAGCAGGACTAATGTTTGGAAACCTTTGCTTTGTTTCACCACTGTCTGTGGGAATTCTCATAGTTGCTCCTTTCTAAACAAAAGAAGTTACCATAGAATAAAATGATAATGTTTCTACTGCTGGAGCAAAGCAGTCTTTCTTCAACATCTTTCTGTCTCTTGCCAAACCACCAAGCTGTTCCCATTTATTTTAAAGACTTATTTAGAAATCTGAATCTGGATAGGGTTAGGAAAGTAAAGTCAACAGTAGGTAGGGAAACAGCATTTGAGTTACTTAACTTGCACTAGGTTCACCCTTATTTGTTATTACTAAATTAACTCTGGGTGGGAAAGAAGAAGAAGAAAGCTATAATCAAGTGCTTTTAGATTCTGGATTCTTTTACCTAATTACATCCTCACATTGACAGCTAGACTTAAAGAATTCCAAAGTTGCTTTTCTGGCAAAACCCTCTTTCCATGGCAGTGAGCACACAAAAAAGTTTAAGCACTTCCTATTTGATTTTGACATGGGGTTTTTATTTTCTGTTTGTGGGGTGCTTTGGTTTTTTTTTGTTTTTGTTTGTTTGTTTGTTTTTTTACTATAATATATTCGTATTAAGGATGGAAAAGCTTTCAGTTCAGCTTTCCTCTGGTATAGTGTCCTAGAATGAAACAGAACAATTCTGAGTATTAAGGTGTGATTATTCCTGTGACACAAATGGTTGATTTTTTTCAGGCACAACAGACAACATTTCTAAGGCTGGTTGCAAACTTGTTATAGAAGTTTGGTTGCCAACTGGATGCTTAGTATCTGTTTTCTAGGGCCAAAAGAGCTGTAGGAGACTAGGTTACTTTTCATGCCTATCCTCTCCTCCAAGGTCACCAGGAACCGGGTTTTCAGTGTTAAGTGTCAACAGTTTAATGGGGGAAATTGAATCTATTTCCTTGTTATCAGAATTACTGTTTTACTGTAGTCCTTGAACAAAGATGAGGGCAATTAGGTTTCATTCAATACAGAGTCCAGTGCATGACTCGTCTATTTCTTGCTTCTTAGCTCTGAAGACTCAGCTTCACCATGCAAAGTTGATATTTATGGTCAGTGCAGAACATTTTATCTCTTCTGAAAGGCTGACTTAGATTTACCAAAATGCTCAGCTCTTCTGCAAACGTTTATGTTTCTTGTAGCAGTAATGGCCACAGACACAGAATATGGACCAAACATCAACAATATTTTGCTTTGACGTGCTATTCCAGTGGAGATGTTAAGTGTTAGAATTTTCTTGACACAGCATAATTAACAATCTAGCTCATATATTTTGCTTCACTTCACTGCTAAGAAACCTAACAGTGCAAAACTTATTACTGTTTCTGGAAGAAATAACAACTCTGAATCTCAAGTTTCTCATAATCTGCACTGCACAAAGATAGCATGGTAGCTCCACAATTGCTTTCCTGCTGGGATCTTACATTGGCTGGATACCCAATTGCTTCCCTCTAGTTGTTTGAGTATGTGCAGATTTAGAAGTTTTAAAAATAGGGGGAAAAAAATAAAATGGATTAACTATTCATTTTCAAAGCTTAAGGCCATATTTTGTCAGGTCCTATTATGGTACTTCTGCAGAGTAGAGATTAAGCAGTGCAAAGTTGTTTCCTGACTCACACTGCTTTGCGAAAGTGCTAACTGGGATCATATTCTTTGCTGACCCTAGAAATAATAATCTGGTCCAGTTTAGCACCAACTCTAACCTTCTAATGTGGGGAGAAGCTGGGAGGAGTTTCATTTATGCCTATGTGTCTGTGCTGCCTAGTGCTGTTAGGAGAGACTGACCACGTGGTTTAGCATTTTAGAAGTCAACAAAAGGAGAATCTCATTATGAAGTTGCTTGTAATTTTGGAAATAATTCTTACAAGCCCTTTACTGCAAGAAGAATCCTCTCTGTCACCTCCTCTTCCCTAATACAACCTAAGTATGAATCACAGAATCACTGAATTGTTCTGGTTGAAAAAGACCTTTCAGATCAGCAAGTCCAACCACAACCTAACTATCAACCACTAACCTAACTCTGCTAAGTCCAGTGCTTAGGCCATGTTCCTGATTATCACGTTTATACATCTTTTAAAAACCCCCAGGGACTGTGATTCAACCACCTCTCTGGACAGAATATTCCAGTGTTCTATTACATCTTTAGTGAGGAAGTTTCTTCTAATATTTAATCTAAACCTCCCCTGGTGCCACTTGAGGCCATTTCCTCTTGTTTTGTTGCCAGTACAAGGTGTTACTGGAAGTCCAAACTATACTGAAAACAATTGAAAACTTAGCAGCATTAGTAAAATAGATTGTCATGAAACAATTTTCAATTACTTTCTTGACACTGTTGTTTATCACAGGATAAATATGGTGTTTGACTGAAAAAATGCACATAGTGAACATTTTAAGGGCTATATGTGCATACACAGTTAAAGATGGATGCAGCCCTGATTTGAAATTGACTGTCCTTCTTGGATGCTCTTGGCTCCCTATCTTTCCTCTGGTAAATATGAACCTCTAAATGGAAGATTCCTTGCATGTGAGAATAACTGTTTGCAAATTTAGTTGAAAATGTAGCTTTAAATACATAGATAGAAAAAAACAAAGACTTTGTTCATGTCAAGAATCTGCTGAATACTGTGTTATCCATATGCCCATGTGTAATTTAATCTGGCACCATTTCCAGTGAAGTCATGCCTGGAACGTCCAGCCCTGTAGAGAGATACTCACTGGGATAGAGCTGCTGTGAGAGGTGGATAGATTAGCAGATGTGGTAATTCACTCTTGGAATGGAGTTCCTATCAAGTTGCATATTTGACTAAAGAGGGTTTCTGTTCTTTAAACCATGTAGTTTTGGAGCAGGCACACATTCAAAAGACAGGTAGGTGATGAATTCTACAGCCAGTTCTTCTGACTGAACACTGTAATTTTAAGGAAAAAGTGTTCTATGATGTCATTTCATTTATATGTCATTTATAGGCAGCTGGCTTTCCAACTGTGGGATAAGGGGTTTCACATATATAAAGTTCTTTTTCATAATGAATCTTCTCCCACTCCAGTTACTTAGAACTGTGGTCAATTTTATCACTGTGTGTAGCTAGGTGGTACAGTCATCACTCAGGTGATGAAGAGTGAGGGGGATGACTGGCTGCCTGTTAGTCAGAATCACCCTACTAAGCAATGGTCCTGTTGTAGTGGTTTTTCATAATTTTCAATGAAATTTTATTTCTAAAGAAGTTTGCGTGGGTTAAATTGCTGGGGTTACAGTTTCACAACAAACCGAGTTCCGGTATCTTCACCAGCTCTGCTTAATACTTTGCTTTGTGAACTGACCTATTAAGGGCAAAAACACCAAAGAAGAGTCAGGCAATAGTCAGAACAGATGACAATGTTATCATCTTGTGGTCTGTGGTATGAACACAGCCAAATGGTGTGGTCATTCAGTCTTTAAAGGGAAATTCAGTTGGAGAGGGACTGTATGGGAAGAAAGTATAATTTTTGATATAGGACCTGTGGAATAACGGATTTGACACTAGGAAGATGCACAATGCAAACTGCAGTTCATCTGCTACTACCTGGTAGCTTCTTTTATGATCTCTTCTTAGTGTGTGTTCTTCCCAGTGTGACTATGAAATTACTAATCATGGATATGTGTTTCCATGACCCTACACATGCGTTCCCACCAAGAGGATAAATGCAGCTGCAGATACTGGCCAGCTATCAGCTTTTCTTCTCCTGGGGCTTAGTTACAATTTATAGCTGCCACTCTTTGACAGAAGGTGTGTGAAAAGAGTGATAGAGCCTCTGCAGCTAGGCAGCAGAGAATCAGTAGGATGTCAGCACTCAGCAGCTGGGATTTGGTTCCCTTTGTGAGCTCAGTCACCTAACATCAGCTAGATAAAAAAATACAGCACAAGAAAAAAATGCAACCTTTTAATTCTCCTCCTTTTTCCAGGATTAATGGAGCATTTATGCTCTTCATGCTCTGGGTTTTATAAATAATAGCTAGTACTTCTTTCTTATGCATGGACAACATCAGCAAAGTAGTTCTCTTTTAAGCTAGGAAAATACTACATTGGTTCACTTGATCTGTCCCAAACACTAGGTTATTTAAATTCAATAATATTAATTCAGTGTTATTTTAATTTAATATTACCTGCATCAATAAGGAAATCCAGCTGCTTGTAATTCAGTCTTGCCTAGGTTGCTGAATGAAACTCACTATTTACCAAGGCAGCATCTACTATGCCCAAAATATAACTGTTAAGGAGGTCAAATAAGAAACTTAATAGGGGCAAAGTTTTTAAACTATTTTTTTTCCTGTCAAAAGCCTTCGCAGATGGACAATTATTTTATTTCAATGAAGACCTCTACAAAATAAGACTGTATTTGAAAGTGTTTTCCACATAAGAGATTCTCAAAGGCTGGCTCTGAACCAAGAAGTGAGAGCTCACCACATTCTGATCCCTACTTTCTAGTTTAGGTTATAACTGAAGCATACTCCAGCTTCTGTCTGTTCTATGTTCCCAGTTCATTTTCATAGACTTTGACATGTGGAGTGCAAAGAGACAAGCTAAGGCTCATTTCATGACTTAAGTGTTTAAAAACCCTTCTGGCTCCACACAGACAAAGCCAAAGTTTTGTTCACAGGTCACTCTTACAAAAGCAAGATCTCACATTGAAACCACCTAAAAATATTGACTTATAAGGTAGCAACAGCTCAGCCTCAATGAAAAGCTGCCTTTATGTATTTCATCTGAGGGCTTCATAGATGAAATGTCCTGTGGGCTGCAATTCCATATTTCCTGCACTATTCGACAATTTTGCAGCACACTGGTAGTCATTATTGATTCACACAGACTCACAAACCTCTTAAAATCTGTAATTTACACTGGATGAAGAAACACAGCTATCATTATGACAGTAAAACAAATCAATATCTCCATCAGTTAACTTGCCTTCAATAGTAGATGGTGACAAATAATTTAGAGAGCAGCATGAAAACCACTGAATAACAACACATAAGTAGTTATATTACACTATAGTACTATGTTTCTCCTTTATTTCCCCTGATCATTGTTTAATCTTTAGATTTTGTGTTGACTCATCTTTAATTACTTGGAAACAATAGGTGTGTCTACTCTACTTGGAAATATCTAATTGTCATGCAAGTAGACTTCCAAAACCAAGTTAACATTAATTTCACCTCTACCTTCTCGATGAAGCCTAATTGAGGTAGAAAACTCTCAAGTCCTTTGCCAACATTGCAACTAAATATAGACCATGAAGCCTATATTGAAAATACACAGGCTGTCTTACCAAAAAATTAGCCCATCACACCTGATGTACCTTTTACCTCAGAAGGAGTATAAATAGGAATTGCTCATACAATTACTTTTAAAAGTCAGTTGAGAACTACAATAGTGTCATTGCCTCTTTAGCAAGTTCAGAGAAAATAATCAACAAATTATACTGAACCTCTAATATATGATGCATTTTCAGTGACTGTCTGCTAAATTAAGAAGAGATTTATAAACTTAGACTCATGCTAAGGAGAATTGTTTATTTCAGCCAGAGCATTTATTGAATCGAAGTAAACATGCTCAAAATGTTCCTACAGCAGTTTTAACGATACTGTAACAAATGTTATTTAAAACAAAAATTTGACTTCCACTAGAAAATACTAGTTCAATCACATTTTCAGGTAGAATTTGAAGTTACGATTTGGGATTGCCTCTCAATATATGGAACGACAAGATAAACCTACCAGAGTATATCTGAAGGATCAGCTAAAGTGGATGTACTTTTGGAGGCTATCCAGGCATTGAGAAGAGGCTTTGTAGACTGGCTTAATTCATTCTAGGTTCCTTTAAGATGTTGGTGCAAATTACCTGATTGGTAAGCCTAGAAGCCAATGAGGAGTGCAGTTTATCAGAAAAAGAGCTGATTGCTTGTCAACATTACATTTTAAAAGGGCTCTGCAGTGACTGTAATGTAAACATTAACTTTTGTAAAACTTTCTCAGAACAGCAAGAAAAGTTTATATATATTTGTGTTACAAATATAGCTCACTTACAATATTGATCACTGTAGAGGTTATTCAAGCCATGACTTTGTTCCTGTTCAATATTAGGAATGAATTAGGACTTCCTTAATTTCTATTCCAAACATACTGAGTGCATGACCTAACAAAAGGCTAGAATCTGGAGTCCTCGTTAGTATTGCAGTACTAGTACCGAGTGAATTTCCTGGTTCGTGTTTGTTATTTGGAGAACATTGAGAAAAGATTGAGTTTTTTCTGATCGTCTCCAAGATAAAAAAGGTTCTAGGGACCTGCTTTGGAAACCCAAGACAATGCAGGATTGTCCTAGACATTTTGGATTGCCTGGAACCTATGCCAGAAGTGGCAATTTGTGCACAATCTATGCCCACAAAACCAGAAAGATAAACAGAATGCAATGCCCAGTTTCCCAGATTCTGCATCTGCTTGAAAAGTGAAATGTTCCATACTACAGAGCACCACCAGCATAAAGTGATACCTCACTTCTGACTTACCAGCAGTGGACTCTGGTTTCCAGCTACAACAGGGTTTTACCACAACAAGCCAGCTACTCAAAGTCATTATAGGTAATAAAAAATCTGACACAGCATGTACTTCAAAAGCTCATAGTCACATGGTTTCAATGACTAAAGAACACAAAATGCAGATGTTTTAAATCTGTTGTATCTTTACACAACACTGCTTTCCATACTTCTTAAAGAAAAAACCTTTACTGATAAACATTTTTACAATTGTAACTACAGACAAAATTATGAGCTAGGAAAAAGTTCAACATTTGCTTTCTGCAAAGACACCCATATTAAATATAATTGGATTAGAAAAAGATGGCAAACAAGATAGTGAATGCAATGTGGGGTTTTATTATATACATTTGAGTTGATAGAATGTTTTATTACAGAATACTATAAAGAGAAAAAAAAACATTCCATCAAATTAATTGATTCAGACTTTAATTCTTGAATCCAAAGACAGCCTTTTTTTTTTTTTTTTGACAACATATCAACAAAGAAACAATGTCTGAGAAAACATGCTGATATCTTATCAGTACTTAGAGGTGATCCAAATAATTTGTTTATGAAGGGGTGTAATCTGTAATTCATTTTCAGTGAAATTCTAAACTTATATACAGCTCACAGCAAATTCTTAAATTACAACAAAAGTGATAGTATAATTTATTTTTTTTTTCTCCTTTTCTTATTTTGGTAAGAAGGGTGCTCATTCAGTACTCCATCACCAGAGTGGTGGTTTAGAAAATGAAAAGGTATTCAGGTAGAATATGTATTTTTTCCATTCTTATGTTGTAAGTCTTTGATAGTCACTTATTGACGTGCTCTACTCTAGGAAAGCATTCACCAGCCTAGAAACTTAATGAGTCCCTGAGAATACACTGTTTTCTTCCTGAGGCCCTATTTTCACTCAAAATGCCTGTGTTCGTTGATCCTATGTATTCCAGCAATGAAGTGGTAAAATGCAGAGCAAGATCAGTGAAACTTTTCAAATGTGTGGAGAAATTCCCACTTGCAGTTATTCTGTTGTCATAATTCTCTAGTTTCTATACTATGTCTAGAAAAAATTTAAACTTGTCAGCATTATGCTGAGAAATCCTAACTTAATAACAAAAGATGCTTCAGCATTGCTATCCTGAAAAACCTGGGGATCACGAAGTTGTACTCAGAGCTGAAACAAACATTTATAATTATTAAAAAATGTACCAAAATATGACAGCCAACATATCTTAGAAAATGTTATGTGAATATTTATAGTATCATAGTCAACACATCCTGTGTCATTATGCAAATCCCGCAGATGTAATAGGAACCGTATAGAGATATGGAAGAATTGAACACTTGAATATTAAAGCCAAATTCAATGAGAAGAGCTAGTTTTAAAATTTAAGCTATACAACAGTAGAGGATTTTCTGAAAAGAGTTGTTTAATTCCAGCCATTAACATTGAACATAATCTTAAACATAATATGCTGCTACATAGTGGTTTAGAAATGTGTCAGTTTTGAAGACTTTTTGTAAAACCTCTCCCTCCAGATAAACTTCTGAAGAGAAAGTCCTTTCAGGACAACAGTGAGGGGCTATGAAAATTCAGATTGTTTGCAAAAAGGGTTAATTCCGCTGCAAGACATACACAGATGACTGGCTTCTTTTCTATTGAGGATCTGTCACACTTTCTCTTTGGCAGATTTATGTTCTTCAGATGTCTGTCAGAGTCACCAAGGTTCAAGATCCTTTCCATTGCTGTTGGTAAACAAACAATACCACAATACATCCACAATACATGTTGAGACAGAGAAGGAAAAAGCAGTAGAATTAGTTTGTTTTTGCCCACAGGTCTGAGCATAAATCGGACAATTTGACATCGCAAATAACTGTCACTTTTTGGACTACTCTTTATGGTTTAGCTGAAGGTGATTTGAGAGATCATCATATTATTTTGCACGTCCTCTGAAGGCAGATATTGCTGATGGTGCGAAGTGAACTTGGACAAGCATTTTAATAAGGTTACCTCATTTGCTCTGTGTTTTGGCTGGGATTGCAACATGCCTGTGTATGTACGTATGCAGTATTTATGTACAATGTGGACATGTCTGTATATTAGTTATTATTTGTTATTATTAACATGTATTAACTCAACAATTTCTCTGTTAGACTCTACACCAATCCTCCTGAATTAGTAGGAGCCACAGAGATACCCAACAACTAAACACTTGATTATTAGAGCCAAGTTTAAGTACAAGCAGATGAGTTAACTGTAAAGATTTACTCATTGGAAATTAGAGGAGTTCTGGATGCCATAAGTTTTCATTCAGATCATTAATATTACTTTAATTTACAACACCAAGAAATAAAGAGAAAAACAGTATCTGTATGGGGCAACTGAAAAACATCCCGTTTTACTTTCCCAGACCAAGTCAGTGAAAAACTCCAGTCATCAACCAAGTAGGACATTTCAGGGTGGTATTTTTAAAATGTTGTATTTGTGAAGAAACAGATTGCTACTTTTGCTAAGAGAAGGGAGAAAAGAGAAAGCTCTTGCTAGCAGATGCTTAAGTTTGAGAAGTCTTCTGGAAAGCTAAATAAATAAGAGGAGCTACAGACATGCATTTGACATTTATAATTTTCCTCTTTTATGTGGTAACTTTTGACTTTGTGACAATCGAATCTGTTACTGTGAAATGGATTCAGATGTTGCAAAAATGCACCAACTTTTCCAGAGCATTAAACTAATTGTCTCTAGGGTAGAAAACTGCTATTTTTATTACAAAAAATAAATAAAAATCAATGTCAGACAAGCAGTAAATACAATTACAGTCAGAAATAGTTTGTTCCTTCTGTTAGGTTTTATGCTGTGTTTTGTATAAAAAGTTCAAAAAACAAAAAAAAACACCAGAAGTTCTGAAAATCCTTCTCATGTAAATGACTTTACTCAACAGTGAGAAAATACATTGGAATGAATCTACAGCAACCTACTGCACTGAAACTTAACTCTACTCAGTGCACGGGAGGAAACATGATGTCACTGACATAGTTTCTTCTGGGCATGGTTTTTCAGTCAGTTAGAGGATATCTGCAGTATCCTATCTTGCAGGCAATAAGTGTTCAAGTGATTAGTTCATTCAGCAGCAGGTCTGCTGGCCATGAAAATCCAAAAAGAAAATAAACCTGTCAGCTTCCACAACCTATTAGCTGAAGATCTAAATGGAATGCAGAGATTGTTTCCCCAGGTAATATCTGGTTTTTCAGTTCCTTTTAAAAATCCAATATATGGTTGAAAAATGTATGTGTTCTGCAGTCAGAAGACCTTTTCTCTAAGCTGGGAGTCACCATGGACAGATAGAGATCAGTAGCGTTTTCTTCAATACAGTTTGTCCCTCACATTGAACACTAATTTTTAGCAGGAGATAGTTTGAGAAGAAAAGGAGTAGTTATGCCTTTAGCCTAAGTTTTCAGGTCTATTATCTGGTTTAGCCTGTGCTATAAATGAGATACTTCAGTTCCCTGTTTTAAGGTCTGTCAGAAACCTCTCTCCATTTGTCACTTTTGTAGTACATAAGCCTTCCACTTGAATACTCAAATCAGCGTCAAAAAAGCACAAATACTAATAGAAGACCTCCTCAAAAACCTTTCACAAGGTTTTAATTTTAAAAATCTTTCACAAAACAAAACATCTTTCACAAACTTTTTCCTCTATAGGACTTATATTCTGACCCATAAACATAGAAATTCCCTTACAAAAGGGATGGTTCAGAAAAGGCAGAGTGTTCCACAAAGAGCAAATATTAATGAGGTTGTGTTGTTATTAGTCAGTTCTTAACTGACATCAGGTGAGTGAAAAAGTGTCAATGAAGAAAAGTCCCTGGAGAGTAAACACTGTAAGAAGTAAGAATTTGTGTTTGGTTCAGAGCTGCCTGATGAAATATAGGCCACTGTTTCCTTGCTCACCAGCAAAGCTATGATTAAAGGGAGATACTTTGACTATTAAGTGTTAGAAATTTAAAACTCTAGAGCTTAGACTTCAGAAAACATCAGGTGTATCACATCTTCTGACTCTTACTGGAGCTTGTTACCAGCCTCATATCACCTAATGGTGTCAAGATTCTTCCTGTGGTAGGTCCTTTTACCAAGTGACAGGTTTGACTTCAAAAGCAGCAACGGCCCTTCTCTAATTTGTACGCACAACTCCTTCACACTCCCCCTCTCTTAGTGACGCAGACATTTCAGCTTTAGCTGTTCTCTTCCCCAAAGAATCACAGAATCACAGCAGTTGGAAGGGACCTCGAGAGATCATCTAGTCCAACGCCCCTGCCGGAGCAGGGTCACCCAGAGCACATCACGCAGGAACGTGTCCAGGTGGGTTTTGAATGTCTCCAGTGAAGGAGACTCCACAGCCTCTCTGGGCAGCCTGTTCCAGTGCTCTTTCTGCAAAGAAAAGGAATGTCTACTTCCTATCAGTTTCTCTACTGAGCACCAGGCTGACAGGTCATATCAATTTCATGTACTGTTCTGCTCAGTTTAAGTTCCTATATCCTCACTATATATCAAACTCTAATTTTAAGAGCATACCTAAAAGATTTTTTGCAGGTCATTGTAAGCTTCTTCTGTCCATCTTCTGGGCCAGCCAAAAGCCAAATCTAAACTAAAAGCTTGTGTATTGAGTGTGAAGTATGTTGTCTTGAAAGGGTGTCACCTAACACAAATGTATGACCTAAATATGCCTACAAAAGTGTGTTGACAGAACTTGCATAGATATTTCTCTTAAGATCTCACTCAAACTCAATTCTTTAAAGTTTTGTATCATGCATGAATTGAGGTTATTTTCCAATTTTGATCTCCAAGTTTCCACACATGGCACTCAGAATCAGTCAGGTTAATCCTTGTGTTTGTAAGCCAATTTAACTTCTTAACATGTATTTCCGGTGTCTTCTGAATATTCTTTGAAATGCTATTGCCTTCTGAATCTTGGAAGAGCTGTAGAAGGATAACAACTTCAGTATAAGAAATGTCAATCCAGTTATCTTCTGACTGCTGAGTGCTTTCTTTTCATAGGTTTCGATTTCCCCAAACCTAAGCTGCTACTGCTTGAGAAAGTAATTCAGATTCTTTATATTCAAGGTGTAGCTTAAGCAAGCCCCTTATTTGTACTGGCAAGATCTAACCTGCACCTATTTGTATAGTCTGCCATCCCTGACTGTAGGAAGTAAAAGAATAAGCCTTCTAGCCTGCTATTGCAGAGTCTTAACAAATTGGAGGGGCAGGAAAGATTCAGTAGAGAAAAATAAGTACAGTGCCTAAGAAACTTAATAGACTACACTGGCCCAGATCCCATCTTCATGTTTCCATGTTTTTCCCTCACTGTTTTTGTAGTAATAGATTAGAAGAGAATTAATTTCATATAGACTACGTGCTGACTGAAGGTGCATTGGAGGTAAATGTGTACAAAGAAAAAAAAAATTAAGAAAAAAAAGCTGAAGGGAAAAACTAGTTACATTTCAAGCAGAGCACCTTCATTTCCCGCAACATCACTGCTGTTTCTCACAGTTTTGGAAATTTTTTCTGATGACAGAATGGATTGTTTTTCTTGTTGCTCTTCTTCTTTCAGTCTGTCTACAAGCAGTTGTTGAAATAGATTTAAATGTGCAAATGGTATTTTGAACAGTCTGGAAACTGTAGCACCTCAGAAACAACAAAGAAGAAGCGCCTTTAAATGGAAAAGAATGCCAGACAGTGCAAGCAATGGTGCCAGTTGTGAGAAGGACTGAAAAGCTGCATCTGTTGTTTGGTGTAACAAAACGTTTGTTCTTTCTAGAACTTCAGTAGACATTGATGCTCACAGGTAACTTCATGTCACTCATCAATGTTCTTTCAGTAACAATGTTACACATATATCTGATAGGCATGTCTTCATTTACATGAATAGGTTTTCCAGAAAGCAAACAAAAGTCTTGAAAGTCAAAACACTCTCTAACTTAATTCCACTGATATAGACTTTTGGATAGAGACTTTTTGTCCTTATGTTAATTATTCAGTTTAGCAAGTTGCAATGTTTTTCAAAATCAGTAAGATGTCTAACAAATATGAATACAAGGTAATTCACTAGTATCTATAGCAAAATAACACAGGATAAAGCTACTCTCCATGTGCCTCCACAAATTTCTCCACCTAGTTTCTGAGAATTATGCAGCTACTCCAATAATTTCAGGGGGTTTTACTATTCCAACAGCACCAGCTCTTTTTTACAATGTGTCTGCATGACTTCCTTGTCTGATTGGACCTCTTCCTTTCCTAGCTAACCATCTGCCTTGAAGTCAACATCACAGAAACTTTGTGTCTAAGGTCCGAACTAGTTAGTGGACATAAATTTTATTTCTCTTTTTGCATCTGGATGAATAGTAAAACTACCATCTTGTAGGTTGGCTGGATACAGAGAAATGCTTGGCCTCCTTGTACAGACCTAATAGTTTTGTAGATGAAATAAAATTCAGATTTTTATTCCTTTCCATGCAGATAGCAAACAAATAATTCTTAACCAAGTCATTATTAAACAATCTCACAAGCCTTAGACAATTAGACTACTTTTTTTTGCTTTTTTTTTTTTTTTTTTTTTTTTTTTCTGAGACAGCAGGGAACACTGACACTGGCACCTCTGACTTCTTTAATGAGGAGAAAAAGCTGAATGTATCATCAAAGAAGTCTTAATGGGGCTCTGAGGTCTCTGTAACTGAGGTTCAACTGCCTACTCATATTGCCTAATGTCCTCATGGAGGTACTTAACATGATGTACTGAAAATCAGGGTCTCTGAACAACAAAGGTTTGGATAGACAACACTCAGTCGAGAAGGTCTGCCTGGAGAAATAAAATTCTAGCCAGAACCTCATTCAGTGGATCCTCACAAACAAGAATACAGAAGGGAGAAAGTGAGGAGCTATGTGATGAAAATTAAAAACATCAGTATATTCAAAAGGAAACAAAGGCATAACCAGTTCCCTCAGCAGCCCTGTCTTCACTACAGATACAGTGTTAGTAAATTCCTCTAAAGTAAAGAAAGCAATTGTAATTTCCACAGAGGGACACTGAATTGTTAAAATGTAATTGTTCTTACTTTGCTGCTGTACATTGTTGATAAAGCAACCACTACATAATAATTAACCAATATTAATAACATTTACCATAAACAGCTGTAGCAAGGACTCAGCTTTGACAGAGACTCTGTTAGCACACTGTACACTGGCATGTCTGGCTGTTAAAAAAAGCCTGTCCTGGAAATGCATACAGACTCTTTGCTAATTGCTACAGTCAGGATGTTTTTAATATCTTTTCAAGCCTTTTTCTACACAACATATGCACACATTACTCCTCCCACCCCACTCCAAACCTAGGTCAAATAGGTGGGCATAATTTTTCATCAGTCATGGATTTCTGGAAAAGCCTGGAAATTCTTCTGCTCTTTCTTCTTACACACACGTTTTTGAATACTTCCTCTTTCAGGTGATTCAGCTATACCCAACTTTGTTAATTTGACCAAAGTGCAATGCAAGAGGTGTTCTTATAAAAGAGGAAGATCTACAGTAAAGTGACCTCCTTACTCCTAAATGTCTTCCATTAAAGAAAATGTTTGGCCCACATGCTTATGAAACAACTGAATAAGAGCAACAAGAAAAGTTTCCAGAAGGTTGTATTGAGTCAATTACATTACAAGCTACAGATCTGTTTCAAGGGTCCCCTCTCCCATTTGCAATTCGTCAAGAATGTTGAAACCATGTCAAAGGGCTCTAGCTGGAATTGCAGGTACCAAGCATATCCCTCAACAAATCTCCCTTCCATTAAAACAAGAGTGTATAAAACCCACTTTCATAGAATCATAGAATCATAGAATCCTAGGGGTTGGAAGGGACCTCGAGAGATCATCTAGTCCAACCCCCCTGCCAGAGCAGGGTCACCTAGAGCACATCACACAGGAACGCATCCAGGTGGGTTTTGAATGTCTCCAGTGAGGGAGACTCCACAACCTCCCTGGGCAGCCTGTTCCAGTGCTCTGTCACTCTCACAGTAACAAAATGTTTTTGGATATTCACCTTGAACCTCCTATGCTCCAATTTGCACCCATTACCCCTTGTCCTATCACTGGTCATCACTGAGAAAAGCCTAACTCCATCTCCCTGACACTCACCCCTTACATATTTGTAAACATTGATGAGGTCACCCCTCAGTCTCCTTTTCTCCAAGCTAAAGAGACCCAGCTCCCTCAGCCTTTCCTCATAAGGGAGATGTTCCACTCCCCTAATCATCTTCGTAGCTCTGCGCTGGACTCTTTCAAGCAGTTCCCTGTCCTTCTTGAACTGAGGGGCCCAGAACTGGACACAATACTCCAGATGTGGCCTCACCAATGCAGAATAGAGGGGGAGGAGAACCTCTCTTGACCTACTAACCACACCCTTTCTAATACACCCCAGGATGCCATTGGCCTTCTTGGCCACAAGGGCACATTGCTGGCTCATGGTCATCCTCCTGTCTACCAGGACCCCCAGGTCTCTTTCACCTACACTACTCTCCAGCAGTTCAGCCCCCAACCTGTACTGGGACATGGTGTTGTTCTTCCCCAAATGTAAAACTCTGCACTTCCCCTTGTTGAATTTCATCATGTTTCTCCCCGCCCAACTCTCCAACCTATCTAAGTCTCTCTGAATGGCAGCACAGCCTTCTGGTGTGTCAGCCACTCCTCCCAGCTTAGTGTCATCAGCAAACTTGCTGAGGGTACATTCTATACCCTCATCCAGGTCGTTGATGAAGATGTTGAACAACACCGGTCCCAGCACCGACCCTTGTGGGACTCCACTAGTAACACACCTCCAACCAGATTCTACCCCATTGACTACAACTCTCTGACTCCTTCCTTTCAACCAGTTCCTAATCCACCTCACTTCCTGGTCACCAAACCCATACCTGATCAACTTATCCACAAGGATGCTGTGGGAGACGGTGTCAAATGCTTTACTGAAATCAAGATAAACCACATCTACCGCTCTACCATCATCTATCCACCTAGTAATTTCCTCATAGAAGGCTATGAGGTTAGTCAAACATGATTTACCCTTGATAAAACCATGCTGACTGCTCTTGATGACACCTATACTGGGACATCGTGTTATTCTTCCCCAAATGCAAAACTCTACACTTCTCCTTGTTGAATTTCACCATGTTTTGCTCCCACAGTTCCTTAGGGAAGAAAAAAACACATTCAACCTACACACCCCACTCTCCCCCCAACAGTAATTAGATACATTTGTCTGCTACTTTAATTCAATTAGAAGTACATGAAAGAACACCTGTGACATGTTTATGATGACTGTGAGGCACTGTTTTTGATATATGTGTATATATATGTAATGTATAAAATAAGAACCAGTCTGCTGTGAAATTTCATCTGATGTTGATTTGTAGCTGTTAGGAAGGGTGTCCTTTCTCTACCCTTGAGGTGAGAGATAGTAGCTGAATAACTTAGTCAGGAAAGGGGAAGCCTGTCTTTCTGCCTCCCAAGAGAAGGATGCTTTTCTCTCTGCTCCCAAGCAGAAATCAGTGTTACGGGGTCATATGCGTGCTAACCTTCCTTCTCTTTCTTTCTCCTTGGAGGTAGTGAAGTGAGCTTGGTATTTTTGCATCTAGTGTTATATTTAGGCAGTTAAGAGAAGTAATAAAATGTTACTTTGCTTATGATAATCATGTAGGTACAGAATATGACATCTGAGGCTGTGTAGGTCATGTTGTTATGTCCAAGGTGAAGAGAGAGAGTTTTCAAACTTCCTGAACTGTAGTAGTCTTGTATAAGTTTTGGTTCCTCAATAAATTACTGTTTTCAAGAGGACAGACTGCCTCATTCAACCTGTCTAAACTGAACCATTGACATGGTCAGTCAGCCACTGTCAATGTTCCTGTCTTTCAAGGCACTCGCATATCAGAAATTGTCTATCTGTTTAAAGAGGGTTTTTTTAATACTCTGCAGCATAACAAAAATAGAGTCACAGCTGGAGAATAAGGCCTTTGCTTACCTAGGGAACTTTTTAAAAACTCATCATACCTTTCCAATCATAATGATTTATTTAAAATATTTATGTTTTCTTTTTAGTCTAACTTTTTTTGGAGTAGACTAGATATTTTAATAAGTTGAATAAAAATGTTTGTATGACACACCTACAAACACCAGTTCAATCTAAAGAGGAAATCAATAGACAACAATGCAAATTCAATGATTCAATAATGGAAAATGGAAGATTTGACTCACAGGTTACATGCTGCTTAAAATAAGTTCCAAAACATAACACTAAAAAAACAACAACAAAACAAAACAAAAGCCAAACATCAACAACAAAAAACAACAAAGAAAAACTACACAAATCCCTCTATTTTAAGAGACTTTACTGTCAACAGTTTTATTTTCCAAATAGTTATCTTAGTAAGAAAAAATATTTTATACTAACATGCATCAAATGAAATACCCTAGAGTACTTTTCTTTAGCATTAGAAACATTAATTCCATTCTCTGATTAGCATTTCAATTTATTTCCATAGGCATTTATTTTACTTTTAAGTACAGACCAAGTATAAACCAGGTGTACAAAAAAAACCCAAACCCCAAAATGCAAAAGAAAAAAAACAACCCCAAACCAAACAAAAACCCCATATCTGATGAGAAGTTGGACATTATACTGAAATAAACACTAAGAAATTAAAAGATAGAAAGGCAATGTGCCGTTTCTATAAGCCAATCACAGAATCATAGAATCACAGAATGCCAGGTTGGAAGTGACCTCAAGGATCATCTGATCTAACCTTTCTAGGTACTACTATAGCTTATATGAGATTGCTTAGCACCCTGTCAAGCTGGGACTTCAAAGTGTCCAACGTGGGGGAATCTACCACTTACCCTGGGAGACTATTCCAATGTTTGACTGTCCTCACGGAGAAAAATTTACCTCTTGTGTCCTGTCTCCCCAGAAGCAACTCATGGCCATGACCCCTTGTCTTTTCCATGTGAGTCCTTGTAAATGAGGAATCTCCATCTTCTTAGTAGCCACCCTTTAAGTACTCAAAAACCATAATAAGGTCTCCCTGAAGCCTTCTTTTCTTAAGGCTGAACAAACCCAGTTTTCTCAGCCTCTCCTCATATGGCAGGTCCTTCAGTCCTCTGATCATCCTTGTAGTCCTTCTCTGGACCCTCTCCAGCCTGTCTGCATCCTTTCTGTAGAGTGGAGACCAGAACTGAAAGTGTTCCACGTGTGGTCTGACAAGCTCTGAGCAGAGCAGGATGATGACTTCTTTATCTCTGCCAGTGATGCCCTTGTTGATGCAGCCCAGCCTCCTGTTGGTTTTCTTTGCGACTACCACACACTGTTCAAGCCTGTTAAACCTGTTATCCACCAAGACCCCCGGTTCTCTTTCCACAGGGCTGCTCCCCACCCAGGTGGATCCCAGTCTGAACTGTGCTCCTGGGTTACATGTTCCTAGGTGCAAGACCTTACACTTCTGTCCATTGAACTTCATAAGGTTCCTGCTAGCCCACTCCTCCAGTCTGTCCAGGTCATCCTAAAGGGTGCCTTTCCCTTCTGGAGTGTCCACCTCTCCACTCCTCTTGGTGTCGTTATCAGACTTCACTGGGGTGCTCTTGATCCCAACACCCAGGTCACTTATGAAGGTGTTAAACAGCATTGGGCCCAATAGAAATCCCCAGGGGACCCCACTTGTGACCAGTTGTCAGTTTGAGGAGGAACTATTTACAATCACTCTCTGGCAACTGTCTTTCAGTCTGTTGCCCACCCACTGCAGAGACCACTTGTCAAGGCCGTAACAAGTCAGTTTCTCCAGGAGAAGACTGTGGGGCATCATATCAAAAGCCTTGGAGAAGTCCGGGTAGATGATGTCCATCACTTGCATCAACTGAGCGGGTTACTTTGTGGTAGAAAGTGATCAGGTTTGTCATGAACAAGGTACCTGTTAGCATTGCTGAAGAGGGACAAAATTGTAAGAGTTGTAAGGATGAGCTTTTTGAAAACATCTTTTATAGAATAGTGTAAGCATTGGAGATTGCTTTTGATAGGAGAGTTGTACTCCTTACAATTGTGTAACAAATCCAAAATTCCTAAAAAAAATCCCATGACGACGGCTTTGTTCTGAAAGGTCTATGAAATCTCCACGTATCTTGAAACAATAAAGGAAATGGTGTGTGTACTAGGCCTTAATTTATTGCTTTGTTAAATGAATTGTTTCCATACGGCTTTCCTGCTATTAAGATGTAAATGTGGGAAATAAAAGGTGGAAGCTGAAAATATCACAGAAGAATTAATCCCTAAAGGAGGAATCTGAGATATGTTCTTACCACCTGTGAGATATTAGCAGCAAGTTGTGAATAGATCTGATAAAATTAGTATGTATTCGTAGGATAATGCAGCTGTTGCAATGTAACTTTTGGCTTACACAAGGCTTATTCATAATCTATTTTTATGTTTTTCAAAATCCAGCAAAATAAAAAAGGACCATGGTCTAATTGTTACCATACTGTTGATTCAAAAGTTATTTGCAGTGCATTCAAGGAGCAATTCCTTTTTCTTTCCGCCCCCCTCTGCAGCCCTCCTTCCTCCAGCCCTAGAGGGCTTCTAGTTATAGCATTTGATTTCTAAAATTAAACTCGGGTCCATCTTAAAACTCATAGTTAAGAGAATTTGGATTAATGAAATACCATTTAAAACATCCTGGTGCTTTCCCTTTTCTGTGCTATTCCTTTCTTATACTCTAGCAGAGTATAGATTCATTGACTGAATGTTTAAAGCTTTTATGCTTTTCTTTTTTATACTTTTTTTTTTTCTTCAAATATTTACTTTTTTTCTTAGCGTTCTGCATATAAAAGAAAGCTGAAGTGAATTCTACGTATGACTATGGAAATTCAATATATTGAATTCACTTATATATTTCACTTGCAGTGAAACAAATACAATTACAGATAGAAGTGACAAATAGACCCAAAACTTATAAAATTTCTCCCTTGTAAGATCTTCAAAATAAACCAATGGAATCCCTGATGACACTAGAAAAACTGAACAGATTACACAAGAAGTTTCCAGTAGATTAGATTTCTAAGCTTTTTTTCATATTCTGCAAGTAATTGTAAAATTCCCATTTATGACTTCAAGTGAATGTGTATCTAAGTAATTCCACAAATTATTTGACCATTTTCCTCATACCTGTTTGACTAACCTACCAATTAATGTCTAGATAATTTTACTGGCAAGTAAAGATCTTCTTAACCGTCATTATTCGTTCTGTTAGGCCCCTGCCAGACATCTAGTCTCAACAAACACTGTAAAAAAATCCAAACATAAACCATGAAATAAGAAGGCATTCTTCATCTGGCTCACACCTGAACCGTAGTCACCTAGGTGTCAAAGCCTCCTTCTCATTGCTATTACCACCTTGGTAAAATCAGTCCAGGTAGCAAGTACTTCATATGAAATAAAAAGATATGATCTATAATCTGATTAACAGACACCAACTGCAGTTTTATCATAGACCATTTTTCCCCTGCATATTTATGTCATCATTTGCATGTCCATATTTATGTCTTAAAGCATGCAGAAATGTAAACCAAAGGAAAAGACTGGCTTCTGGGTAGATATAAGAGAGCTGAAAACTTTCTTACTGTCTTACGGGTTTCATGAGCAAAACACTCAAGAGTCATTTATTTTCTATGTCATTCATAGAATGTGGGAAACCACCTGACCCATGTCTCACCTGACCTGCACACTTACAAGCCTGAAGAACCAGTTACGTGCAATGGTTCAGAACAGGTAGAGTGACAAATGCTGATCTATTTCATAGAAGCATTACAGGGAATTTGCAAGAAAATACTGTAGTAGTTTCACTATTTCCAAATACTTCTGTTCTATTTTTGTCCTACTAAAATACTTAATTTCCTCTCCAGAGTAATCCGTAAAATTCACTTTTTATCTTCTTGGTCCCCTTTTTGGGTAATTTGTGTATTCCAATGTCTGTGTCTTATTTAGTTACTTGTATAGTGCATTGTTCCACAGTTACATTGACACTCGCAGTCTAAAAATACAAAGTCTGTTCACCAGCTTTCTTGAGCCTTTGCCCAAAGCTATTTCTTGAACAACAGTAGGCAACCTTACCACAAGAAAAGAGAGAGGAAAGGTTTCTTTGTCCTACTTTTTGTCTCAGTGTGGGTAAACAAAAAAATTAGGCCTATGGTGAGGGCTGATCCTTCATAAAAATAGTAAATTAAGCCTTAACAAACACTAGATAAAATAATGTCATTGGGAAAATTAACTAGAATTTAACATACAACATGTGAATATTTTCATTGCTTTGACCTCTTGGAAAGTATCAGAAAAATCATTATGAAATATTGAGAGGGAATTAAGTGAGGAATTAATCTGAAGAAATCACAGCCTTCCAACAGATACTGAGTGACAAAAAGCAGACTCTACATATTCCGACTAAATTATTCATCACACAGAATTCAGCACCAAGGCTTATTTTAACTCACTCTTATAAAAGAATGTCACTACATACATGAAGGCCTAATCCAACATTGTTTAATACACTCTGAAAGGAAGTGCACAATCTTAAGTCACTGACTTCATTCCCTTAACACTTCCTTGTCCAAGAAATCACTTAGCTGTATTTTCATTAGGGACAGAGATAGTTTTTGGGTTCTGTTGAAATTAATAAGACACTCCTAAGATGAAGCTAAGTGGATACTCAGGTTTTGATAGGCTCAAACTCATTTGCAGTACTAAGAGAAAAATAAATATATTAATAAACTCTAACTTATTGAGCAGCCAAGTTTTGCTCAGAAATAATGTGGGAAATATTCCCTTATAAGAAGCATTCGCATTGGCAATACTTGAGAAACAGCTTGGTAGAAGACGTGATGTGGAAATATCTGAAACA
This sequence comes from Chaetura pelagica, assembly GCF_000747805.2. NCBI lineage: Eukaryota > Metazoa > Chordata > Aves > Apodiformes > Apodidae > Chaetura > Chaetura pelagica. Next base: position 268,820 of record NW_009952802.1, read on the forward strand.
CAGAATTTGTGACAACAGTTTTTAACTAGCAAGTATTATGCAGAAGGACTTTACATGTACACTAAGATCAAAACTATGTTGTTACATGGTTGTTTTTATAATACACTAAGATTTGATGAGTAGTTCTTCTATGCACCAGAAAAATTCAGGTCAAGACTATCCCACCCAACCCAGCACTTGGAAACTTCAACTTCATGTTGTTCCAGTACTCCCAGATCTGACTTCATGGTGTAGAAAGGGAAATGTAGAGATGGCTGTGGAATGGCTTGAATTATTTTCAGGATAGGAACAAGGGGGTATGTTTCTGTCTTGTTAGGAAGCAAGGTTTTGGGAGAGGTAAGGCTGAGAGAAGACTATGAACTTCTTCCATGAATCCACAGTTGACGGAGACTGTGGGATGGGCTTTTAGCAGGCTGTGAGGAGAGATCTGCAGTAGAGAAAAGCTCCTTATTTTGCACTGGAGACTGTTTCCAACACCTACAGAATATCTGAATTGGAAAGAGGACTTAAGGACATCTGAACCTTTCTGTCTTTCAAGCTGTGTTTTTTGTGCTTTACTTCTGAGAAGTGTACATCAGATTTCCCAAAGAAGTAAATTTTATTTTTATGCATTCTGTAAAATGTAAGAGCTTTTAATAATTAAGAATCACAAAGGTAAAGCAGTCAAAAGTAATAATTTATCTCAGGCTGTAGTTACAAATTATCTTAATATTTTGCAAGTGCTATCAAACAGACATTACAAACAGCCTGTATTTAATTAGTTCTAAATATACTGTCAGATGTCAAAACCATGACAGAAAACTAAGAAAAAAATGTTATGGCTAACTAACTCCCTGGTTCCTTGGTATATTTTTTAGCACCTTCAATACCTAGTAGTAGAGTTGGTGGCACTGGCATCAAAGGTAGGTGAAGCCTTCAAGCAGCATCCAAATACTGAAGTTGCTCTGATCAGTCACTTCAGAAAACTTTAGCCCAAAACATTTTACTTGGTTCCAGAAGCTCACCGTTACTGCACTGGGTTTCCAAGACAATACGTTAGGGTAAAAGTGTTCTGAAAATTGTGATCCAGGACTGAGGTCAACAGCTCTGCTTGCATGGAAAGAATAATTCCTAAGAGAGCTGAGTTCTCTCTCTGACTTGAACTTTGGCTTTTTCTCCTGAACCTGGAAATCAAATTCCCAATTGCTAATGACTGTGAATATATTTAGACCTGTATTTAGAGCAGCTACAAAAACATACAAGAGTATATATATAAAAAAGGGAGAGTGGGTGGATTCTGGTGGGGGTGGCATGTATAAACCATGGTTTATAGAATTTGGTCCGTGTCATGATGAATTGATCATCTCAGAAACCTTCCCATCAAACATCCTTTCTTTTGGCAAATATCGTATCACTATAGCCCTTATTAGTTCTTTTTCTTTTTCTTTAAAAATACTATGAGAAGAAGTTTGAGAATAAATAATGAGTTTGACTTTACATAAAAAAAAGCAAAGTACTTCTAAATTTTACAGCAGCAATTGAACTCACAAGTGTAGTGTATTAGGGGAATGAAAATATTAATATTCTGTGAACTTTTCATCTGGAATAATTAATTTTTTTAAGTATTGCATTAAGTATGTCAGACTGTAAATTCAAAAAATCAGTTCCTTGGTATTTTAGTAACAGGATGAATGACTTTGTCTTTTGAGATCTGCATTATCTGAAAGTTTAATGAAACTTTCAGTTAAAATAAATATAAAAATCAAAGAACATCTTATCTGCTGGACTTAAAATATTTTTTGTCTTCTGATTTATAAGGAAACAAACTTACCAATGTAGATGAAAAAAAGTCAGAAGAGATCTGTTGAGCAGGTGATAAATCTCATTACAGTTTTCCATAGATCAATAGGAGAAATTTCTGTTCTGACAATTTAACAGTTGTGAATCTCTAACTGAAAACATAGCTTTTAATGTATGTAGGAGTAAATCAGGTGAGACCCAAACCCTGAAGGACTTCAAACAAATCCCAATATAATTTTCATGACTTCAATGGCACACAAATTGTACCATTAAGTAAGATGAAGTGTCATAATTCCAAATTTGCAATTTTTAATTTCTTCATTGTATTCACACAAAAGAAATTCTCAGAAATTGATAGTTCTTCTTCTAGCCCTTTCCAATGTGCATTTAACTATCAGAAAGCTCCTTCTGAGTGCATGCAGATTTCAATAAAATGGTTCTGCAGACTTAAGCTTTCTTGTAAATCACCTACTTAAAAATCACATATACAAGGTCTCTACATTCTCCATTTGCACTGCTTTACAAATTTGATACAGTATAGGTTCAGAAGAGTGGACAGTCATGTCTCTAGAAAAGTAGGTAGTGATGTCTCCAGTACTTTTCTGTGTTCTCTGCAGGAACCGCCTGTATGAGTCAATGTTTCAAGCTTCACTTCTGACACTCTGAAAGCTAGAAACATAAATGCATGCACTTTGTTAAAAATCAGGTGTCTGAAATTATTTGTGGATCCTGAAGGTCAAGGGGTCCTGGCACCCTTACTCAAAGGACACAGGGATTAATAGGAACTCTTTTAAATTTTGATGCACTTTAGATCAGACCGTATGGCTTTTGTTTCAATGTTAACTTGACCTGATTGTAGCCCTTCTAAAGTACATCAAGAACACATATTCAGGAAGAGATTTGTATCTACCTCAAGTAGCCTAGTTTATCCTGGTTGATTATAAAGGAAACAGGAATTCAAATGGCAATTTCTTTCTCAGGTTTCTGTCACTATTCTATTTCTAAGCATAACAGCTAAATTTTATAGTCAGACCTGGGCACACCAAGCATAGTACCAAAAATGTTATTCCAAAGGACAGGAAGGGGAAGTAGTCTTAACTGTTATTCTCACTTCTTTTTATATCTTCTGCAACAACATTTTCAGCATCCCTGTGAGATCATTGTAGTGACCCAGGAATTTCCTACTCAGGGAGTAAATTCATGTAACACAACCTAGAAAAGTGACCCATAATCACTTAGAATATCTGAAGAAAATCATTAGAAAGTGATCCACAAATAGGATCAGAGTGCCTTGAAACTATTGATTGTATGGATTTAAAGGAAACAAAACAAACAAAAAAAGATGGCAAAACTGTACATCTATATAACTTGAAACATCCTGAAAAAGAAGAATAAAAATGAGAGATAAAGACTATAAATGAAAATCACAGAATCCTAGAGTGGTTTGTGTGGGTGGTTGGGCCTTTACAACCCTGTAGTTCCAACCACCCTGCAGGGGCAGAAACACCTCCCACGAGTTCATGTTGCTCAGAGCCCCATCCAACCTGGCCTTGAACACTTACAGGGAAGAGGAATCTCCAACTTATTTGGGCAACCTGTCCCAGTGTCTCACCACCTTCACAGGAAAGGATTTCTTCCTAATGTCTAACCTAGGACATCACCTCTTCCAGTTTTAAGCCTTTTACATTCTGTCCTATCACTACAAGCCCTTGTAAAAAGTCCCTCCCCAGCTTTCCTGTAGCCCCTTCAGGCACTGGAAGGCTGCTGTAATGTGTCCCTGAAGCCTTCTCTTCTCCAGGCTGAGCAACCCCAACTCTCTCAGCCTATCTTAATAGCAGAGGTTCTCCATCCCTCTGATCATATCTGTGGCCCTCCTCTGGACCTGCTCAAACAGCTCCATGTCCTTCCTGTGTTAGGGACTCCAGAACTGGAAACAGCACTCCAGGTGATTGGTAGCTGGATACATAGCAATTTTACTTTGCACAGCTACTGACTCTAATGAGTAAATAAAAAAAAATTGCTTTACTGCAAATGCCCCTCCTCTGCCCTCTCCTTCCTATTTATAAGTCCTCTTTCAATTAGCAACAGAGACTAAATTTTAATTGCCATGGTTTTCTTATGAAAGAATATCCAACAAGAAATATATGGATCAGATCACATACCTACCTACTTTGTTGCCTGGTTTGTTGTGAGACTTTTTAAGCACTGTCTTGTTTGGAAAAGCAGGTGGTAAACTAGAAGCTGTGTATATGTCATGTAGGACTATGTTCTGAAAGTAATAGTATTGCAAGCTCTGGAGAACAATGCAGTTTTAAAAAAAAATGTTCTTTAAAATTAACAAAAGACTTTCACTTGCTTCTCATATCAACAACTAAATCTAGTAACATACAGCCTAGCAGTGAAATTAAGTCATCATCAAGTAGGCTGACCACTCCTTTGCCTGTACAATCTGTTGGATGTATTCAGCTGCTGCCTATCATCTTGTTTCTACATTTTAAGGAGCTTTGGATCTCTTTTTCAACTTTACTTTTAATAGCACCTAGCACTATGAGGCCCAACTATGTTTCACAGGCACCTTGACAATTCAAGTGGTAGCAATAACAGTAAATTACACATTTTCAAAGTTGGTGAAAAAATAACTAACATAAGGAAAACATATGTATTCCAGGCTTCAGCAAAATGTTTAATACACAGTCATTATAAATCCTGGAAACAATTTATGATGAGAAATGTTTACACGTGAGCAGTGCTGCCACGCCACTGAAACGTAACATGATGATTCAGTATGTGCACAGAACTGCAGTGGACAAATGCATACAGATTCATTCAGTGCTGTACAGATACACAAATGTTCTTAATTGCTAACAGAAATAACATCGTCTACTGCAGCTTGATTTTCTTTAACCGAGTTCCTTGTGTCAGTAACACATTTACAGCAGCAGACTTCATCCACATTCTGGCCTTGTCGATTTTTGATCTTGGAAATTTATTCTGACAATGCTCCTAGCCTAAGTGCTTTCTTTTGCAGAAAACAAAGTAATCAGATTTCATGAGAGCTGGGTTACTGCACACTTGTATGTAGCTCTTGGAGGAAGCTCCTAAAGGAAATAGAAGTCTGTAACATGCTCCAAATTCCCTTCAGGGCCCCTGGTTCTTTGATTTAATCTTGAAACAGTCAGGACTTTTAGCCATTCTTCAGACACAAATAGGCTGTGGCATCAAATTCACTCCAAGGAAGCACATTGTGATTTTGTACTGATCTCTGATGTAGCTAAACGTATTTTCTCCCACCTTTTATAAGCTTTCTCCATTATCATCAGTACTGAAAATTTAATTTAACAGAAGTGGTAGGTAATACTTTTTTGAAATTGAAGGAATAATCTAAATGAAACATTACACTCTCAATGAGGCATTTAATTCTGAATCTCCCTATATTTGAGATTTACTTTTAAATGGCTAAAAATGAAGAAACTTGCCAGTGACTTGTCTGCTTGGTAATTTTTAAAAATATATTTCCTAGATATCACATCAACTTTATTTTGTTTTTAAAACAAACACCCCTTCTGGAAAATTCCTAAGAGACATATGCTCACATTTTTTCATTATGCAGAGGGAAGTTAAATTAAATTCAGGCCACATTTTTTGTCTGAAAAATTGCATCAATACTTTTTTTTTTTTTTTTTTTTTCCTTTTAAAATTGTTCCTCAGCATTTTTTGGTTATGTAAGTTTCATATGCCCTTAAAAGATGTTCCCTGGAGGTTACCCGGGCGATAACATATTTCAGTGGTTCACAGGATTGCTTCCTTAAAGGGAAACTGTTTTTTTTCCTCCTACCCCCAAGCTGTATAGGTAGGAACCTGAAACAGGACACACTTAGATGATAATCCTCATGAGATATACCTGAGATGTGTGGCTGTATGTTTGTGTGTATTCATGTATGTATGTTTCCAGCAGACTGAGTTTACACACAAAACCAGATCACACATACAAAGGTGATAGGTTTTTTCCTTGAGCAACTTGAGATTGACTTGATAAAGTCAATTGAGTAAGACTTGATAAAGGCAAAAAATGAAAAGTCTGTGTCATGCTCCACATTCCTAATGTGCTCCTGCTGTCCTCAGTACCTCAGCATTTTTTGGTTATGTAAGTTTCATATGCCCTTAAAAGATGTTCCCTGGAGGTTACCCGGGCGATAACATATTTCAGTGGTTCACAGGATTGCTTCCTTAAAGGGAAACTGTTTTTTTTCCTCCTACCCCCAAGCTGTATAGGTAGGAACCTGAAACAGGACACACTTAGATGATAATCCTCATGAGATATACCTGAGATGTGTGGCTGTATGTTTGTGTGTATTCATGTATGTATGTTTCCAGCAGACTGAGTTTACACACAAAACCAGATCACACATACAAAGGTGATAGGTTTTTTCCTTGAGCAACTTGAGATTGACTTGATAAAGTCAATTGAGTAAGACTTGATAAAGGCAAAAAATGAAAAGTCTGTGTCATGCTCCACATTCCTAATGTGCTCCTGCTGTCCTCAGTACTCACACTTGGTAAACTCACAGTGAGGAGAGCTAGGGAAAAGTTTCTCCTTAATGCAGCAAACTCACATTAAAATGATTGAATGACCTGCAGATTACAATAGGGTTCTTCTCAATGCATTGTTTATGCTTCTAGAGCCTGAAAGTAAGAAGATAAAAGAAGAGCTAGAGAGAGGATAGAAGAGATTTGTGTTCTAACATCTAGGAAGTAGTGACATGTTTTTCTTAAACAAAACATCTACAACCAGAATGTCACTAAGTATCCATTGGTATTAGAATGGGCTAAGATACCACTTCCTCTAAGCCCAGGAGCAATGTGTCCAACAAAGAGGAAGGCAGCCCAGAATGCCAGGAGACCGGCATGGATGAACACAGAGCTCCTGGCCACATTTAGATGTAAATATAAAGACTACAGAGGGTGGAAGGAAGGACAAGTAGCCTCGGAGAAGTACAAAGAAGTTGTCTGAGATGCCAGGGATTAGGTCAGGAAAGCTAAAGATTAGATAGAATTGAAGCCAGCCAGTGACATAAAGGCTAACAAGAAAAGCTTCTATAGGTACATCAGAGATAAAAGGAAGACAGGCAAAATGTGGGCCCTCTCCAGAAGGAAGCAGGAGACTTGTTCACATGGATATGGAGAACTTTGGGGTAATCAACTTTTTTTTTTTTTTGCCTCAGTCATCACTGGCGAGGGCTGTGGCCACATCATCCAAGTTGCAGAAGGCAAAGGCAGGTACTGAGAGAAGGAAAATCCCCCTACTATAAGAGAAGATCAGGTCAGAGACCACCTAAAGAACCTGAAAGTGCACAAGTCCATAGGACCTGACAAGATCCATCCAAAACTCCTGAGGGAACTGAATAATAAAGTTGCAAAACCACTTTACATCATATTTGGAAAGTCATGGCAGTCTCGTAAAGTTCCCACTGATGGGAAATGGAGAAATATAAGCCTCATTTTCAAAACAGGAAAAAAAGAAGACCCAGGGAACTTCAGGCCAGTCAGTCACACCTCTCTGTCCAGCAAGATCGCAAAGCAGATTCTTATGAAGGCTCTGCTTAGGCACATGGGAAATATGGAGGTGGCTGGTGGCAACCAGTGTGGCTTCATGAAGGGCAAATCATGCCTGACATGTTTGATGGCCTTTTATAATGGGGTCACAGCATTGATGTACAAGGGGAGAGTAACTGACATCATCTGCCTGGACTTGTGCAAAGCATTCGACAATGTCCTGTGTGACATCCTGGTCTCTAAATTGGAAAGATATGGGTTTAATGGATGGACCACTCAGTGGATATAGAATTGGCTGTGAGGTTGCACTCAAAGAATAGTGTCAATGGCTCAATGTCCAAATGGAGACCTGTGATGAGTGGTGTTCTTAAAAGGTCAGTACTTGGACCGGTGCTGTGTAATATATTAGCGGGAGACCTGGACAGTGGGATTGAATGCATCCTCATTGAGTTTGCTGACAACACCAAGCTGAATGGTGTGGTTAACACACAGGAGGGAAGGGAGGCCATCCAGTGTGACCTTGTCAGGCTGGAGAGGTGGACCCAGGCCCACATCATGAAGTTCAACAAGGCCAAGTGTAAGGTCCTGCACCTGGGCAGGGGAAGTCCCAAGCACAAACACAGGCTGGGCAGAGAACGAATTGAGATTATCCCTGAGGAAAAGGATTTGGGGATGTTGGATGGTAAGAAGCTCAACAACACGAGCCAGCAACGTGTGCTTGCAGCCCAGAAAGCCAACCATGTTCTGGCCTGCAACAAAAGAAGCATAGCCAGCAGGTCGAGGGAGATGATTCTTCCCCTTCTACTCTACTTTTGTGAGACATCACCTGGAATGCTGTTTCTACTTCTTATAGTGGCATCCTAGTACCTGAAGAGGCTACAGAAAAGCTGGGAAGGGGCTTTTCACAGGGGTGTGTAGTGATAGGATGAAGGGCAATGTCTTTCTATCAGGAGAGTGCAGATCATATTAGACATTAGGAAGAAATTCTTTCCTGTGAGCATGATGAGACACTGGAAGAGGTTTCCCAAGAAGCTGTGGATTCTTCATCCCTGGAAGTGTTCAAGGCCAGGTTGGATGGGGCTTTGAGGAACCTGAACTAATGGGAGATGTTTCTGCCCATGGCAGGAGGGTTGGATGTAGATGATCTTTGAGGTCCCTTCTAAATGAAACCATTCTATGATTGTATATCATATGTCACATGATTACAGTAAAGATTCTCAGGAATAATATAGACATGTTTGTGTGTTTTTTTTGTGTGTGTGCATGCATGTGAATATATGTGTCAATTTGTTTTTTTCCTGTTTCTGACACCTAGACCTGCAAATCCCCATCTTATTATGAGTACAAGCTGGAACACCAAAAATCTGTAGACTGTGTAGTAGATATATATTTCAGAATGCAAGCCAGTTTTGTTATTTTTTTTTTAGAGCACAGAAAGCAGACATTTAACTTATTCTGCATACCTTGTGCTGAATATATTTAAGACATATATGTATATAATTGAAGATAGCTAATGCATTGCATGTAGGATGACTTCCAGGCAGAACTTCAGTTAAACCATTGGAACTGTCATTTGAAGAATACTTATGATGAAGCTAGAGCGCCTTGGTGAGATATTTCCTTATCTTTAGTAACCTCACTTCTATCTAGGATTCTCTGATATAATGGAGCAGGGAAGTGTGATTCTTTCACTGGCTGGATTTACCTTATGTGGTTTTCCTGGAAGTGCCCCATGCTTAAGTCTGAATGCTTGGTGCTTCAGGTTAGATTCCACATCCATGGGAATGTTTCTTAGATCCCAAATGTCACAGCGTTCAAGAACTTCAATGATCTTGCTGACTGGCTATCAGATTTAAATTAAAGGAGACTTGCTTTTGTTTTTTTTACATACTATCACATAATAAAAAGGTAGTATTTCTGTATCTGGCCCCTCAAACCCTGATTTGCATGTTTCCAACTCACTTTCAGAAGTTGGAATAACAGGCTAGTAATAGTTCTTTTCCCCCACCTCTGCTAACATTCCTTACTCATTACTGCCTTTTCATCTCACTTAAGCAGCACTTTACAAAACTCTTGAAGATTACTTTGCCAATTACTTCCCAAACATGTTCAGCTAAAAATCTAATTTTTACACAAATCCTCCGTCAAAAAGGTGAAGCCACACAAGAAGAATGTTGAGATAAATGAAAAAAAAATCTACTTCAGAAATAAAAAAAAGCTTACTGATAAAAAATCTTTGTCTCCTTTAGATAGCTTTACAGATTTGATAAAGGCAAATTCAGATAACACTCTCATTAGTCTTACGCAGTTAAATATCTGCAAAATGTTTTAGATGTTAGCTATTGGCCACACCAGGTAGGGTATTTTTTTCTGCTGCATTTGTGGCAGTGTGTAATGTTGCTAGCTGTGTAATAGGACTAGCACAGCTGGTCAGGATCCCCAAAGTACTGCTCCTTATATGACACAAAAATAGATGTGATAATCTGCAGAGTTGGGGAGAACGAATTTCTCTTATTGAGAAACTGAGCAACAGGGTGAAGAATAGTGTGTGAATATGCTGTGTATGTTAAAATAAGACTTAGAAAAACAGTTTGCTATTAAAATGAAATACAATGCTGCTGCCTCAACATTAGCATGAACACATGTTGTGCAAGGATAACAGAAACTGCTAAATAAACTATGAAGCAGTTTCACTACTTAAAATGCAGGGAATCCAGCAAAATGAGTGTTTAGTAGAATCGTAGAATCATAGAATGTTAGAGGTTGGAAGAGACCTCTAGAGATTATCTAGTCCAACTCCCCTGCCAAGGCAGGATCACCTAGGGCAGGCCACACAGGAATGTATCCAAGCAGGTTTTGAATGTCTCCAGTGAAGGAGACTCCACAACCTCTCTGGGCAGCCTGTTCCAGTGCTCTGTCACCCTCACAGTAAAGACATTTCTCTTCATGTCGAGGTGGAACTTCCTATGCTTGTACCCATTGTTCCTTACCCTGTTACTGGTCATCACTGAAAAGAGACTGGCCTCTCCCAGTTTTGTATCATCAGCAAACTTGCTGAGAATACACTCTATCCTCTCTTCCTGAAGATGAAGATATTGAATGAAATTGGACCCAGTACTGATCCTGGGGGAACACCATGGGCCACAGGCCTCCAACTTGACTCTGTGCCACTGATCACAACCCTGTTATTGAACTCTGTTGTTGAGCCAGTTTTCAGTGCACCTCACAGTCCAATCATCTATCCCATATTTATTGTATTGAGCTTTCTTATGAGGATATTATGGGAGACAGTACAGCTCCCAGACTAAATCTCTCACTTGCCAGAATGCATCCCTGAGTTGTTTTGGTTAGTTGCATCCAAATACCATGAGTGCGTTTGTCTACTCATGTTTAGAGCTTCTTTTCAAACACTGCATTTCTGATCTGAGTGCATTAAACATTCCACACTTTGCCCTAGGTGGCAAATTGTGTCAGGCAATGATTCATATCTCTCTTTTGGAAAACTACCTTTGCAAAGTTACAACTGGAAATGGAGTTTTCAAGACCCAAATGCGTGACATTAGTCTAAATGAATAAATCGAACATTTAAGAGAATAAAACAAGTTTTCAGACTGTACACCAGTCATATTTTGCAAATAGAGTAAGAAACATCCATAAGTGCACCATTTCCTTGTCTACCCTGGCAAGTATAACCTGTGGTGCGAGGCAAATAGAGGAATACAGAAGACTGATTAAAAGGTATTGAGTCCCAAATCTGTGTAGCTGGGGCAATTTAGTTTAAATATAGCAAAGCTGCTGGAGTAGCTGAAGGAAATAAGTGAAAAATCAACCTTAGGCTGTGTTTTATGATCAGTTGCATTTCTATGTAGATATCTCTAGTGCTAGCCTCATGGTGTCATTGGTCCCACCCCAAACTGAAAAATCTGGTGTGTATTTGTCACAATCAGTAAAAAGAAAAATTGGCTTCATCCTGGCTCAAACCAGGACAGTATTACATTCTGTAAGGGGTTTGGATCACTCACAAATTTGCAACAAGTGCCTTTGAATCAAAATTTTCATTTAGAAGACCTAAGTTACTTTCAGGAGTGCTTCTAAAGCAAGTTCCTTTTTTTAATCTAATTTTGTTATCCAGTCAGCACAAGTAGCTCTTTTTGTGTGTATGTATATAAACACATACATGATCTATAAACACTCTAACATGCTATATATTGAAGATGTGAAGAATTTTAAAGAACAAAATTATCAACACTTTCACTGCCCTCTTCCCTTTAATCTTGTCTTGAAATTCTAAATCATGCTATCTAAATAACAAAAAAAATCACCACTTTATATGAAACATTCAGAATCTAGAGTGCTGACCTACCAAAATACTTCAGCGTAGATCAGACTACAAACTTCTGATTGTGAGCCGAGATCACTTGAAGTATAGAACTTCATAAAAGTATCCTTCCTCGGTCCTTCATAAAATATTTTGGATATAATTAATAAGAAGCTATTTTTCCTTCTTACTTCTTTTTGCTCCTGTTCTTAATGATTTTCCTTAACCTTACCTCCAAGAGAGTTTGCAGGTAAACTGTGTGCACAAGTGGAGGCAGGCTTGAGGATTGGCTTACAGGTCTGCCCCGCGGTGCAGCTGGCAGTCCTTCTGATCAGCTCTGTGATGTGGTTAGTCTTTCCCCTCCTAAGAACCAAATTCCTGTTTCTGCAAGATGCCAAAATAAACAGCTGAGTTTTAAAAGGAATACTTATGTGAAAGTGCTCCATCAGATACTGCTCCATCAGAGCTGCTGAGGAGGTGAGAGTCACCAAGGAGACATGGGGTAGAGAAGTTAGGAAACTATGGCAAAAAAATAATAATAAAAAAATTCCCCCATATCTGTTTTTGCAAATGAATTAATATTTTTTTTTTACATTTTCATGCTGTATGTAATGTGAGGCACTGTGGAAAGTAAACCAATCAGAAACAGACAAATCCTGAGAGAGAACAAGTGATCCAAAATGTATCTGTAGAATTGTAAATTGGGAGTAAAACCACAGAAATGTTAAAAGATAGAAACATGAATCCATTACAGCCAATCTAAAATGCCAAAATTGGACAAATTCAGCCAAAAATACCTCAAGAATATATACTTCTATGTATTTTGGCAATTCTGTGATTCTATGATTCTATTTCTGAGATCATATCTGGTCATTATTTTAGACTTCTTTGTGTCACTTCATAGATCAAATGCATAAGTGGGTCGTTTGGGGTTTTTTTCGTTTTTTTCTAATAAAATGAAAACCAGTAAATTCACAAAGTGTCTCAACTGCTACATGAGTCCTCCCTTTGCTGAAACTATGCAAGATTTGGAGCTATGTCCCAACAGTAGGTAGTACTGTTTTTTCTTTTCATATGGTGAGTCCTTTAATCTCAGTAACCCAGTAAGTACTTGTGTTACAGATAAAACCACAAAACATAGATTCATCTAGGTGTTCCTGGCAACTGGCTATTTAGGCACATCTGGCTTCTACTTGAATACAATTAGATGTGCTGATGTCTCATCTGGATTTCCTGTATTTTGTAGATCTGCTTCTAGTCCTTATGTATCTCAATAAGATTTTGTCAGTGTAAGGCAAGACTCATCAACAGCATACTATTCTTTCATCCCCTGAACCGTTGTCTAACTATAAAATCTTGGATCTTGTTAGAATAGTATCTATAAAATTATAGATAAAGTAGTAATGGAACATTACCTAGTACTAAGGAAGAATAACAAGGGAGAAAATGTTTGAAATTATGCACTAGATTGATTTTACTCATAACATAAAATGCAATGTATTGAATTTCATTAACTTGATTTATCAGCACTGCACAGCTGGTATCTTCTCCAAACACAGTTAATCCACAAGTAATATCTAGTTGTTTTTTTGGGGGGTTTTTTGGTTGATTTTTTTTTTTTTTTTTGTGTGTGTGTTTGTCCTAGTAAAACCTTCTAGAGTTTAAACATTGATGAAAACTTGATCGGATTTTTGGTTTCAGAGTGCAGAAGATTAAAGACTAGTCCTGTATCTGGAGTCTTGTTACATGTGGAGTTCCTCAAGGCTTAGTCCTGGGAGTGGTTCTGTTCAATATCTTTGTACATGATACAGAGGAAGAGAAGGCACGTGCCCCCATCAAGTTGGTTGACAGGTCCAAGCTGGGGATTACAGGTGATATGCTCAGGAGCATAGGCAGGGAGACTTTGGAAAGCAGGAGGAATGGGCCAACAAGAACTTTATGATATATGTGCATTTGCAGCCCAGAAAGCCAAACATCTGCATCAGATGATGGAGCAGGTACCTCTCAAACAGATAAAAAACCAGACCACTCTCAAGCAGATAAACAAACTTGTGAGCCTCCGCCTGGAGTATTGTGGCCAGTTCTGGAGCCCCCAACACAGGAAGGATGTGGAGCTGTTGGAGCAAGTCCAGAGGAGGGCCACAAAAAAGATCAGAGGGCTGCAGCACCTCTTCTATGAAGACAGGTTGAGAGAGTTGGAGCTGTTCAGCCTGCAGAAGAGAAATGCTCCAGGGAGACCTTATAACAGCAGCCTTCCAGTGCCTGAAGGGGCAGTGAAAAGATAAGGGTTAATTAACTACAACTGGAAGAGAGGTGATTTAGGTCAGAAATTAGGAAGAAATTCTTCACTGTGAGGGTGGTGAGACAATGGAACAGGTTCCACAAGGAAGTTGTGGGTGCCCCCACCCTGAAAGTGTTCAAGGCCAGGTTGGTTTGGGTTTTGAGCAGTGAGAGGTGTCCCTGCCTATGGCAGGGGGTTTGGATCTAGATGATCCTTAAGGTCCCTTGCAACCCAAAACATTCTATTATTTTATTATTATATGATTCTATGTTATTCAGCTATGACAAATGGAAAGTCCTGCACCTGGGACAGAATAAACCCCTACAGTGGTATGGACTAGGGCCTGCATAGAGTCCAAAAAGGGACCAGGAAGGGAACAGGAATCTAGACATGAATTAGTCTTGCAGTATTAGCAAAGACAGCCAACAGCATCCTGGGCTGGATTAATAGGAGCACATTCTGTTCTATGTTCATCCCCACAGCATATGAAAACATCAACAAACTGGAGCAAGTTCAACAGAGGGACACCAAGACAGGTGAAGCTGCAACACTTGCTCAGTGAGGAAACGCTTGTTAGCCTGGAGAAGAGGCTGCTGCAAGGTGACCTAATCACCATCCTACCAGCGCTTACGGGAAGTTCATCAAGGAGATGGAGTTTTTCTCAGGGGCACATGGTGGGACAATGGCAAACACTGGTCATAAATTGAAATGGAAAGTGCTGACAGGTTATAAGGAAAAAAAATTTCAGCAGAAGGACTTTTTCCCTACTATAATATTGTGCAGATTCTTTGGAAATTGAAATATTTGATTGACAGCTCCCCAAGATATTTGGTCTGAATTAATTTTTGACCCTGCTTTGGACAGGACTACGGACTAGAGACATCCTGAGCTCTCTTGTAACCTGACTGATTGTGTAATTCTATATATAACTACTTGGATTTCTTAACCCAGATCCACCTAATACCAGAGTATCTGTAGGTAACTCCGTTTTATGCATTGTAGTTTTCTTAGAAGTTGAAATTCTTCTCCAGAGGGAGTATTATTTAAGCATTTAACTATGTGTATTTTGAAAACCTTCTGCTGTATGATATTATATACATAGCTGAGTCTCCAAATCAGTTCTTTTGAATGGTTTTGTTGAAAAGGTTAGTACCGAAGGTGAGAAAGAAATCAAATAACTGTGATTAATACTGACGGAATTACATTAATGTTACTAAGAAAAATCTAGACTTCTCAGGAGAGCAGGCCAGGTCTGACTAGGCTGAGCAGGCCACTTAAAAGTAAAGCATATCTTCAAGGGTCTCTTTGTCATGAAGCTTAAAAGCAATAAAGGACATGGTGAGGTTTTTGATTCCTACATCCTCTGGAAGAAATTACATTATTAAATTGAAGGTTGAAAAGACTAATACTAGAGGTCAGTAGCCATTATTTAACTTAATATTACATTGGTTTATCTTATAAAGGCTAAATATTCTCCATGTTAGTCTTACATATGCACAGACTGGTAATTCCGAGCACACAGTTAGTGTGCCACAAATACACAGTGAAAGGCAAAGCTAGATGAAGGGTAGTTTGAAAATGTAGAATAAGCCTATAAATGATGTGCAATTAATGTTAATTAACAAAAAAACCCTGTGCTGTGTTCTTAAGAATAAAAACAATCGAGCACTATGAACGGAGAATATCACAGATTTTTTTTTAGGTGCTGTACTAGTCTTTTGTGTTTTTTTCCCTTCTGGTTAAGTATTAAGTATATTTAGTGAAACTGAAGTAAATAAATGCTAAAAGTTATATGGGGAAATATGTGATGACTGAAGAAACATGTTTGGTTTTTTTCTGCATGTTTTCAGGCTAGATACTATTTTATTTTAATATACAGTGCATATAATCAGAGAAGGCAATTCAGCTGAATTGTGCAAAAAGTTAGAAAGTCTTAATTTATTAGCAGTACAGGAAAACAAAAAAACAAATCAGCTTTATCACTTGGAATTTTCATTGCCATCACAGAGTATGATAGTCATATTAGTGTTGCTTAAAAATGATAAATCTTTAAGGCATGAGGCACTGATACTAAGCCAAGAATTCTTAATTTCCCCTCATGCACCTTTAAATCTTACCGTAATTCTTTTTTCTTTGATTGGACATCATGCATTATTTACCCATTATTGCTACCCTGGTTCTAGCCTCCTTGCCATAGTAGTGTCCATTACTTTTTTTCCTTATCATTTCTTTATCTTTCTTTTCTCCACATATCTGTTTGAGTTGTCTCTCCCTTCTGCTATTCTCTGCTTTGCTATTCCTCTAGTATCTATCTGTTTAAACCATTTACCCTTTCTGTCCTTCAGGCAGAGACCTTGAACATCTGTATGCTTCTGCATTCAAGGGAGGCAGGGAATTCCCCTTACTATTTAGAACACAGAAGCTTATTAAAGATTTCCAGAAAAAACCTCCCAACAGAAGTGTATTTTCTTTTGTGTATCTCCAAAGTCACTGGGTTGCCCTCCCCTTTTCTAGTGAAACTCCTCTTTATTTGAATTAACTACAAGCAATATCCTGAACAAAATAATGCTCCTGATACCTGTTTCCTACCCAGCAGCTATACAAACAATCATTACCCATTTGCAATTCCAGGACAGTGTCTGTGGAGCAAGTCATTTAAATGGGTAGAGTGCCTTCCAGAGGTCCCTGAAAACTTGAGACGTGGAGATATCTCTATAGTCCTGAGACAAAAACTACCTCAAAGTGGAGGAAAAGTTTGAAATAACCCATTTGTGGGTAGGGAGAGATTCATCCCTCAGGCAAAAAGCTGCTGCAAGATTTTTAAGGCTTCTTAGCACCACTTCTGATTCAGCTACAGCTAGTTATGGTAGACACTGGACAAAGACTTGTGCTACTGCCACTAGATGTAAGAGCAAGTCTTCAATCCATTTGTGTGGCCCATCATTTAACAGTTTCTGAAATACATAGACTATAAAAAGAAATCACTTGTAGAAGATAATCTCCTCTAATCTCTCAAAACAAGATGTTGATAAGCTTGGTGACTCTAAGTCATTAAATCTTTCTTAACAAATCTAGTTCTGTAATGATAATCCTAACAATTCTCTCTTCTCAGTTGCATTCCTCACATAGGTTGGTGTTTTTATTTATTTTTTCCTCAGTCTTTGGCAACATTTAGAATGACAGCAGCCACTTTACACAGACATGTCCCCATGGGCAATTTCACCAACAAATGAAGGAGTTTATTAATGTAACATAGAGACATGGCCATGAATGTGCTTTGTTTTTGTTTTTTTTTTTTGTGAATTCTTCTTCAAGATGATCAAACTTACCCATTCCCCTAAATTATTTTGTAAAAAATATTTAGTCCAGCTGTCAGTTCATGTTTGTAAGTGCCATCTGTTGCACAAATCAAACCTACTGACTCTTTTGTAGTTCTTGCTGCTATGAATGTGTTACTCCCTGCATCTGCATCAGATTTTTGGAATGCAATTGTATTCAGCTGACAATTATGCATTATATCTATCAATAAGAGTAAATGAAACATGAAACATGAGAAATTCCATTGCAATGCAGTTGTGTCAATTCTTAATCCTAACCTCACTGTTCCTTGGCAAAAATTTTGCATTGAAATAACAAGACCCTTGACTTCTCTCCTCAGTAGCGACATTAGAAGCTATTGCCTTCCTTCATAGTTGCTCTTGGCATCTTATCTTAAAAGTCTTTCTCTAGGTCTGAGACATATTTCAGATGATTCAAAAGATGAAGGGAATATAAAATTGGAAGTTTGCCAATGGGGTAAACCTATTTGTTTCACTAATCTGATGAACAATAATTTGAGTTATTTAAGACCAAACTTGAATAGGTCCCTGAAGAATGATCTAATAAACCTTTAAAAGTGTCACCTTGCAGCCAACTTAATTTATTGTCACTAAGTAAATGATGTAACATAGACCAGATTCTTAGCAGCTAACACAATGATTTGAACATCCATTAAACTGAGGTTTAACTGATGCTTACCACCACTTATACATGGGTGATATGTGTTATTTCTTGAATTTTTATGAGGTTACATAACATAGAACTCATGTGGTGTAGTTAATGCTAGAACAAAGCACAACTTAGGAGAATGCAGCAAAAAATCTGTTTCACAGATGTTCGATCTTGCGTTTCCTAGCGAACTTGGGTTTTTATGCATGTGTGGAGGGAGCTGGTAATTTCAGAGAAAGACAGTCCACTGCTACTAATAATATATTAAAAGTTTACCACAAATGATGGGGTAATAATTCCTCCATAGCATTCTGTCAAGGACAAATCATGGGAATTGGCTCCATGATTAAAACCTTCCTCTGACTAATTGTAGGTGAAGCTAGTGGCATATCTTCTTCTTAAGGTTGGCAAATGCTAGACAACAGAAAACCCCACTTTCATGTCTTAAGAATTTTACCAAACCATTTGAAAAGACATTTCCACATCAGGTTTCTGAATGCCTTGGGAAATGCAAACCATATGTTTCAAATTTTTCTGAAAAATACATTTGGTTTCTCTCTTGTTAATCTACCCTTTTCCTGAAAGCTCAGTATCCTCAGAGGTTTGGAGCAGAATTGTGAAATGACAAAGCAAGATACACTATATGTCAAATATATACGTATATTCCACTAGCCCCTGAAAATGTCCATATTGTGGCAAATACATGTTTTTAAAAAAATTTACTCATGCTCAGGAAAAACTTCCCACAGTTTTGCACTGCTGCTCCGTATTGTGTCTAGGCACTAAACCACAACTGAAGTTCAGGTTTTTCCCTCTTTTAATTTCTCTATCACTTGTTTCAACAAGGTAGAATAAAATCAATTTTAGAAGGATAACACTTCTTTTTTTTTTTTTTTTTTTGTAATATCTGGAACTGCAGATAGTACAAAGAATATGATCTGAAAAGACCACAAACAAGAGCTGGCATTAAGGAGGAAAAGAAACAGTCTAACCAGACAATGGCAAAGTAGAAAACAGAGCTGTTAAAGGAGACAGAAAGTGGCATGTGGGCAAGTAATAACTAGTGTATCATGAGAAACTGAGATTTAGGAAGACTAGGAATGAGAACAAATGTGAGAAGAGGGCACCGATGAAATATCTGTCGGAATTAAAGGAGTAGTGAGAAAGGGAACTGAAAATGGGGATTAGTGATTCAGGACTTTTATCAGGTAGACTAGGATTTTTCAGGCTATGAGGCAGTGAGGAAAAGTAAGGAAATATAAGAAACAAGTATCTAGATCTTAGATTCTGGAATAGCGTATCTGAATCAGAACCTGCTTCAAAATATCTGGTTATATAGTATTTGTGTATCATGCTTTTAATTTTTTGTAGGTAATTGTTTCAATGCCCTAATTTTAAAACATTCCTGCAAGCTTCACCTCTGGTTTGACTGGAGAAGCAAAATCCTGAGATGTCAGGAAACAAGAGTGACTAGTTTGCAGTTTGTTGAAGAGCTGGCAGCTATCTAGGGGAAGATCTCCTTGTAATAGTCCATTTGGCAAAAAAAAATGAGAAGCTATGCTTCTCAGAGCACTAGTGCTTCAAGATAGGCAGGCTGGATTCTGGTAACAGGCATAATATGGCAGAATATTGCTTGGCAAATTCAACCCAATAACTGGAGACATGGAGCCTGGATAGCAGGCATAGCAGTAAGAAAAAGAGAGAGGAGGCCTGTAACTTGTGGTGTCCCCCAGGAGTCAACATTCAGTTTAGTCTTGTTCAACATGTTCACCAATGACCTGTACAAGTGGACAGAGTGTCCTCAGCAAGTTTGCTGATGATACCAAACTGGGAGGGGTGACTGACACTCCAGAGAGCTGTGCTGTCATCCAGCATGACTTCGACAGGCTGGAGAGCTGGGCAGAAAGGAACCTAATGAGGTTGAACAAGGGCAAGTGTAGGGTCCTGGACCTGGGGAGGAAGAACCCTATGCACCAATATCGGTTAGGGTTGGGCTTGCTGGGAAGAAGGATCTGGGAGTCCTAGTAGATAGCAAATTATCTATGAGCCAGCAATGGCCCATGCCTCCAAGAAGGCCAATGGAATCCTGGGGTACATAAGGAAGAGTGTGGCCAGTAGGTTGAGAGGGGTCCTTCTCCCCCTCTACTCTGCCCGGGGGAGGCCATATCTGGAATAGTGTGTCCAGTTCTATGCTCCCCAGTTCACGAGAGACAGAGAACTACTAGAGGGAGTCCAGCAGAGGGCAACAACGATGACTGGGGGATTGGAGCACCTCCCTTAAGAGGAAAGGCTGAAAGAACTCGTACTTTTTAGCCTGGAGAAGAGAAGGTTGAGAGGAGACTTTATCAATGCCTACAAGTATCTAAAGGGTGGTTGCAAGGAGGATGGAGCCAGACTCTTTTCAGCAGTTCCCAATGACAGGATGAGGTAAGGCTACCAGACACAAACCTTCAGCTGTGAGAAATCTGCCATATGAGTGGTCGATTTGAAAACCCAAATACATGATTTACACATCTCAAATACTCTGTCAGTGTATTTAATCACTCCAGAAATTTGTTTATAATAACCTGTATCCTCTATTTCACTAAATTGGTAGCCCTAGAATTCTTACCTCCAGATTTCTCAGAGTATTAGGCTTTCTGATATAGACTAGCCTTAATGTTTATATCTATTGGGAGTGATTTATTTGCTATCATTGTTTTTGAAGTGATTGCATTATACACTGTAGTGAAGGTTAGAAATATTTCTATGTGTAGTTTTACTTTTCAAAGTCATCTCAGCACACATACCTGATTATTGAAGTTACTCCAGGTCTGAAGAAAAGGCTGCAGGATTCAGTAAAGAATTCTGAGACTTTGTCTTCAACTGTTTTGTTTTTTCAAACTTTAACTGTTGTCACCATCATAAGGAGAGTCATATTTGCTAGTGAGCATTGCTCTCTGCTGCCTGTTTGCTCTTTCTAATCCTCTTCTATATAATTTCAGAGATATTGCAACAAGTTAGTGGCTTTTCTGGGAGGTACAGAGACTGCAGAAGACAGATTAAAAGGATACATTTATGTCATATAAACCATTTTCTAATAGATTAGCTTCAAGTCATTCTATTAGGTTAACATCCTAGTGAAGTAAAGTAGCTGAGTTTCGTTTTAATGGTCACATGTCAAACTTCAAAAAACCACCTATATTTTTATGCTATTGACACTAGTCAAAAATTAATCCTTGTACATTTTAATAAAACGATAGGTTACATTTTCAAATGTTAATGTTGAACTTGTTGGAACTGGTTCTGAGGATTTTAATGTTAAAATTATTCTCATCCAAACAAGAAACAGAAGGAACAACAAGTGATTCATACTCAATTGTAAAACCTCACATTTTGATGGTCACAATTAACCTCTCAAATTGACCAAAATATATTTGTACAATATATTTGACAAATAATTTCAAGAGTATGTACCCTGCAAAGACCTAGTTCTGCACACATGGGCCATTCATAATCGAGTAAAAGCAGTGCTAAAAGCATCTCTTAAAATTATTAGTTATGAGGTATTTCCTTAGATCATCCAGTTCTTAATAACGGTGATGACTTCCTCCAGTATTTAAACGCATTTGGATACTACAGTGATGACCCCCATTAGGTATATAAGAGGCAAAGTGTTTTCTTTCAGTTGTTAACAATATTTTTAAACAGAGTCTTCATTGTACTCCCATAGCTGAATTGCTGGCAAGAACAAGTAGCAAACATTGCAGAGCTCTTGGATGCTGAGCTATATTTTGGCAGCATATATCCAATTTTTTAACATATATCTCAGGCTACTATCTATGCAATCTGTCACTATAGTGAGTGACTATTTCAGGGAGTACTCTTATCACACAAATGAAGAGTAAAGGAAAATTGAGGGCTGAATTTTATTCCTCAGACCAGCAGAAAAGAGGTGAAATGTGTTCTTCCTTTAGTTTGATCTCTAAGTGCAAACCAGAAAGCCTCTACATGTGCTAAGGCAAAACAATATTTTTCCTGTTTTCTGCATTCACTACAATTCCAGCCCTATCTCCACACATACTCACAGGATGCGGAGAGAGATGGTGTGCCATAAATAATTTGAGTAACATTCACAAAGATGTTTCTTCTCTGAACTCTGGAGACTGTCAGTGTTTAGTAATAGTGGCATTCACGATACTCCATTGCCATTTAAAAATGTCTGTTTGTCTGCAGCTGTTATCCAGAATGAAGATAAAGCTGCAGATGACACTTGACTTGCTTTATTCCCACAGAAGCAGTATATCATCAATTTGAGGTCAAACACGATTTAGAGGTGTTTCATTAAAATTTAACATACAGTTCTAAACTGTCTCATGTGAACAGGCAAGCTAGTCATGCAGATCACCAGGGGAGTGATTTGGAGACAGTTAAATCATTGACCTGTAACCTCAAAATGACTTTGTTAGTAAAACATTGGCTTTCCTAGTTAAAAAAAACAGAGGACAGAGTTTGAGGGCATGGAGGGAAGGAATGCTAATGTAATTTTCATATCTGTCAGATGAGTAACTGCAGCTGTCTTAGCTTTGTGTATAAAATACACAAAGTGCAATAATACACTAAGGATACACAAAGCTGCAGCAGCCAGTAACTTGAACGAAATATCAGTTCACTGTAAGGATTACAGAGATTAAAGTTATGATCCAGGTATATGTGAAATTGCCTCTCTGTTTTCTTAGTCCCAGAAGTTATGATCCAGGTGTATGTGAAATTGCCTCTCTGTTTTCTTAGTCCTGACTCTACTACTTGCACCCTCATGACCAGCTTGACCACTGGCTTTTTTGCAGCTTTGCAATTTGCACTTGTGTGCTATGACACTCAGGTTGCATCTGATCCTGACTGCAGATGCCACTGTAATATTGCAACATACCATACCTGTTTTTTCAAGGCAATATAATTCAGTAGTTTATGTGGTAACACTGGTGTTATCAAATGACAACAGAATACTTCACAGCTATACTCCTTTTTCTTCTCTCTTTTCTCTCTCTGGTTAATTAATGGTTCAGCAAAATCAATTTATATTCCTCTTCAGTGAAAATGAGAGTTCAAATCATGCTTTAATATACCTGATTGAATTGTATCTCAAATTAGGCCCTACATATCATCTCTTACATGCATTTGCCTACTGATGCCAACTGTAGACTTCCTGCAAACATTCCCTGAGACAGATATAATGCCTTTTACCTCCCATGCCATGTGCCAATCACATTGTTTGAAGCCAGTAATGTAAACAATACTGATCGTGCCAAGGGTCTCTAACCTGGTAATACTCAGGAAAACCATTCTTTCTTAGGAATGTACATGTGGGCAAGGTTTCTCTGGACCAGTGTCACTCACCTTGAGATCCACAAGTGACTGGTGGTCTGCCAGAGCATGGCAGGTACTCTGGAAACTGGCTACTTTGACCTGACCTCCTCAATGACTCTGATTCATAACCTGCTTTGACTGCATCATAGGTGCAAACTCATTAAGTCTCATTCATTGATTTTTGATATTAGTATTTGAAATGAAAATGTTTCTAAGAACACTAAGCAATGATTTTGCAAAAAAATCCCACCAAAACCAATCTTGTTTACACTAGTAGAGTAATTGTCATGATTTCTGCCAGCCATCCAAATTTAGTAATCCATTAATTAAAGCCCTCTAAATCGTAGCGTGTGCAGCATTGAAGCATCTTTTGCTCCATTGACATCTAAATGGAAAAAAAAACCTTATCTGCTGCAAGTATTAATACAGCAGCTGTAATTTCTTTCTTTGTACCAATATTTGTACACTTTTTATGTGAGTCTTATGATATGGATTTGCTTCATATATACTTACAAGCTTACTCTGGTTCTCTCACTGTGTGAGTATTTACCTAGGAAATATAAGCTAAAAAAAAATATCGACTGTGTTGTAAGTAGGAAATGAACTGTGTGGGATGATAAAGTCATTTGACAGGTAAAAAAACCCAATTAAATGGACATCAGCCTACAAATTCTCAGAAGAGAGACTTTAACAGAAGACAATTTGAGAGAAGCAGAGGAATTGCTACAATCCATAAATAGTTCTTGTGATCAGAATCAAATTACAACTCCTTTTTTCCTTTCTATTTTTTTTTTTTCCTTATCTGCAAGAAGAAAACCAGTTTTGCAGAAATTAGGCTGAGCAAGATTACCTCAAGTTTCAGGTGCCCTTTGGTTCTGTAAAAGCTTTTGCTCTTAAGCATCAGAGCACTAAAATGGCAGAACACAGAGAAGAATGATGCGTACGTGTGTGAACGTTAAGATAGCTATTCCCTTTTATTTGAGTGTTTCTGTAACAGAACTTTAACAATGCTTCTAGGGGAATTAAGGGGCTATTCTGACCAGTAGAGCATGGCACACAAAAACACAGTGATCATGAACCTTTCAAATTGTGAGTGACGACACAAGCTGCAACAGTGATCTGATAAGTCACTTACTCTAAGGTTCCCTGGGGAAAATTAATGGTTTGCTGCTTTATTTCACTAATTAAACTGGAAAACTCCGTGTTCTGACTGCTGGGTGAACTGCCAGATTCAGTGCTCTACTTTTGTAAGCTACCTGACCTGCCACTGATGTCACTCATAGCAATTAGCCTGCCAAGAAAATCATAAGGCAGAGGATACTGTGCCAGACACGCACCATCCTTCCACTCTTCTGTTTGTTATTTTGGAATAAGGAAAAAAAAAAATCATTTGAAGTGTTGCCATGTGTTTAAGAATAAGTGTTTTTGCTTCCTTACAAGCTAGCACTGCAAATATCACAAGCTTTCACATTTAACTCTTCTGTAATTCTCCACTCTTTGCTGCTTTCCTTTCATAAGATTAATTCCCATGCTAATAGCCTCACAACTACCAGTGTTCTGTTCTTTTTTAACCTTACAGACATGACTTTTTACACATGAAACTCCATACTGACACTATTTGCAGCAAGAATGGCAGACTTTTTGTACTAGCTATGCTCCTTTACCTACAAAACAAAAAAACCCAAACTAACAAATCTAATACATTTAATTCCAGAGAAGGACTATGTTTTAATAGGGTAGCCAACTCAATACAAGGTTCCCAAGTACAAGCACCCTAACCAAACAGCTGTAGTTAAGACAGAAGATGGTCTCGTTCATCTGGCCAAGATTGGTGTTAATATGTGTCCAAGAGAGCACTTTGGTAACCTCATAAGGGTTTCCTGAGGCTTATTCAAAGCTATCAAAGTATCTGTTGAAACACCTTATTGCTGAGCAACTTAAATCCTCAGACTCTCAAGCCACCATGCTTACACTGAACCTCTCTTCATATATTTAAAAACTGAGCATTTATTATTACCATCTGCCTTTCATACTCTTCCAGATGCGCTATTCATGTATTAGGAGCCAATAGTTCTAAGTGCCTGACTCAAAGATCTGTATCCTTCTCTTGACTTGCTCTGTAAAGACGTTTTATGCTGGCATTACTAAGAGCAGAGGCACTGCAACAGAACATTTCTTAAAGCATGACAGGTTTCCAAGGGTGTAAGCAGGTCTTGTGAAAGTACCTTGCACACTCAGGCTTTTAACACTCTTAGCACAATCCCACAGCAAGGAGTTCCTCCAGTCACCTCCTGAGGTAATGAAACCCAGCGAAGAACTATACTATATTACAATTCTGCTTACACATTTTGCTTCTAAATAATTTATCTCTGGTTTCATAGATAAATTATTTGTTTTGTGGTGCAAAATAAAATGAAAAGTTTTATCGCTCTGAGCTTGTAGTAATTCCTTCATATTGTTATGCTGATTTTGAGATTACCTGAGATTTCCAATAAAACAGGATATAAATTGAAAAGTAATCAAGGATCACAATATCATCATTTGATAGAACTTGTGCTTAGTATCTTTACTAAATATGTTCAATAAAGTTGCTAACATGTTTTGACGAAAGAAAAAATCCCTTCCTTTGAGTGCACTTAGTTCTGCATATTTATTCAATAACTAGAACCTCTTTTACTGGCATTTTTTTTTTCTAGCAAACACATCTGTAGCTTTTGATGAATAAAGCTAAAAAAAAAAAGCAGAATAAGTAATTTTAATCCTTGAATTAAGTAGATATCTTACATTTGGCAAACAGTTTCAGGCTCTGGCCAAGTATTGATGACAGAAATATCCCTGTGCCAATTTCATTAGTGCTGGGAGGACTTAATCTTGTAAATCCCCTGTGCTGACAGGCTGGTGACAACAAAACAAAACGATTCATACTGGTAGAAAAGGGATTAGAATTGAAATATCTGAACTGGCTGGAGCTCTCACGTGGGCCTACTGTTTGAGATAAATATTGGTAACTTAATTTGCTGCCTTTGTACTAAGACCACAAATTACATGCTATTTCTGTAGCCATTCAAGCAAGGAGAATCCATACAGCACTTCTAACACATGGCTAGAACACTCTGGGCTTTACTGTGATTGCTTGATGATGCACATAATGAGCATATTCCTGCACCTGACAGCCATTGCACCTTCTTCTGACAAAACTTATTAACTCCTCAGGTGTGTAAACTTGTCACTTCTAAACTCACTCCTCTCTTCCTCAGAGAGCTTCTCTTCTCCTTCCTGTCCATGACAAAGATCACAATTAATAACCCAGAAATAGGAGGTTTCTGTGCTTGGAGCTACAGTTTTGCCATCTCAGCAGAGTCCTGAACCCATAGTCTTTGACACAATACAAGCATAATGGTGCTTGTACAGGGCAGACAGTTTCATGTGTGCAGCCAGGTCTGTGCCCAGACTTCTTTGCCCCTACTCAGCCTACCAAGGCTCAGTCATGTTTTCTGCCTGCAGACTTCAGTGGCTTAAGTAGTGTTGTCTCATTGATTCATTTCACTGACGTCTTATTTTGTAGTTAATTAATTCTGAAACATGTAACTTATGAAATAGAGTGAACATTCAATTAATCATTTACAGCCAAATGCCATGCCATATTTTTTCTAGATTCGTTCAAATCCAGTTAAAAGAAAAACGTAACGTCAGAATGCAGTATTTTCTCCCTATTCTTCCTCCAATTGAAAACAGTATGAAAGTGAATGATCTGCAGTTCACCAGCCATGGCATCACAGACCTCTGTTTGACTCACTGAAATAGGAATACCTTTACTCCAGGGACAAAATAACCTTTTATAGAAGTGCCTTCAATTGAGTCAAAATATTTCTGACCAGCCATATCTTTGCTCTTTAAAGAAGGAATTTCTGACAGGTCATATAGTTTTAATCTCTTTCTCAGACGTATTATATACATACATGTTTATATATTAATCTTCCTTTTCTTTCAATAGATTGGTGAAGTTATGAATTGATAAAAAACCTGACAATTTAAGGGAAACTCCCCTCCAACTAATCTAATCACAGTGTATTTACATAATGATATTTCAGATATCATTAAAGGAAAAACAATTTCTACTGAAACAATCCTAGCTGAGATTATGCAAAATAAGTCAGAATTTTATTAAAATTGTTTTATATAATATAATTCAATTCAGTAATGTAGCCTCAAAATGATTTACTTCTTTTGCCATTTTCATATCTTCTGATTTCTTTACTGACTATTGATATATTGGGGAAATTAAAAGGAATAAAAGGGGAAAAAAAAAATCTTAAGTAGTATTACTCTTTATTACCTATAAGGATGTGTCATAAATTTGCAATTCTAACAGTCACGGTATCATGAATTGGAATTCTATTGTTATTGAATTACTGTGGTGGGAACTAACAGCTAAATTTGAACTAGGCATGATGGAAATAACGGGAATAGAGGGACAAGAGGGAGAAGAGGAACACAGAAAGTATGAACTCTCCAATAATTAAGTATTGAAAAGTAGAGCAGATGAAAACTGTGTATTCACATACATTAAAGAAATTCTTACAGTTGCTGCCAGTAATCGTAACTTTGCCCAGAGCTTGGAAGTGTTCTGCACACAGGCTCTGGATGGGTGAATGAGTCTCTCCAAGGAGCTGAGCTGCAGTTGTGATTGGGCAGCTCAGCATAAACAGACCTGAGTGACACACAGGCAATCTGGAAATCTTGTCTTTAATTCCTAAAGAGTGAAAAATGTGATTATTTACACAATAATGGAGAGGAAGAAAAAGGCAAATAACAGAGCTAGAGGAAGGAAAGCAAACAAACCTTTTGGAATAGCTCTTTTTACTTGCGGAAACAAATATTTTCTATGCATTGCGTCAGTCTGAAAGTATTTTTGTTTAGTTACCCTTTCCCTTCTTAGTAGGAAACACTCAATTACAATTAGGACCTGTCCTGAGAAAATGATCCTAATTCAGGAAAGTGTTTAACATACATTATATGTATAACTGCATGCCTTCAGTACTTTTCTTAACAGGTATAATATACCCAAAAAATATAGAGTGCTTCCGCAATTGTGCCTGAAAAGACCAGTCTCTCAATATTTGCTAAATGAATCAAGTTTCAGATATCATGACACCAGGAAACAGCCTATGGGCTCTTATAGGCTTTGTACAAATCCTTGAGTGATTCCTTGCTGAGCGGCCTAAAAATACCAAACTTAGCTCTATTATTTTTTCTAATTCGGGTACCAGAAGCTACAGTGGCACAGAATAGGGTTCAGTAAATGTTAGTTTTTCTGTGTTTTGTGGTTGTTTTATTTTGTTTGCTTGGTTTTTTTAAGAGCTATCTTTGCTATGTCTACAGAACATGACAGACATCAATAAAGATGTGCTTATTTATGCCTGAAAATCAGAAACAAAATTCATAACATTGGTACCAAAATTTCAATTAATAACTTATAATCTTGTTTACATGACAAACATGATACCTGGAAGAGAAAAGGAAGAAACTTTTTTATTTAGAAAAAAGAACATTAATGTTATCAATCAGATTTTTCTGCATTTATTCATATTTTTTGTTATATTATTGTTTCTATATATTAAAATGCTTCCTAAAAGTAGTACAAATGTTTTACATCCAGACAACACTTAAAAGTTACTATGATTTTCAAAATCAAATAGGATGAGGATATCACAAAATTATCCTATGTTTAGGATTCAAATCAACCTTAATACATAAAATTGCATTCATCCTTTACAAACAAATCATTAAGAGAACAATAATGAAACACAGGAGTTCTTCAATTCATTATTGTGCAAGGTGAAAACTATCTCTGCAAGAGAGTTCTGTGATTTATTGACCATGGATTACTAACCAAATAGCCCAACTAGAACATAAATAAACCCATTGTGTTCTGAAGATGAAAGAATTATGAATTGTTGTAAACAATAAATTATCTGAATTGAGTAACATCCAACCAAATTTTACAAGCAACAGCTTTGAAAAAATTGTGTGGCAAAAATAATTCAGAGACAAAAGCAACAATGCAGTTGGGGAATAGGTGTTCGGGACTATTGTTTTCTTGTCTTCCAGAGCAAATATCAGGTGTCAACGTGAACCAATAAATATTGTGCACCTGACCCACCATTTCAAGCACAGAGCTGCTATATCAGTGACAATATACATTATTAGTATTGAAAGTTCTTTCCCAACTTTTTCAACATATGAACAAGAAGATTCAGTAAAAATAAATGACAGAGAAAAAAAATATGCCAAAACTAAGGGAAAATGGTTTGGTTTGCAATCATTGTTGCTAATGCATACCATTTGCATGTACTTCCACACAAATAAGGAAGTTGTGCATTTTCTTCAAAATTTTCTTCAAAATTTTATGTCCCTAGCAGTGTCAATTAATTTCCTGCATTTTTTTCCTTGAGGAAAGCAACAATAAGCAACTAAATTGTTTCTTTTATTTTAATAAGATGTGTAGGAGTCACAGTCACAGCTTAGGTGTCATAAAAAAAAAAAGACTGAAAAAGCTTTCTGTGACAGGGACAAAAGTCAGCAAAATCTTAACATATAAATACAGCACAACAAAATAGCTGAAGATGAACAGGCAGTGAGCTCAAATAGATTAAGAAACAAAACACTGTCCTGTGGCTTCACTTGATTTTATTTTTGTATCTTCGTATTTATTCACATAATTCAAGATGCTTAAGCTTCATAAAGAAAAGCCTTAAAAACAGGTCAAGCCTCACAATCCCTAACCACAGGAGCTGTATTAATTGCATACAGTTCCTCAGAAGTACATTTACAAAAGATATACTTTGCTGTTTTGTGAGTCACATCACTCGCTGTGCTAAACTTTAGAGCTTGTGTGACGCTTTCTGCAAAGTTTTTTTCCACTGAATAGAGGTCTCCAATACTCTTGTGAGGAGTGTGAGGTAGTCAGGTTGCTGTTGTTTCTTCCCAGCCTTGCAGACAGGAAAATGCCAGTTTATTATTTGGTCAAGCCTAGAGGTGGTCAATGAGTAAAAGGTAGATGTAACTTATAGAGAATTGACTTCTTAATGTCAGGAATTCTTGGGGATTCCTTCATCTCAGGCTCTCGCAATTCTTCTTGGGTATCACACACCAGGTGTGCAAGTCACTGCATGCCTCACACTGTTCATTCGTATTTATCTGCATGGCTTGCAGGAGAGATTTTCATACTTTCTGGGAGGCAGTCAGCCTGCTCTACCCCTTCATGTCCATGCCAGCATTCTCAGACATAGGTACAAGGCAGTAGCTGGAGCCAGTGCACAAATAGAAATCTTGGTTCAGAAATCACTGCCACCCAGCTCATTGAAATCAACAGGCTCTGATAGAGTAAACGTGAAGGAGAGTAGAACAAAATCCAGGCTCCTTGCAGCTTTACCCTCTCCGCAGTGAAGCCTCACTCTATTAAAGAGCCAAGCTTCTTCGTAAGCATCCTTGGTCTTCTTCCTTCTCCTGTGCTCCCTGTCCTGTGTCCACTTCCTGCCCCACTGTCACTTCACCTAGTCTGCCAGGAATACAGTAGAAATGCACTCCAAGGCATTATTCATATTCCTCTTTCCCCATCCTCAGCTGTCCACAGAATGTACAAGGAAAAATAGTTCTGCTACATTTTTGGAGGGAGAGAAGGAAGCAAAAGGTTCCCCTGCTCCTGTCCCTATTGCACTTCTACAGAGTGAATGATGAGTTTTATTTTTTTTCACCCAAATCCTTCACTGCATCAGTTGGTGCTGTCTGGTCCCAGAGGTAAGGTTGATGAAGAAATAAGGTAATTGCTAACCTCTTAAGAATTAAGACCATTCTTCTGTTTTCTATTTTATAGTTGGTCTGTGTTTATATTTTATAATTTTGGTTGAGGAAACTTGACCATATTGACTGGATTAACAATAATTTTATTTTCTGGTAAGTTCAGGGTCAATAAAGATTCATCTTTCTTGGGCTAGCTGAGTCTATGAACTGACTAACCTTTCTTTTTGCTGATCTAATGATTTATAGGCAGCAAGTAAGTCTTCTTTTCATGTAGTTCTTGAAACTAAGAAAATCATAAGAAGCATTATTTGCATGTACATAACATAGCAACACTGACCAACCAACAAACCAGCCAGCAAAACGTTCTCACAGAGACAGTCCAGCTTCATAAAACTTCGAGTATTCCTTCTTAACCAATAAATGGCTAGACTTTTCTCAATAAAAAATACACTAGAACCTTTTTTAAGCTCAGAAGATATTTTCTTTATCCTCCTTCTAGCAGTTGTGTCCCACGCAGTACCTTGTTTCTTATATTCCTCCACAAATCAATGTTGTGAAACAAAAAATCAAGATTTATATTGAAGCCTCAGTATCTGACACCAGAGGAAAGAATTTCAATAAAGCTATGAATGTTAAAGGCAAAGTTTTACAATAGAAACAAAGGGCAATTTCAGTAGCAGAGAGCACTATCAGGTCCACTAGTCACAAGGGTGTCTACAGCATCTCTTCAAAAAGAAGAAAAAGGAGTGCAACTCAAGGTTTGAAGAAGAGAAACCTTTTTGGTTTATTTTTGCTATTTAAAGTCTTCAGTGATTTCCCCAATCCTGCGGGGTCCAGTACTGAGAAATCCACATTCAGTACCCCACAGTACTTAAAGGCTTAAACTTTGTTTATTTATTCTGACTGCTTACAAAATGTATTCCATAATTCAGGGGTTTTTTGGTGGTTTTTTTTTTAAGTTTTCCCCAGTTCTCTGCGGATGATGCACACTAAGGGCTGAGTCTTCCTGATTCCTTTCTGAAAACCAAAGAGGAAGTCTTCCAAATCTTGCTTCCTTTGCTGAGGTCTCTTCTGCAAGGAAGTGTATCTCTTCATCTATTCCCAGGATCTTCACATCTTTCCCACATAGTTTTTTCCTCGAGCAGCTTAGCCCAGACTGGAGAATTAGCTTAGATCTTAGTGTTACATAGTTCCATATTTGTTTGCCATTTACCAAACTATAAACACCCGAGACCTTAAGAAGTCTATTCATAAGTGTTAGAGACTGACAAAATTATCTACATGTCTATGTTTCTGAAACACTCAACATTTGTTTTAGAGGTTTTTGAGGTTTAACATAGGTTTAGTACAGAAACTTTACACTTCTAGAAAACAAACTGCTCCTTTTAATTACCTAAGATGCTACTTGTTACTTGGATTTGAAACTGTGCTTGTGCTGACTTGCACATGGGGAAAAAAAAAGGACAAAGTTTCAGAAGCTGACTTGTCTGTCTTGTTTTTTAGAAGGCCTAATGTTGCAGTGGGATTCTGTACACAGAGTATCTTTCTAGAGAAAATAGTTCCTGTTGAAATGTGAAGACAGGCAAGAGGGAAGCAGCTTTGTTTTATTAATTTCTAAATCACCTTAAGATGTTCAGTAAATTGCAGGCCCTGAGGATCATTACTTATATAAAAATTTCAACATAATTTGTCAAACTGCTTCTGGTATGCCATTGACAAAATACTTAGAAGGATATTCTTAGTTCTCTTTTCTTCTAATACACTCGAGGTAAAATACTAATTGCTAAATATGGAGAGCTAGGAAAGAAATAAGATACTGCACAGTTGACCAAAAAATGTGTTTGCCTCGGTTTTCTGCCTGCCTGTTTTCTACTTGTTCAGAAATTCTCTAAGACACTGTTCTGCCAGCTCTCTATAGCCTTTAAGTGTGTTCAAGTACTGATGGGATATGGGAACAGCTTCTTTTTCTAAAGGCACCAAAACCCCATGGATATTTAGTGTGGTTTTACGTAATTGCTTTTGATCTATGTTAGTCACACTTCCTCTAAATGTTTGTAACTTGCACACCACTGATTTCCTTTAGCTCCAGGCTTTTCTGAACATTCTCTAAGTAGAGTAAGTTTCCTACTTGTAGAAAGTGGAGTGAAAAGCTGGTTCACTCCTTTTTTGTTGCCCCTGGGCTGGGTAAGTGGCACAGAGCCCTTAATCTCAGCCTTCATAAAACACTGGAACCCTTTTGTTTCTGCCATGCTTTCAGGCTTAGGAGATAATGGGGTGCAAAGAAAATCTCACAATTTTGTAGTTCTGCACTGGTTTTAGCAGTGATGTGCAGATCAGTAGTCACCTCCTGCAACAAGGACAACTCCAAAGGAAAAGAGCCTGTCCCTTGTCTGGACAACTTTGTGTTCTTCTTTTGAAAACAAGGTAAGAATGGCAACTTTTTGTTATTGCATACAGCTACATTAAATCTGACAGCAACTCCCATTATTGGATTATTGGTGAAAAGTAAATGATCATTTGTGCGGATGGCATATTTTGGAGCTTTGACAAGGTCTCAGAAGGACTGAGATCATCAGTATATTGCATTTATACCGTCAGATTTCTTTTGAGAGAAACTGAGTGACTCTGATGTGAACAGTGCAGCCTCAATGACAGTGCCTGTTGTACCTCTTAGGGCTACATTATCTGTCACCTTTGAGACAACATACAGTTTTCCAATGATGCTGTCACTGTTACTTCTTTAGTCTGTTACTGCTGCAGAAATAACAGGAGCCACTTCTGATCACTGTCAAAGAGATCTATAATTTAAAAGCTTTTCAGTCTTTTTGCACTAAATATATCCATCCAAATCCAAACATTGCTTCCTTATTGACCCGAGGGTCTGAAACAGTCTTTTTCATCTGAAATGCAAAGCTCCAGTCATACAATTAACATATTATTTGTTTTACAGAAAAGCAGGTGTCTGGTTTTGCTTAAAACATTTTAAGGATGCTGAACATAAGTCAGATAAGTATTATGTAAACACACCTGTGACCTCAGGTGAAAAAACCCTCAAAGCAGCCCAGAAGAAAGATAAAATCACTGATATTTATGTTGAAACTACAGATAGGCAAATGCTGATCTGTTTTTTTGTATGGGCAATTTAATACATAAGTGCAAGAATGTACATAAAACTAAAATGTAATTTTAAACTCAGATTACCTTTGTGTAAAAACTGCAATTTTAGGAAATTAAACAGTGCTGCAGGTGGGAGCGCTTTTTGTTGGCCAGTTGTAAAGAATCTACCAGGTAGGATATAAACTAGGTTCTGAAAGATGACTCACAGACTTAATGAGGGGTAACATTTTACATTTCTGAATATTTTGAATAGTAATGGCTCTTGCAATGAGACCTTCAAAGTACCTGGATATGAAAGAACATACAGCTTCTGTAGGAAGAGAGCTTACATGATTTGAGGATTGTTATCTCTTTAATAGTAACAAGGCTTAACTGCTTCTGAAGCTTTTACTTGTTTCAAGTGGAGATACTTTCCTGCAGCCAAAATTTCAGTTTTCCTAAAAAAGCTATTTTAATGAATTTGAAATGGAGGATCTTTGAGGGACAAAGAAGTGAAGGTAAGAAAGGTGTACCCTGAAAAAGTCCTCACAAAAAACAAGGTTGACTGAATCTTTTAGTGATTATTTGGCTGTACTGAACTCTTGCATTAAAAGCTTTTTTTTTTTTTTTATTTTTGAAGCTGAGCCAAATTGCCAGAGTGTATTGAGTTGATAGAGTTTTTTCCATTGTCTTCAGATTTTACTCTATAGGCTCTGTGTGACCTCACATCTGTTTCCATACACTGAGTTGCCATGGAGCTTTCTCGTGATGGAAAGCTCAAACAAGCTAAGACAGAAAACATGCATGTGAATCAGTGTTCCGGAAAAAATTACTAAATACCTTTTGACTTCCACTGGATATATCTGAATTAAAATTAAATACAGTAAAAAAAAAAAAAAAAAAAAAAGTAAAAAAAAAGTGCATGCTTCCCTGGTGTTGAAATTAAAATTAGGAAAACACATATTTGCTGAATAAGAATATGGTACATGAAATTCTGTTCGCCATCTGAATGTTATCTAATTGATGTAAGTGGAAGGCCCTTATCCAAAAATAACACCTATTTTTTTTAAATGACTCAGTGATAATAGGCAGAATCTTGTACTAAAGTACAAGTATTACTGAATTGAGTATCTACTTTCTTTCTTTGTCTTTATTTATACTAATCACAGACAAAAAATGACATTTCATCATAGAGGAGCAGTGAAAATAGTAATTCTGAGATGGTCAAAGATAAAGACTAAAATTAAAAAGATATGTCTAGATATTCTAAAACACTGAATTTTATTGCCATAACAACAAACCAAAAGGATAGGAGATAAGGCAGGAAAGTAGCTGAAATTTATTCTTTATTTCCAGGATTTTATCTTAACTCATATTATGATGTCTCTTATGAAACTCAAAAGAAGTTGCAACTAAGCTTGCTTTTTTTTTTTTTTTTTTTTTTTTAAGACTAAAATTTCCTCAAAACAAAGTCCACTAAGAACATTGTATAGATACCTGAGAGAAAGTACATTTAACAGAAAACAACCAGACCAATCTGGCTTTATCCTTCATGCATCCTCCTAATGGCTGGTGAGTAAAGTAACAGTAAGGCCAAATACCACCTCTTAGTATTCTGCAAATTATTTGCAACTGAATGCAAATTATGGCCAAATCAGCTTCAATTCTGTTTTAATTACAACTCCAAATTTTGGTCTTGCTTCAAACAAACTTTCAAGAAGACCTCTGCTGAGTTCTGAGTGTACCACCTTGCAGAGCACAGGAGAACACTCTAATACGCCAGTACAACAGGTGAAGGATTTATGGGTTTGGATCATACCCAAGCCAAATTTGGAATGCATAATTGAAATTTTCTTTGAACCCCGCACCTAAAGCAAAGCCGGTGAAATTCCAGAATCAAAACCAGTGCAAAAACCTGTTTCTGTATCCTCTTGTGAACTCACACTACTTCAGCATTTTAAATCCATGTAAAATAAACCCATACAAAATAGATGCACATGGTTCTAGAAGGGCAGGAATCTGACTCTATAAAGGCAGAGGCCTAACTGGTTCATTTTTGAAACTGAAGAGTACAATGGAAGACTTAATTAGAAAGAATATCAAGATAATTTAAAATATGCCAAGACACCAAAGGATAGCAGCATTTATTCTCATCTAGAATGTATAGAGTAGGCTATGAGAAGCATTTTCTCACTGACCTGTATTCAGACAGTGTCTTCTCAATGAGAAAAATGTGGAAATGAGTCCCCCAGGTATTGCAGGTACACCTTCATGGGATAGTATCATCTACATTTAACAAGGATTCTTTGGCAGCTCTGTTGTCACTGAAGAACCTCTCTAGCATCCACTGTCTATCCCACCGATGTCCAGTAACAATTACATGGTCCATGTCCCTGTTTAGGCTGGGTGTATTTAACCTCTTGATTTACAATGTGTACCTTGGAAGAAAAAGTCAAGACACATCTTTTGGGTGTTATTTCACTTACAAGTAGCATCACACTGAATTTGCAAATATTTAATCAAAGGATCAAGTCAAATCTTCAAATAAAATTTTCTTGTTAGCAACCAGCAGCACAAAGACGTTTAATTCCCTTTAAAAAAGATCTTTATATAGGCCACTATACTTTCTCCTCTACTACAAATTTAGTGCAACTCTGAGGTTATTCCTTAAAGCTGGACAAGAATGTAGGATGGTGCTGGCTGTATTCTACTAGACTGGTAAAATGTCCGTGTTGTCTTGAGGGATGAATATTCTTCATTGCATTTAAGGATATAAAGGTCCTTCCACCTCCTGCAACACATATAAACAACAAAAGAAGTTTTCCTGTCTGCTGTGGAAAACTGAGGTGGCACGTTTAATAATTCACTAGTGCATAAAAGTGCAATGCAACTACCTTTAGCATGTCCAACAGCAACATGATGTTTAATCTCGAAGACTAAGGACAATTGTTGCCATTTTCATTTCTTCTTTCTCTGCCAGGCTTTGGCTTTGTTACAAAGTTGAAAAAATGAACAAGAGCCAATTGAAACAAATTGTTATTGGACATAAATAGTGCTGTCTTTGAGGAATGAAAACTTACTCAGTCTTAAGGTTTGTCTGTTTTAACAGTATCAGAATGCTAAGGATAATAAAAAATTTGCAACTAAAAAGATAAATTGATGGCTATTAACACAAAGAGAAAAGAAAATATCAAGATAGTCAAGGTGATCCCTAATTTCATAAACATGAACAAGCTTACCATTCATAAAAATGCAAATCTGCTTCTTAAACATGTAACAATAATTTTTGAAACATAAAAATTTAATATTCAGCTACACTATTTGGATATCAACAGACTCAAAACATCTAAATGAAATATTTCTGCTCAGGAACAGATGAAAGTGCCCAGATTTAAAAAGAAAAAAAAGAAAAAAAAAAAAAAAAAGAAAAGAAAAGAAAAGAAAAAAAAAAAAGAGTTCAAATCTGCTCAAAGCACTGAAATATTTGTACTTTTTACATTTGGATACTATAAAACTGGTGTAGGTGAACTGTGGATCCATAAAATAAAAAAAAAAAAAAAAAAAAAAAAGAAAAGAAAAAAAAAAGAGTTCAAATCTGCTCAAAGCACTGAAATATTTGTACTTTTTACATTTGGATACTATAAAACTGGTGTAGGTGAACTGTGGATCCATAAAATTCTTCAGAAATTATTTGAAACGAACAAACAAACAAACAGATAGTGATTCTTCTTTGATTTATATTGACTGTAGACACATTTTGTGGATTTAGCAGTTACATGGGTTTAAAGTTTTGGAAAATGTACAGAATTTAACTTCATATTCCATTAGTATGGCGCAAGGTGAACACTTA
This sequence comes from Chaetura pelagica, assembly GCF_000747805.2. NCBI lineage: Eukaryota > Metazoa > Chordata > Aves > Apodiformes > Apodidae > Chaetura > Chaetura pelagica. The sequence goes on from NW_009952802.1 coordinate 306,833, forward strand.
AAAAAACTTCATTATTACCCACTTTTTATTTTGATTTCTGGTATTTTAGAGAAACTTTTTCATAGTCAAGCCTTTACAAATTTTTGTTATACACTCTCCAGTACAGGTCTCCTTCTTTACTTTTTTCTCCACATTGTTTCCAGATAGCCACTTTTTCTGTGGAGTTCTTTACTCTTTTTGTATGGTATGCTGTAGTCCTTTTCTCTTCCTCTTGATTTTCTGTACTCTCTATTAGATGAAATATCATTCAGTAAATCTTCATACTGCACTAAAACTGATTAGTGTGAGCTTTAGTGAAAAATCAAAAGAATGCTGGACTTTCTCTGGAGTAAGTTCCATTAGCACTTCATACAGCTGCCATGAAGTACAATGCTATGCAGAATATAGTAATAAAGACTAAAGTGTGAATATTTTTAAGTTCCGTGTTTCTAGGACTACAGTCGTGCTCTCTTTAGCAGACACCAGCATTACATTTGTTACCTCTGATATCATTTTAACTGACTATGGTTGATTTAAATTTGTTATTTAGAATTACAGTTTTATTTCCTAATATTTGGAAATACGCTAAAGCCTTTTTATTTCCATATCATACTCTGTCATTTATTGCTTTATTTTAAATATGCCCAATATTGAACAAATAGTACACAAATTCTGAATTCAGAGAGTATCCTGTGCTACATTGTCCAAAGGAGATAAAATGTAGCCTAATGCTATTATTTTAAATCACACTTCAAAAATTCAACTTAAATACTTTATTAATAAATTTGTCTTGTGCCTGCAACTCTATCAAACATCAAATCTAATGATATCACCACAATCAAATTTCCAATCTCTGAAAACATGTTAATTCAGGAATAACTTTCAGCTGAAGTCAATGTAAAGCTTGGCTCATGTTTAGTAACATATCTGGTTCAGAACCCTAGAGACTATTAGGGAAGAAATTGCAGTGGAAGACATTTTAAAAGTTTAGTCTCAGAATAAAAGTTATGTAAGGGTTCACCTGCACAGTGCACACAACTAAACACCAGGAAATGGCATAAATGGCATCCACAGGTGGTATGTTAAAAAATGCTCCAAAGGGAGAGACACTGATTCCCTAAGGGCATGAAATAAGTGTTGGCACTTCTTCCAGAAGTATTTTTGAACATTCCAGCCTAACAGATGCCACATAAAAGTTCCTTAAGAAAACAGTTAGATAAGATCTATTATCATGTTAAATATGAATACAAAAACAGATGCCTACGGCTACAGGAGACAGATAATAATAAAAGACAGTGCAGGAGTGGTTGAAAAAAAGTTTGTTGACTTAAAAAGATATGCTTAAAAAAAATCCATTTATTTTTAGAATAATACTGAAGATGGAAAAAAAATAAACCAACAAGCCATTGAAAGTAATAATAGCATCTCTGAAAGAGGAGTGAGGAGTCATAGTTTTTATTGGTACACAGCGATTCCAGATTTTGCTAAAAAAAACCAACCAAAAAAACCTGTTCCTCTGAGGGATAATAACTAAAATGTACCAGATTATCTCAAAGAGTAGCAAATTTCTCAATAAACCTACATTTTTAACTTCTTATAATGCAAATGTTTTTCTTTCACTTTGTTTGTGATGTTGGCATCTGTCATTTATGGCACAGAACATGAATTTGGTGTGTGAATGGCTTGATAATGAATTTTGTGGGGAAAGATTCATGCAGATGCTTAGCACTGATTTCCATTTTAATGAAAGTCAATAAATATATTAAATTTTGTATAAATTAAGAAACAAGCAAAGCATCATATTAATTTTTGGAACTTTGCTGACGATGTAGAAGTCCTGTTTAAATTTTCATTTTTAAACTTTATTTCTCAGTCACTTAATGAGTGATATGGCTAACTTTTCTACTGAAAGAATAAATCACTATGTTGTTAATTATTAAACAGTATTTCTCTTCCTCATCTGTAGTACTAAGGTATGTTTTCAAACAATGTTGAACTTGATAGCTGGTAAAATTCAGTTTGTTTGCAGATCTTCTTTCAGGAAATACATTGCTAGACCACCAATTTTAGTAGTGGTGCTGTAAGCACTTCTAATCCTAAAAGTATTTTCTCATATACTGAAATGAAATGAGGTTTTCTGCATTTGGTTCTACTGAGTCCAACACAGGTTGTTCCACTCAATAACACTATCCAAACTTTTTATTCAGTTCATTACTATTTACAATCTAGAATAGAGAAAATAAGAATATTATAGACATGCCTGAAATTCCAAATGGAGCATAAACCATAACAAAAGGCAATGAAGAGACCATTGCCTATCCAGATAGTTTATGATGCATACTGTTTCAAAAAGAGGGCTTTAGAATAAAACTTTGGCCTTGCTCAAGTCAATAAACTTCCTTCCTCCTCCTAAGACTGCAGATTCTTTATGTTCTGCTCTTTATTTACTTTGTGCTTGACCTTATAAAGAGAGACCACATAAATCTAAGAGTCTGCATTGCTCTGCTGAAATCAGCAGAACTACTTCCAGTTGCATAAAATCATGCACATGAATTTTTGTGGGATCACAGTCTCACTTGAAGAGACCTGTGCCCTACACAAGGAATGTTATCTTCATATGTAATCTTTACAGTAGAAATGAAGTTGAAAACAAAATTGTGGGCAAGCCATATTCCCAAAGCTATGAAAACACCTTGCACTCATTTGGAAGAACTCAAAGGTCCATTTTATCAGTTAGATTTTAATGACCCTGCTAGTCAGTCTTCATTTTGAAGGCTAAAGGATATGTGATGAAATTCACATGTGATGAAAGAATGACAAAATTAGGCACCCATTTGATATTCCAGTACCAAGTTTGAATTAGTGGATATAAGGATTATACTAAGAGTATACCCTAGCCAATTTTTATAATAATGGTGTTAAGTGCTGAAAACCAAATAAACATAATATGTGGTTTCTAAGAAAGGGTTATGTATATATTTTGTAAATACATATTCACATTCATGTTCCACAATTGCAAACCAAAGTTAATGAATATTGCTTGCCCTGAACTTTCCATTACAGCAATTTCTCCCACCTTTTTCCTTTTTTTTATAATGTGTACTTACTATCATAACTGTGTTTATTTGCATTTTCAATGTAGTTAAAATGTTTTGACCATAATTGAGATTTGTAATAATATTACATTAACATGCCAATAAACATATAGCAATACATTTCTTGATAGTCAGTAATATATATCAAGATCCTCTGTGTATATATATACATACATATATGCACAAATATCTAAATAAAAACATGCACCTTCCTTGATAGAGGATTATATATAGCTGTGGTTACAGAAACCACCAAAGGTGTGCACATTTATTTTTACTTTCAGGAGATTGTTTAAGAGTGAAAGTAAATATACTGCTACTAATAATGCTACTGCTACTATTAATAATAGTATTATTGTTATTATTATCATCATGAATAAATTAAATCCTCCTCCTCTTTTTTTTTTTTTTTCTTTTCTTTTTTTCTTCTTCTTTTTGGCTAGGTTTTTTTCAGCTGAAGTGCATGGCACTTAGAGTTGCAGTCCTCTATCAAGCTGGTCATAAGAAATGTCTTCAGTAAGAAAACACCTGTGTAAACCCAGGCTCCAGACCAATGTTCCATGAGGTTCCCCCATGCTGCATCTGTCTGAAGCAGTCTCTGGAGTGCCAGAAACCCTACAGGCCCACATACTATTCCCAAGAAGGTTTTCTAGCACTTGTCTCACACTGCAGTTGTTTGTTTTACTTAGCACTCTAACAAACGATGAGGACATACATGTTTTCAGCATTAATTTTGCAAGAGAATTAGTGTGTGATAGTTGCAAGGTTTGAGAAAGATGAGATACTGAACCGGAAGCTCTAGTCAGAGTTACTCATGAGGTCACTTTCCTGGTCCTGTTTCAAGAGCTGGTAGCAACACCTAAGGACTTTTCCCTGTTTATGTATCAAATATGAAAGGTAAATAATCTTGTTCCCAGTTTAGAGAGGCCTGTTGAGCCAATTCACAACCAAAACTGAATGCCCAGTTTTAATTTTCTGAAGTATTTTCTTGAGGAAGTCTTTAAGGACTACTTATTAAAACCTTCCCAATACTTTTTCTCAAGGAAAGATGAATTGACAGTAGTAGGACTCATAAGTACTAATTAACTTCTGAAAATTCCATTGACAGAACAAAATTAATTAGAAATGTAATGTGAAGTTAATCTATTTTCCAGCAACTTAAAAACTTTTTGGGAAGACTCTGTAGATGGGTATTTAGCAATTTAAAAATACATAGGAAGTGTTAATGTAATCCAATAGCTTACATTAGTTTTCTAAACACAGGTTAGTAAATTGCAGTTTAATCTCCTTAAGACGGCAGAACATAGTTGCTCATTGAACTTTGGTGTTAGAAATAACATAAACTTTAATTGCTGCAACGAAGTAACTCTCTCTGTATTGATATTTGTTACTTTTCTGTACTTCTTTTTGTATCTCATTTGCCTTTGAAAGTGAGCCCGCAACTGGAATACATTTTACACTATGCCACACAACAATATCCCTACAGGTTTCTGTGGGAAATCCAGACAGCTAACCACGATGGAGCTACAGAAAGCTGACCTCCCTCTAAAAGCAAACAACTACTTTTGCCAAAATGGGTTCCATTAAATTTGAATGTCTACCATATCCTAGACATGTGCTTACCTTGGCTATAACATGTGTAGCCTTCACCATACTTAGCATAGGAAATAGTTACAGAAGCAATTTTAACTGTTGTGAATGACACTGTAAATATCTTCTACATCCTGACTATAAAAGACTGGCATTTTATGTCAGGCATTTTTTGACAATCCTTTTGGAAGAAGGACAGATGAATGAGCCACCTTTTAAACTAACATCAATCTTTCTGCAGTTATTCAGGAAGAGCAAACCAGAAAAAACACTGTTTCCAAAGAAATCAGGTGAATTAAACATCAGCTCTAATTCCTTCTCTATTTCAGTAGTTTGATGATGTCACTAATTATGTAAAATAATTTTATGTTAATACGTATAGAAAACAGTGCCCCTAATTTCTGTTATCTCTGGGCAATTTAGATTGCATACAATACAAATTGTTTCTAAAAATGAATATCCCCTTAAATAAATTCAAAACTACGGTGGACAGAAAATATTTTTTATTTTCTTATTAAATACTCATGGAAAATGGTATCAGAAGTCATTATTTTTCTTTATGCAGTTGAGTGGGAAAGAAAATGTGAAGTGCAAAGTGTAAATTCCAATATTTTCTATAATAATTGAAATAATTAAAAAAAACACAAAATATGAACTAAGTAAATACAATCCATATTGCAACTTGTCAAATCACTACATTCTCAGAAGAACGAAAAAAAAGGAAAAACAGCTGTTATGTTTGAAGTTTTGTGGGAAAGGACTACTTTGTGTATTTTCAATAGCTTATGTCTTTCTTAAACCCTTTGGATGATTTATGTTGAAGATAGACTGGAGTTAGGTGAGTTCAAGTTGTTCTATGAAAGCCTGCCAAGCAAAGCATAGAGAATTCCATAATTCTTTAATGTGACGACTTTTTTCCCCCTCAAAAGCAATAAAAAATAATATAACAAGGCTACAAGCACTGACAAACCAACCTACTTATATAAATGCATACAACAACAACAAAAATCACTATTTTCTCTTAACAAATGTCTTCCAGTGGTTCAAGATTGGTACTTGCTCTATCAAATCTCAAGTTGTAAGAAAATGCACCCCAAGTCCATTAGTAAATAAAAACCTTGTCAACGTTGTTCACCTAAAATCTTTCTTGCACCAGAAGAATTGATTTCTGTTACAAACTCACATGTTCACAGAAAACTTCCTTGGGACATGAGCTTTTCATTTCAGTAGGTTTCATAAAGGCTTCCTGTGGAGGAACAAGTGGAAGTGGCTACTTAGTTAAAGCTGTTCCACTAAAACCAAGTACACCACATCATGTTAGCCATGTGGACACAAGTTCTCTTTCCATAGTGACCAATGCACACATATTTCTGCAGGTAGATGCTCTGCTTCCTCCGTGCTCTGCATTGCTACCAACATCACTGTTCAATTGCACAAGAAGCTCTTTTGCACCTGCTGGCAGTTACACTGTACATGGAATCAGCATCAGCAGGACCACAGGAGGAGGTGGTATATAGTGTTTGGAAACCTTCACACTGAACTTAGTCTTCTCAGTCCTCTCCAACTCTCAGCATGCCTTATGACTCCAAGCAGATACCCATGTCTGAATGCTTTTGGAAGCAGACAGAGCAGCTTTTTGGGGCCCTAACCTGACTATTTGGAGTATTTGTGCAAGCCTCTAATCTGCTCTGTCTCTTGGTTATCCTAATTGTTACAAAAAAAACCACAAAACCAGCTTGCTGCTATGGGATGCTGCTTCCTCAGCACTTTTCACTGTTCCCTCAGTGGGAGGCCTCTTGTCAATCAAAAGTAAATTCCAAGCCACATTCTCCCAGTGACTCAGAACTAACCACTCAAGTAAGGTCAAACAAGATATACTCTTTACAGCTTAAATGAAGCGTCTTTTCATGTGAAATAAACTTCTCTGATGTTTATATGGCCTGTATCTCCATTCTCAGTTGTTTATTTAGAGATACTAGGACTGCCATCAGCAATTACGTTTAAACATCTTATAATAATACTAGATAACTATAAAAGAATTGTGCCTGTAGATATTTTTTCCACATGTTAACTATTTCGTAAATGCTTTTGAGGGATTTTTGCTCAACCAGGATCCAAGAAAAAGATGACATCACATCCAATTTGAATAAAGAAATTATGCTGTCTATATATGAAAGACATAAGGACTAACTGACTTTTGAGCAACATCATCAATATCCTGTCCTGAAAATGACTATTTATTGTCCTGGAACACGGTTTTACTGAGGGAGTTTTGTCCCTTGATAGCATAACACTTCTGTAAAGAACACATTTTTAGGTTTTTTATCTGTGAGAACTTCTGACATAGCAGTGAAGTACCGATGTGATGATTTTCAAATGTGGTACTCAAATGCTGCTAGGCAGATATTGTAAAATATTTATTAACACCTATTTAATTGTTTTGCTTCTTTCATTTCCTAACAGTAAAACTTAATCACAGAAAAGCTTGACAAAGGTAACTTTAATATTGAGGAGTGTTTACCAACTTAGAATGTTTTTTATGATGATAGATATTTACACTAAACCATAATTTTATCTGTCATAAACCTGAAGAAAAATATTTATTCCAGGAGCTCTTCTATGTTCCAACAAAGAGTCAAGAAGAGCATTCTGAATTTTGGATAGCAAGTACACACATTTACATCACAACATTTACAAGCACTTAATTGACTGAAACACATTCGAATTTTGTCAAATAGATGAATACAACCGATCACGAACCTCTACAAATAAATAAGGGGTTATTTCACAAACTGCCAAGAAATTATGACAATACTGGAGTCCCTATATGAACAATATTTTGTATTAACTGCAGTCCCTCTTCTAATAAACCACTTGCCAGTTTAAAAAATGTTATCCTTAATTTCTCTGACATACGGTTTGTATATCTCTTGTATCCTCATACCTCATATGTACAAAGAGGGAGAAAAAGGAAGAGGGAAACAGGGAGAGAGAGAAAGGGACAGGAGCAGGGAGGTGGAGTGAAAGTTTTCTGTTCAGTTATACACTGGTATGATTTATAATTTTTTCATATGTGGTGACTTTGGTCTTAAATAAAAAAATTAAGGCTTTTGATAGGGCATTAGAAAGACATCTGACGCAAATGACTTATCACAAGCTTTATAAGGGCATATGATGAATAGAGCAAAGCACAGCTTAAAAACCTAGTTAAAGCCTGAAGTACCACACAAAGCTCTCAGCTATCACATAGATAGAGAGGAGGTTTCTCCTGCAATTGCATTTCAGAAGATAATGCAACAAGATTTCTATCCTTCTCCCTTCTTCCTTCAAGTACTAATGAGAAGGAGGAATGCTGAGGATGGGACGAACCATGGGATAGATAAGGCATATAAAAATCTGGGAAAGATATATAAATCAAACTGAAGAGGTCCTCTGCACACCACTTATCTGTGACTAAAAAAAGGCTGGTAATTTAGTATATGACAGTGAAAAAAAAAGCTATATACATGCATTCTCTAACAGGAAAGGACATTATAAAGTGTTCATCTCTGCTGTCATTGAACTCAATTAGAGTTTTCTTCTACTGAAAATAGAGAAAACAAATAATGCTGGATGAATAGTGCAGTTAGACTAAAATCTTTATGAGCCATTTTTTCACTGAAGTTAATTAACAGTGAGCAATGCATACTAAGGGTTATGTATTTCACATTTTGTTTCATAGGAAGTTGGGGAATGAATTCAGAGTTCCAAACTGCAAAGGGCCAGATACATTCTCAATCATCTTTCAGATACAGGATAATCTATGGCACTGAGGAATTATTTTTTTTCAGTGAAAGAAAAACAAAAATAAAACAAAACAAATTGATCTTTCTCTGATCTTTGAGAAACTTAGGAAAGCTCGGTTAATTCAACTTGTGGCATATAAACATAAAAAGAATAATAAAGGCAGCAAAATAAATAATGAAAGATGTACATATCCCACAGGCCAATTATACTACATAATTGAGTCTGATCACACCAGGACAATGAATATGAGAAGAAATGAAACATTCTGTATCATCCAGTTTACATAAATGAATTAACACTTTCTTCTACATGTGGTTACATATTTATTTGACACTTTTCTAACTGACCTTAGAATGCTTTGAGTAATCTGTTTTAAGAGTTTTGTGAAACCTTATCAGACTGTTTTTCTCTAGAGAGTAGCTGTCATGGTGCCTTCTACCAAGGTCTACTTGGACAGGCAAATAAAACAAACTAGTGAGTTAGCAGAACTGTGTACTACAGACTGGATCCCTTCCTGTCTTACCTTGTTCCATGAGTACAAATAAATAAACCAAGAACTATGAGACATTGAGATAAAATATGGGAATTCCCATCCAGATTTGGTTTATTTTTCTTTCCTCCCAAAAGTAGAAATAAACTTCTTTCAGGAATCCATTATCTACACTTAATACATTGGATCTCCTATTTTGATGGAAGATCCTTCCCCCCAGAACCACACACACCCTCTTTTTTTTTTTTTTTTTTTTTTCTTTCACTGGCAACAAAGTTAAACTCTACATGAAAATACAATCAGAAAATTGTTTTACCCCAATTTCTCATATAAATAATCATAGAATCATAGAATTGTCAAGGTTGGAAAAGATCGTCACGATCATCAAGTCCAGCCATCCACTCTACAACCCCTAACCACTAAATCATCTTACAAAACACCATGTCTACCCCTTTTTTCAACACATCCAGGGACAGTGCCTCCACCACCTCCTTGGGCAGCCTGTTCCAATGCCTCACCACTCGTTCTGTGAATATATTTTTTCTAATATCCAGCCTGAACCTCCCCTGTCGCAATTTGACCCCATTTCCTCTTGTCCTATCACTGGCCATCAGGGAGAAGACATGCCAACACCCACCTCATTATAGCCTCCTTTCAGGTAGTTGTAGAAAACAATGAGATCTCCCTTTAGCCTCCTCTTCTTCAGGTTGAACAGCTCAAGCTCCCCCAGCCTCTCCTCATAAGACCTCTTCTCCAGACCCCTAATTAGCCTCGTTGCCCTTCTCTGCACCCTCTCTAGCACCTCAATGTCCTTCTTATACTGCCTTCTAGGCCACCTGTGCACACTGCTGGCTCATGTTCAGCCAGCTATCAATCAGCACCTCCGGTTCCCTCTCTGCTGGGCAGCTCTCCAGCAACTCCTCCCCAAGCCTGTAGCTCCGCTGGGGGTGGTTGTGGCCAAAGTACAACACCCAACATTTGGCCTTACTGAAACTCATGCCATTGGCCTTGGCCCATCAGTCAAGCCTGTCTAGATCCCTCTGTAGAGCCTCCCTGCCCTCAGGTAGATCAACACTTCCACCCAGCTTAGTGTCATCTGCAAACTCACTGAGGGTGCACTCTATCCCCTCATCCAAACCATCAATGAAGATGTTAAACAAGAGAGGCCCCAGCACTGAGGCCTGGGGAACACCACTTGTGACCAGCCACCAGTTGGATTTAACTCCATTGAACACAACTCTCTGGACCCAGCCATCCAACCAGTTTTTTTATCCAGCAAAGCGTGTGCACATCCAAGCCACGAGCTGCCAGAATGTTGTGGGAAACCTTGTCAAAGGCCTTGCTAAAGTCAAGGTAAACAACATCTACAGCCCTATATATATAATAGAATATAGTATATAAATCCTACATGTTCTTTCAAATCTGCTGTGCTATCTTCTGTTTGATCTTTTTTCAACTGAGACAAAGGGAACACCTGTTTTTCCAAACTTATTAGCAGCTTAGCAGATAATTGATTTACTGTTATTCCAAAATGTACTCATCCCACTTCTGCACTATTTGTTGTCTTGTTTTGTAATCCCTAGGAAAACTGTAAAGGAAGTTAGAACAAAAGGTGACCACAAAACTACTAATGAAAGTTTGCTGTGGAGAATTTTATCTTGAAGACTTATTCAGTGTTTGCTCATTATAATTTTTCTGCATTGATGCACATCTTTGAATGAATAACTCTTTCTCATATATATACACTTGATACAGCAAAGACTTAGCTAAATATTTTCTTAGTATAGAACTTTTTTTGAGTAAGTAACTATTTGTTTTGAAAGTTATTTGATACAGGAGGTCACTGAACATGGAAATACTACAGCAAATTAGCTAATTATGCTGGATACTTGCCATTAAATACTACAGTAAAAAGAACAGGAAGAGGGCTGGACACTGTACAGTTAGACTTCCTAGAAAATTGTCCCTGAAGAATGCTAAAAGAGGCTTTTCAATACATTTGAGGAATGGCAAGAGCCATCAGCCCACATACTTGCTGCTCAGAATTTCCAAATTTCACAACAGAAATAAGTTGGATAGATTGTTTCAATTCAGATCCTTTCTTAGCAAAATATTTTTAACAGTGTATTGCATTTTTCTTTTTGGTTTTGTTTTGGTTTTCTGATCCTAAAGAAAATACCTGAAGGGATGAAGATATCCACATAAACCATTTCTGGGAACAGGCTTTATAGAAACATTGAAACAAAAGACAAGCTGAGACATACGTAGTATTTTGTCAGAAAGGAAGTTTAAAACAATAAAGTGTAAAAAAGAAAACAATTTAGGTTGATTTCTTCAGCATCATGAACATTTAAATATCATTAATTGGAAGTTAAAAACACTGACATTTGGAAACAAACACAATACAAAAAGAAGTTGAGCAGAAGCAAGGTAGGAATGAGACTGAAGAATCAATCCAATTCTGGTAAACCTCTGTCTTTCACTGCTTCTGTTTTCTGTTGTATGCTTTCATTTATGCTGTCTTTCTTAGTAAGCAGGTGCTTTCAGTCAAAGTCAACAGAGACACTTTGTTACCTCGACTGAGGTTGCTGATGTTCCTGCTTTTTGCCTTGTTCTCGCTCTGAGTAGAACTTGGATAATTAAGGTTATGTTTATCATAAGAAAGAGTGATTTACACTGGAACTCACTACTCATCCTCTGTTGGAGTATGAGTGAGAACAGTCTTGATGACACAGGAGAAGAGCAAAATAGGGCACATAAAGCCTCTCTCTATGCCTATGGGGCTACGTCAAGCCAGTATAGCCAATGTCTCTCCACAAGTAGGCCATTGGATTTCAAAGCTGTGGGCTCTGTTCACAATCTGGGTTCCAAGCAGGGAAGTCCTCATGACTTTTAACCCTCATTCTTTCCATCACATAGCTGTATAGCTAGAAAAATATGGGAAAGTTTTAATGAATAATGCATGAGTAGCACCATAGACTGCGGCTTGATTGTGTAGTCCTTTTAAAATTTGTTGATAGAATGGAAGAGGTAGAAAGGGAAAAAGTATAATTTAGTTTTAATAAACGTTAAAAATTTACTTTTGATTTGGAGAAAAAAGCATATTAAAGTAAAAATGCTTAAGTAAATTTTCACAATACATGAAAATATATTTTTAATATAGACCCTATTGGTTTTTAAATAAAAATATGGTAATACAAACAATCAGGGTTTGTAAATCAAGGTCTTCTACATTATTAAACTCCTTCTTGAATGAGGATTTGTTGCAGTGATTTTGAAGAGAATGGTAACTCATCTCAAGATAGAGTGCACAAGACAAAAATTAACCTGTACAAACATTGATGAATTCTTACCATTTACACTAAGCAGTTATTTTGAAGGATATTTTTAAAGGTCTGTTTTAATGACAGATGCATGACTGGAGTTTCCTCTGCTCTCATCACAATTTAGAAAATTCACGTTAAATTCTACGAAAAATATAATTTTGACTGTAAGCAAACAGAGATTATGAGTTTCTTTTGCAGAAAGACTGTCTCTGGGTCAGGGCAATCCCAAACACAAATACAGCCTGGGTGGATTTTGTATTGAAAATAGCCCTGAGGAAAAGGACTTGGGGGTTTTAGTTGGTGAGGTGAAAACTGTGGGCCAGCAATGTGCACTTGTAGCCCAGGAAGCCAACCATGTCCTGGGCTGCATCAAAAGAAGTGTGGCCAGCAGGTCAAGGAAGGTGATTCTCCCCCTCTACTAGACTCTTATGAAACCACACCTGCTGTACTATGTCCAATTCTGGAACCCATAACACAGGAAGGACATGGAGTTGTTGGAGTGAGTCTAGAGGAGGGCCACAAAAATGATCAGAGGGCTGGAGCACCTCTCATAAGAGGATGAGAGAGCTGAGGTTTTTCAGCCTGGAGAAGAAAAGGCTCCAGGAAGAATTTAGAGCAGCCTTTCAGTACCTGAAGGGGCCTACAGGAAAGCTGGGGAGGGACTTTTTACAAGGACTTGTAGTGAGAGAACAAGGGGTAATGGATTAAAAGTGGAAGAGGGGAGATTTAGACATTAGGAAGAAATTCCCTACAGTGAGGGTCGTGAGACACTGGAACAGGTTTCCCAAGGAAGTTGTATCTGCCCCCTCTGTGGTAGTGTTCAAGACCAGATTGAATGGGGCTTTGAGCAACCTGATCTAGTGGAAGGTGTCCCTGCAGATGCAAAGGGGTTGGAACTAGTTGTTATTTGAGGTGCCTTCTAACCCAAACTGTTCTATTATTCTATGAAATTATTTGAACTTTCCATTATTCCTCATCTGAAAGAAGGAATGTATTGCTCCCAAGTGTCATAAGATTAGGTTATGTTTAAATACATTCTGATATGAAAAAGGAGCAATAAAAATACAGATGTGCTTTATAGAACAACATCTAATTCTTTGTATCTAAGAAGACAGCTTTCCTAAACTGCAGTCTCCAAAGATTTTTAAACTTTTTAGGGAGTTTTTCCATTTGTAGAAATAGTACATGAAGCCAATTGAGCAAAATTTCTCCTATATGTATGTCACCATGTTCCTGCCTATTTCCAACACTTGTTTTATTGTGTTCCTACATTCAAATAACTTTTGTCCTTTTACTTTTGGAAAGACTTGAATACTTATTTTCATTTTTCCTTTTTTTTTTTTTTTTCTTCCTTTTAATAAGTTTGCTTTGATTGCAAAGGTTTGGAATGTCCCTTTTCATAACTGACTCTGCTTTTGTTCAGTTTATGAACTTCTGCAACATGTAACTCATGAGAGATTCAGTTTCCAAGAGTAAAAAAGAGATTTATGGATTGTAGTGATGCTTTCTTTATGAAGCGAAGTGCATTCCAAGCATTTTTTCCCATGACAGGAGTGCTCTATTTGCACAAATAGCCTATGTATACACAGTATATATACAGAATAATCCTGAATAGATCTTTGAGGGTGTAAATTTCTCCCATGACCCGATTTCTCTGTTTTAAAATTTCTATTACAGTAGGAAAGTAAGAGTTATAGTTAATAACGTATATCTAAGTGGAGATATTGTAGGCATTAAAGCATTTTACTGCTGATAAGAAGATATAAGTAATTATAAAATAGGGAACAGTCAATTATCAAGACTCACCAAGCTGTTTCTTGTACTGTTACAATTTGCAAAATACATGTTGTTAAATATTTATTTTGAAAGTAGGAGATGGGAGTAATCCTAATTTAATTATTTTTTTTAAAATCTTATTTTTCATTGGTATTCTTTTTTATAATTTTATTTTCTAATTATTTTTAGTCATAAACTCATTATTTTATTTAATTTGGAATGTACATGGGACAGTTGAAAGCATGCCTTCAGATAGTAAAAATGGTACAAAATCCTTGGACTTCCCATCTTCTTCAACTAGCTAGACAAGCTTCCTAAAACATTTACACTTGACTAAGTGAAAAATTAAGATATACCAACACAGAAAGTGCACTGCATCTTTGACATAAACCCTGTAACCTCTTAACATGGAATAGAACATTAACTGTGTAAGATACGTCACTCTGATTTTAACAGACACGGCTGCCTGCTTGAGAGATTGAATTAAACTGTTTTGTGTTCAACTACAGATTGAGAATATAATCTAACAATTTATTTTATAAAAATATAGCTATTAATCCTTGCATTTTCACAATCTTCAAACATTTATTTACCTATAGGTAATGTGTATGAACTAGTGCTGATGAGGGTGTTTTTTAGTTACTACAAAATCACAATTATAATATGAATATGAAACTAAAACTAGATTTTCAAAACTTTCCTTAATAGAAAGTAATAAGCTAGTATAGAATAGTATTAAGGGGGGGGAAAAAAAAAGTAATGCAAAATGATATTGCAGCAATTGAAATAATTATTTCAGCCAATATTTGTCTTTTAAAAGTGAAAAGTCAGTAAATTTAATATACTTTTCTCATAACCAACCTCACAGTTCCTTATTTTTCTAAAAATGTGCAGTCTTCCAAAGTATGTGGGGATTTATTTCCTGCAATTTTAGTAAGATGGTTATTTCTTCTAGTAAACTCAAAATTTATGGGTCTGAACTGCTCCCACTAAAACCAGCATTGTGAGCATTATCTGCTCCTCAGCAACCTAGAATTAAAACATTTTCCTTCTTTTTCTTTGTCATAGTGCCTACATACCAGGGTGGATTTCTAAGATACACTTAATTTATGTACTTTGCCAAAAGACACTGTGTGTGTGTAGTTTATAAGTATCATATACATGCGGGTTAGGGCTGACTGGTTAACAGTTAGGTTTTTACACACATAAGGGACAAATACAATGGCTAAGTTACACAAGGACTACAGAATGTTTCCAGTAAGAATTTGAACCCTAGACTTTTGTTTACAGAAGTAATTTTAATTTATGTGTTAAAGTATAATTTTATATGTGGCCCTCAAAACACAGAAATTGTCCTTTAAAAACTGATAACAACTCCCTCCCTAAAAGAAAAGTGTGGTCTCTCTGTACTTTCAATGTAGTAAAAACCCTTGAATTTATTTTTTTTTTTCCATATTTTTAATGTTTAAAGATGATTAAAGACTCTTTTGATAAAATAATATTCTCTCCACTTACTTCCTTGAATTACATTATTTATCTTGGTGCTTCTACCAGCTATATTTCCCAAGGCAACAAAAGTTACAGGCCGCTTCAATTAAGTAGCTGCTTTGTAAAATACCATCAGTTGACAGAATCCCCTTTCAGAGAGAGGCTAAACTACTACAGGAGGTGGAAATCTTTGCCATCAGTCAGTCCTTAGCATGGTACTTACAAAAACTTTGGACACTGAGATGGAAAACTCAGAATTGAATTTTATGTATTTGGGGAGGAAAAAAACCCCAGCCTCAACACAAAACAAAACACAAAGCAGAGCTAGTGCCAGAAACCATATACCACGAAAAGCCAACTCTCTCTAACTAGTAGTTATAAGGCATGAAAGCCTACTTCCAGATCCCACTGAAGTTCGTAAGGATGTTTGCCATCAACTTCAGTAGGTAGGATCACACCATTATTTTTCTAGGTCTGGTTAACCACAAAATATTAAAAACTAAAATGGTGAAAGATTTATTTAAGGAAAAGCGGGTTGAGGTTTTTCTTTAATACGATTCAAATGTTACATTATCACCTTCCCTCTTCCTTTTGATGCCCTTGTTGCTGGCTTTCTCATTCCAAAACTCATGTATTTCCAACCATAAATATTAAAAACAACTACAGCAATAGTTCCTCAAGTGACATACTTTGGTACAAAGATGTTGCACAGAATACAGGCCTTCTTCAGTGGAATGTTGCTGGTGGTAATGCTGGGCATGGGACAGTGCTGGAAGGAAGTACAGGCTGAAGTACAGTAGGAAAAAGCAAGAGGAAAAACCAAGGTAGTTCTCTCCCTGCTCCTGCCCTTGAGCTTGCCACAGCCACCTCCTTCCAGTCACATTTCCTGCTTCGCCTCAGCCACCTGACAGCAACTCTGTCCCTAATGCTTCTGTATGTTGGAATAGTATCCCTGGCTTCTGTGTGTGTGTACAAGTATACATAAAACACCAGAAAGCATGTGTTGCAGACAAGAGGATGAGAAATGGAGCAGAGTGACATGTGGAAAAGCATATGGAGAACCAATGACATATGCCAGGATATTTTTGATTAAAAATATCACAGGTTTTGTTTGGTATAACTGACTGGTAACACGGATATTTCTAGGAACTGTATCATGTCACATGGAAGCATTTTTACCATACTTTGTCTTGAATATGACAGATTGTTTGCACATTTCAAACCTTTGTTTTCATAGTTCTAGTTAACAATGATACAATAAAATAGCAGGAACCTATTAAGAAGTTGAGAATAGGCAGGACATAAAATATTTTGCCACAGGAATTCTGTATATGAGTATTACTTATTTTCCTTTTCATATGTGTGCAGTCAGCTCTAGTGGCTCCGTTTATGTTTTGGCATCAGATGCCAAGTTTAGCTTGGCTCTGCCACCAAAGACTTTGGTTTACCAAAGTCTACTGGTAGCCTTTCCATTAAATTTACTTCACATAAAGACATTTGAATGAAAAGTTTAGAATGTTTTACAGAGTTTTGTGATATTTCTTTTGGTTGCAAAGTGGAGAACATTAATTTTAATTGCTCAATCAAAAACAAACCTAGAATGCTGCCTGTATATAATACACACATTCAAAAAAGTAAAATACCTGGCGTGATCAAGATGTTCACATAGCTTTGAGATGTTCACAAAGCTTTCAGACTTAGTGGCCTTTTCTTGCATCTCTTCTATGAAGTCAAATTCATAAATCTTTGGATGAGACAAATAATTAATCCAACAACATTTAATTGCTTTCTTAAACAAAAAAACAATGTGGTGCAATAGTTTTCTCATACAATGGTTGGTTCTCAGTTCAGATCATTTATGAAAGACAATTTCTAAGCCAATACTTTTCTCTAATACTAATGCTTACATGCAGTTGTGTCTGTTTATATTACCATAGTATCATATAAATATAAACCGAAGCAAGGCATAAATATTTGCAGCTGTTTTGCTAAAAACAAAATAATTTTTGGCAAGGCATTGTTGCCTGTCACTGTAAAGTACATTGAGACAGTCCTGCCAACAATCAGAGAAAGGAACACACAGAAAGAAGAAGAGGAACTAGAATCATCTAACTCTTTTCTTACAGAAATTTGCAAGTCAGTGCCTGTAGTGGCCTAAAAGGCCAAAACTTCTCTGTGTTCCCTATTTCTGCTGTTAACTTTGTGGCTGAACCCATGTCAGTGCAAAACCGAACCAAACCCAAAAAACTCTTTTGGTCTTTCATGAATCACACTTTTCTGATTTAATCTTTCTTCTGCAGTACATTATGACCTTGGTGTTCTGTAGTTCTCAACTAAAAGCATGCCTCTGTATCTCCTTCCCCTACGTGTGGTATGAGGCCTTACTTCTGATACAAATTTGAGATAATGACCAGATAATAAAACTTCCCCGTTAAGAATGTGGACCCCATGACTGCACAGAATAATAAATATTAAACAGTGAGCTGGAAGTATATTTTGCCAAAAAAAGTATAAATAGTTTTATGTTTCACATAACAGAAATAAGATATGATAGACAGAAATACCATTCTAACCTAATTTCTCTAACATACATTACCGCTTTCAAGTCCAGCCCTCAATGTCGGACAGTAAAAGACCAAGAGAAGATAGATAGAGATTGGTCTTTTATTCTTCTATCTGCCTGTTACCCACCTTTTCTGCTATGAGATGAGACAGGGCAGAGAAGCAATACAGGCACCACTCTGTTAACAGAGCTTATGACAAAGAGTGAGGAAATGAGCAAGAGAAGTAGGAAGCAAAATTTAATCCATATCAGAAAATCAAAGTCAGCTGCGGATATGCCATAGTTGTCCATGTGAGTGAAGAGAGTGAAAAAGATACATATCTTTGCACGCAGAGGAAGGCAAATAGAATATATTAGCCTGGATAACTGTGGACATGGAAGGAGTAACTAAAAGTACTTGATGACAATACCAGTAAGGTTGCTTCTGGGTAGATTTATGTACAGAGCCTTAAGGAATAGTGACATGTTTTCTGGGCAATGTAGATTTAAAGCTGACAGATAAGTTTGATATTAAAGAAGGTGTATGAAGGAACACATATGAAGGGAAGGGAAGGAAATTATGCAGTGCAGAAGATGAAGAAATTGAATATTTCCTTGGAAAATGAACACTTATAAGCAGTTTTTTTTAAGTGTAATGGCTTTATTTATTTTTTTAACCAAGTTTGTGCCAATCACACCATCTTTCAATACAATTTTTCACTAATGCCATCCAAAGATTAAATGTTTAAATATCAGACATTCTCCAGCTAATGTTCTTTGATGCATCAGAGTTAAGAGTATAGTTCATATAGATATTCATTCATTCTGGAGAAATGCTATATTGGAGAAAATGCAATTTAGTTACAAAGATAGAAATACAGTCAGAAAGCACTTTTATAAACATTTCTCAAGAAGTACACAGTGTGGAGTAAAAGTAGAGGAAAAAAGTTAAATGCACAAGAAAAGTCATCTCTCAGTTGCAATCATTTAAAGATTAGTGTTTTTCTTTGTCAGTGTTTCCCTGTAAATGGAAAACAACCTAAGCAAAGCTTCTTAGCTCATTATACCTGGGGCTATCCAAAACCAAGAAAGTTCAAAAGTGGTTGCTTGTTTGTTTGGGGTTTTTTTGTAATTTCTTCAAATGCTTTCCCATCAAGCAGGCCATACAAAACCTGGGACAAGCAGAGTATTGCATAGAAAATAGAAAATATTAATAGAATATTAATATTAATAGAATAGAAAACATTGCCAGGGTGTACAGATGTACACTGAAGAAAGTTTTCAACAGTGTAAACTCTTGAGCATATGTGCACAAATCAGAAAAAGAAATATTTATGTTGGACTTCATCCTCCCTTTATTTTGCTCAGTTCTTGGAAATGACCTATGGAACAAGCCTTGCAATAACCAGGTAATGCAGAGGTGCTGGCTCTGAGGCTAGGACCAAAAAGAGACCCTGTCCCATGTAGGGCTCATTACTCCTTGTCCTTACAGTGCTTGTCTTTGTTTTGAGACTTGGTGCCTGAATCTCCCAACATTGCAACCTTACTGCTCTTCTCCCATGCATACTAACTAAGAAATTATTCCAGTGGGTTTTGATATTGGAACAAGAATGCCATGTTTCCTTAAAAGCATTTCCTAGCTGCATAAAAGATACTCCTCACTTTACTTTAAAGTAGCTCTACGGAGCCTTTGCTTTCTACAGGTCAGAGTGACTTCTGTATATCTTTCAGTGCAATTCCTGTATTGGTATTTTGCTTTTGAACTATCAAAAAATTCAACATAACAAATTATGTCAAAATCACATCAAATTCCAGATCATTGCAGTAACTCCTCCCTCATCTAACTAATCCAGAAGAGTATTGCCACCTTTTTCAAGTATAACTGAAGCGGAGACAGAAGCTCTCCCAAAAAAGACAAAAATGAAACTACTTAGATATAGTTCATAGCAAGTGGTATTATTTATAGATTTTATCCATTGTCCACTGTAATAAAACCAGAGTTCAATGTGGCTTTAATGGGGAGATTTTTGTCTAACTTATCTCCAACTGACAAAAACCTCCCCTGAACAAAAATAAATCTGTTGCTTTATTTATTATTTATTCTATTTATTTGGCTTTAATTTTACACTAACAGGTACTGGAATGTCTCTCCTCTTCCTTTTGATTAATTAAAATCCAATCACTTCGTGTATTGCCAAGGCTCTCACCTTGCTAAAGCCTGGTTTTGGCTGGTAAAGTCTATGGAAGACAGTCAGAATCCAACTGTCTCTGAGAAGGTTCTCTTAGATATTCCCCATGAGGAAGGTACCCTTAGCCGAATATATCAGTTGCTGTATATTAAAACTGAATCATAATACATTAATGTTTCTCATGACTGGGCTCTCCAGGCTCACCATCATGTCCTGCATAGCTAGGAAGGAACACATGGGTTGAAGACAGCTGAAGTCCATTGCAGAGTTCTTTTTGTTGTTCCTTTCTTATACTCTTTGTTGGGTATTGTGAAGGACCAGGTATTTCCTTACACGAACATGAAATGTCCTTTGAGTCAGCCGACAAAACTGACTTAAAACAGCGTCTCCACATGGCGCTGAACCCCCTCTGTGTGTGTGTGTGTGTGGGGGAGCTTTGTTTTGAGACTTGGTGCCTGAATCTCCCAACATTGCAACCTTACTGCTCTTCTCCCATGCATACTAACTAAGAAATTATTCCAGTGGGTTTTGATATTGGAACAAGAATGCCATGTTTCCTTAAAAGCATTTCCTAGCTGCATAAAAGATACTCCTCACTTTACTTTAAAGTAGCTCTACGGAGCCTTTGCTTTCTACAGGTCAGAGTGACTTCTGTATATCTTTCAGTGCAATTCCTGTATTGGTATTTTGCTTTTGAACTATCAAAAAATTCAACATAACAAATTATGTCAAAATCACATCAAATTCCAGATCATTGCAGTAACTCCTCCCTCATCTAACTAATCCAGGAGAGTATTGCCACCTTTTTCAAGTATAACTGAAGCGGAGACAGAAGCTCTCCCAAAAAAGACAAAAATGAAACTACTTAGATATAGTTCATAGCAAGTGGTATTATTTATAGATTTTATCCATTGTCCACTGTAATAAAACCAGAGTTCAATGTGGCTTTAATGGGGAGATTTTTGTCTAACTTATCTCCAACTGACAAAAACCTCCCCTGAACAAAAATAAATCTGTTGCTTTATTTATTATTTATTCTATTTATTTGGCTTTAATTTTACACTAACAGGTACTGGAATGTCTCTCCTCTTCCTTTTGATTAATTAAAATCCAATCACTTCGTGTATTGCCAAGGCTCTCACCTTGCTAAAGCCTGGTTTTGGCTGGTAAAGTCTATGGAAGACAGTCAGAATCCAACTGTCTCTGAGAAGGTTCTCTTAGATATTCCCCATGAGGAAGGTACCCTTAGCCGAATATATCAGTTGCTGTATATTAAAACTGAATCATAATACATTAATGTTTCTCATGACTGGGCTCTCCAGGCTCACCATCATGTCCTGCATAGCTAGGAAGGAACACATGGGTTGAAGACAGCTGAAGTCCATTGCAGAGTTCTTTTTGTTGTTCCTTTCTTATACTCTTTGTTGGGTATATAAAACAAAGGCCACTTTCAGGTCCCCTTTGCATTGTTTAGTTTTTGTGGCAACAACTGTGGTCAGTTACTCCCTACATTCTTACCTGAGCTTCACCAGCACATGGCCCTTTTCCTTATCATCTGAGCCTTCCTCCATTGTAGGGGTTCATTAATCATATAGTGTTGTATTGTAATTGCCCTCAACATTTTTGGACTAAATAATCCAAAACTATCTCAAAATCTCTGAACAGAGGAAAGAAGAATCAGTGTTTGCTTCCCTAATTCAATCCCAGTATTGGAATATTCTGAAGTCTAAACCATGCCAGAAATGAGAATAGGCAAAGCATCAACAGCCTTATTTATGTTAATTAAAACAATCTGAAACCAATATTCCAACAGCAATTTTGAATAATTATTTCTAAGGCTATCTTGTATTTCTTCAATATCCACATATATATTTTTGAATGCAAGCCTATATTCAGAAATTTGCACGCTTGAAATGGAAACTTCAGTAGAAACAGGCCAACATTTTGCTATATAATTTGAGAATATTTATTACCCTAGTTGTTTGTAGTGACTTACTTTTGTTAACCTCTATCATCTAGAGGACCAGAATAGGAAAATTAAAAAGGTGTTAACATCTACTTGACAATAAAAATAAGTACAATAAAAACAAGTACAATAATATAATGAAACTTTAAAATAATTCTAATAGTTAAAATGGATAAGTAGAACATTTCTTCACCTTGAGGTGAAGAAACCATGAGATGCTTTAGTTTGGATCTGTGAGAAAGGAGGAAGGTGAGCAGCAGAGTTAGGACTCTGCTTCAGAGCAGTGAACTGTGGCTTTTTCATGAAGCAGTGAGACAGGCTCCTTTGAGAAGGAACTATGGAAGCTGCCCAGGAGAGCTGAAAGTTTTTCAAAGGATATTTGTTGACGACTTCAGGAACATAGCATGTCATTGTGGAGGGAAATAGAATTTTGTCAGGGGGCCTGCTTGGCTAAATGGGAAGATTCACAGGGACCTAAACCACAAAAGATGTGTATACAGGAGTTGTGAACTTGTATTAACAACAAAAGGACTGTCAATAAAAGTCTGTTAGGTTTGACTCCTTCAATCATTATGATAGACAGAGAAGTGGAGTCTGCTCTCTGGCCCTTGCATGTGCCAGCATGGTTCAGGTAGGAAAGGAGTAGGCAAAACTGAGGGAGCAGAAAGGTAAGGATTGTTTGGATAAGTTGTATATACACACAAATGCATGGGACTGGACAAGATTCATCTGTGCATGAAAAAATATTGGGCAAATGCTACTGCACATGCCCTACTTTTAGAACTGTGAAAAATCACAGCCAATTGGGAAAGTTTCTGAAGATTGAAGAAAAGACTAATGGTAAACTCAAAACTGAAAAAGATGGATGGAAAACCTAGAAAACTACAAGCTGGTTTTCTTCAGCTCAGACCTTGGAAAGGTCTGGATCACATCATTCTGGGTTTCACTTCCAAGCACACAAAAGACAAGAAAGTAATTCAGAGTTGTCAAAATAGAATGTTAAAGGGAAAATCAAGGTTGATCAACCTCACTTCTTTCTACCTTAAAATGCCTGGCTATAGCACTTCCCTTTGGGAGTTGAGGAAGTATCACCTAATAGGTGATTAAAAAATTGGCTTATCTGCTGAACTTTGAAGGATATTAATCTGTCCTTGATGTTCTCCTGGCAATGTGTGAAATAGCACAGGGTTTAATACAAGGGCCCCCACTATCCAACATCTTCAATAACGATGTGAACAATAAGGCAGGGTACACTATCAATAAAACACTGGTTGACAATAAATCAAGGAGAGGGGCTGACACAATGAACATGAACACAGTTTCCATCCAGAGGTATGCAGAGAAAATTGAGGACTAGGCTAAAAGATACCTTCAATAAGGAGAAACTTAGCATTCTGCACCGAGAGCAAAACAATTCTTTGTGTCAGTACAGACAGGGCTGACTAATAACAACCTTGCAAAAAGGAGTTAAGCTGAATGCCAGGCTGAAGTCATTGTGAACAAGCTACATTAGGAGGTCGATGGACAAAAGATTGAAAAAAATTATCACCACCACCTACCTGATGCTGACAAAGTCACAGATGTAATACTGTGTTCAGTTTTGTGGGCCCAGCTCAAGAAGGATATGTAGAAACAACAGACAGTCCAGAAGACCAAACCAAGTAGAGTAGGTAATATGCTCCAGACTCTGCTCGGAGGCATACTAAGATAGTCTTGTTTTGTTTGCTGAAAAGAAAGCTTAAAACCAATAGAGTTGTAACCAATTAGGTTCTAAATCTTCATCCTTGAAAGAGTACAAGACTTGACTAGAAAAAGTGCAGCCTCTAGCCACAGCTGAAGTGGCATTTCCCATGCTCCTGTCTCTACAAGAGAAGAGACCTGACCGTTTCATTATATTGCGTTGTGAACCATTTCCCACAGCATGCAGTGTAGAAATTATTCAATAGCACACATTAGAATAGCTGCCATCTGTATCAGCTACCCAAATGGAAAGGTTGCACCAGATGAAGCTGAGCTGAGTTTACTCAGTGCTCCTCAGGGTACTGATGCACCTCCTGACCAGAGCATGCTTGTGATTATTTGCAAAACACTAAGGTATTTATATTAATAAACACTCAAAGTAATTGAGAAACATTAATCTGGGGATTTCTGACTCTTTCTCCTGCCTGAACACTTACACTATTCCTCCCCCATACCATTTGTTTTAAGAAGAACCCTGACTGTCTTAGATATTCAAGATTCAGTTTGATCTTTTTAAGTATTAATCTTTTTGTGTTATCAAATAATGTGTAAAGGTATTTTTTGTGGAGGTCTGCTAAACCTCCTTTAAAACTCAATTGTCTGCTCAAGCAGCTTACAATATTAGAAGTAAATCTCAGCCAAAAGATAACAATAGTTGCCTGTGGATCACTGTTATTAGTATGCTAACACAAACTCTCTAATTGCCTTTGCTTTCAAAAACACCGCCTAGATTCCATATTATTTCCTGCTGTGTTGTTCAAAGTCAACATTTGACATCCTTTGATAAAGATCACTTAATTATATTGAGCAAATGCTAATTAGTAATTTCTTTTTAGTATTCATGATGCTAGAAATTTACGAAGAAGAAAAGTACAAACAATAAATTCATTTATATATGTACTGGGTCTGGCTGAGATGGCATTAACTTTCTTCAAAATAGTCTGCATAGTGCTGTGTTTTAGATTTATGACTAAAGCAGTGTTGATAACACACCAGTGTTTTAGATGTTTGCTGAACAGTGCTTACATGGCCTCAAGGTTTTCTCTGTTTCTCACTACTTGGACCCTCAGCAGGTAGTCTGGGAGTAGGCAAGAGGCTGAGAGGGGACATAGCTGGGACAATTGAGCTGAATTGACCAAGGGATAGTCCAGACCATATGCTAATGTTCAGAAATAAAAACCAGAGATTTGGTCTTTCCAAAGTAGCCACTTCTTGGAGACTGGATGGATGTCAGTCTGATAATGATAGTTATGGCTTTTTTTCCCCTTCTTTTATTCTTTCCTTCAGTTATGAAATTACCCTTGTCACAAACAAGATTAATTTTAAAAAATCTTTCTATTCTGCACCCTTTTGAAGGTCCAGCTCTGGACCCCTCAACACAAGAGGGTTGTGGACCTCCTGGAACAAGTCCAGAGAAGGGCCACAAAAATTAGCAGAGCGCTGGAGCAGCTCTCCTATGAAGACAGGCTGAGAGAGCTGGGGTTCTTCAGCCTAGAGAGAAGGTGACTCTGGGGAGACCTTATAGTGGCCTTCCAGTACCTGCAGGGGCTACAGGAAAGCTGGGGAGGAATTGCTTACAAGGGCATGTAGCAATAAGACGAGGGGTAATGGTCTTAAACTAGAGCAGGGAAGACTTGCATTAGACTTTAGGAAGAAGTTCATTACTATGAGAGTGATGAAGCTCTGGAATGAGTTACGCACAGAGGTGATGGAGGCCTTATCCCTAGAGACATTCAAGGCCAGGCTTTATGAGGCTCTGAGCAACCTGACTGAGTTAAAAAAAGATCCCTGTGCACTGCAGGGAGGACTGGACTTGATGAACTTCAAAGGCCCATTCCAACCCATTACATTCTATGATTCTATGATAAACTGCCCTTTCTCTGCTTCCTCTCTGCTGTTCCATATTTGCTTTTTTTTTTCTTTCTGGATATGAAAGGGAGAAAATTCTTACCCAGAGACCAAGTTCTTCAGGCTGACATCAGCACTGAAATTATATATTCAATTATAACAATACTGAAGGATCATATCCATACAGTGTTGCCAACTTTTTCTCATTTTAATTATTAAAACAATGATACAAAATGAGCCAAGGCTAGAGCCGCACATGTCCATCCTAAATCCTGTCCTGAAAAAAAACATTAATAGAAACAATTCTCCTCTACATCAAAAAGAAACACGTCTTACAACAGTAAGCTGTCCTACAGTAAGAGAAGTGGAAAAACTACCAGCAAAACTTCAAGAAGGATGTATTGAGCTTACACTGCAAGCAAGAAATTATGAGAAGTGTGGGGGACAAGAAGAAGATAGTGGAAGACCAAATTAATTGTTGGGTAATAGGAGAGGAGAGGATATGGAGCCAAATTACTGAATCCAGTGCTAACCAGATCTGGAGGAGGGAAATTTGCATCAGAGGACAATAATATCTTTTGTTCTTCTAAACTAGGGATGGTGGTAAACAATGACCATCACACGTGTTAATAGTGGACTGACATAATTTAAGAAATACAACTGACTCAATATTTTCTATATTGTAGCTAAGGAATATGGGACACTGTGGGAACCCTGTAGATGGGAAAGTGCCATAGAAAATTCAAAAGCCTTTAAAAGAACCCTGAAAAAAAATCACAGAAGTCCCTGTGTGCAAAATAAAAAGTCTGAACTGAAGTCTGTTGAAAGCAAAATAAATCTTCCAATTAACCTCAGTAGGCTTTTCATGGATCTTATTTGTGATCATTAAGAATGAAAAGCAGGAGTCTCGTGATTCATCATTAATTATCCCAAACATTAATTTAACGAAATCCTGACTCAAGTGAAGTTGATGAAGCTTTAACATTGACTTACAAGAAGCCAGGATCCCTGCCAGGATGACACAAAGTGGAACAAATTGAATAAGAGCCTGCTCTTACCTGAAGCATAGGTAGCAAATTTGACTTCTAATTGTCATACAAGCTGAAATAATGACTCAAGAATAATAAAACTATTGTCTTCAAACTATCCTTTTCTTCATTTCAGAATAATGTTACATTTAAATTTTGATAAATAGAGATTGACTATCACACTAAGCTGTTGTGTGTTGTAAGAGAAATGTAAGGCAGTGTTTGAATAGCTGTTTAGTTATTAAAAGTTATCTTTTTTCCAAACAAAAACATTGACTGGAAGAGCCATTCATATGAGAAGCATGCTTTCCTCTTTCTTGACCATCCAGAAAAACAATTAGTCACTTATGCTTGAACAGTACCAAAAAACTGATTGCATTTTGGAAACACTGACTCTTCTTACAGTTACATAAAGACTTATATGATTAAATTAGAAAAGTAGGCTTCCCATTTCTACAGGAGGTATATGTGTGGAAAAAACATCTCTGCCAGATTAGCTAGAGCAAATATGAGACAACTTAGCTACAGATATGTCAAGAAGAAATTATCTTTAATTTTGCAAGTATCCTCACAGGAAAAAAAACAACAAAACTGTTCACATTGCTCTAAACTTTCCTGATGAAGTAAGCCACTGTGTGCAAAAATATGATAGTCCCTCACTTCTGGTAAAGCAAAAGTTGTGAAAATGTTGTAAACTGAACTATCCAACACCTCAGGCCCTTGTACCAGTTTCTTTTCCAGATTCCAGAAATTATACTAAGCAGTCAGAAAAACATTCTACATACTTAACAGGGATATAATCTGCTGATGTTGTTATTTCAGTTAACTTTCAAAAGAGAACATATAATTTTGGCCCTATCGACTGTGATAAATCAAGAATAATAGTTTGGTATTAATATTTTGCAATAAGTACAATTTATTTCATTTATCAGTGAATGCCATGACCTTTAAAGTGTTAGCCATGTTGTAATTATTTTCATTGTACATTTTCATTAAAAATAAAGCCTAAGATGAACCGATTAAGATATAATCAGGGGTATATAACTACAAGTCCAACTGAGCAGGGTTTTTTTCTCTGCCAAGATGGAAAAATAACTATGAAAACCAACTAAAATCTTCTGCAAAGATGAATTTGTGGGCTAGCATGGTTAAAGGAATTAGGTCTTCTCCTTTGGGACCAAGATCTTTTCTATATTGTGCTCTACAGTCATTTCAGTGGGAAACTACAGTTTATTTCTGTATAACTTTCAGAAAAAAAGTAACTTTCACTTTCAGAATAGTGAAGACCAAGAAAAAATTAAGACATATGAAGGTCCTGCTCCTCTTTGCACAGTAGTCATCCAGTGTAGCAAAGCCAGTGCTCATTATTTAGCAGACAAGGACTAAGTTTAATTACACCTACACAAGGATATATGTAAAGTCCTATGATACTTGCTTTAACAGTGGAACGTATCACTAAGTAACACAAAGGAATCTACTGCAAAGGTTATTTCCATGATATATATTTGCACTTGACGATTTGAAGATTCCCACAATTTCAGAAAGGGAATTGTAAGCTGAACTTCTGGGGCTATCTTTTTAATCATATCAGTAGTATGTTACATTCAGCCAGGACGCTGACTTAGTACTCAGGTGTCTTTCATTCAACCTGCAAAAGAAGCAGTCATCCTGAGTACTTCACTCCAATCCATTACTATTGTTGC
This sequence comes from Chaetura pelagica, assembly GCF_000747805.2. Classification (NCBI taxonomy): domain Eukaryota; kingdom Metazoa; phylum Chordata; class Aves; order Apodiformes; family Apodidae; genus Chaetura; species Chaetura pelagica. The sequence continues at coordinate 335,379 of NW_009952802.1, forward strand.
CTTATCCTCTAGTTGTGGCCTTGCTACATAGCCAAAAAGAACATAAATTTCACATTTAAGGAATTTCTTACCCAATTGCATTCAGTCTGCCCATATCCAAATCAACACTGCATACAAAATATTACTTAAATGAAAAGATTAAACACTGCGTTGTCTTTCTCTGTTTCTTTCGTGTTTCCTCCCACATCAATAAAAAGAAATGTAAATCGAGTCATATCCTTCATTGCAATGGATGGGATCCTGCAAAAAAAGATGGATGTAAGACAACTGCAAATTTAGTCAAGAATGATACCGTGATAAGCAAAAGACAAGCTGTCACATATATAGAATTTTGTCAGAAAAGAAGTTTGAAACAATGGAGTGTTAAAAAGAAACATTTAACTTAGTGCCTTCAGCATCATGAATACCAAAATATAATCAATTGGATGTTAATAACTCTCATTTGGAAACAAACACACTACATAAAGAAGCTAAGCATCAGCAAGATGGGAGCAAAAGACTGAATAACCATTTACAAGTTTATAGAATCATAGAATCATAATGGTTTGAGTTGAAAGGAACCTTTAAAGGTCATCTAGCCTAGCTCCCCTGCAATGAGCAGAAACATTTTCAACTAAATCACGTTGACTGGAGTCCCCAAACCCAACCTGATTGTTGGCTGTTCCCAGGGATGGGGCACCTACAACCTTTGTGGGCAACCAGTTCCAGTGTTTCACCACCCTAATTTTAAAACATTTCTTCCAAATACCTAGTCTAAAACTACCCTCTTTTGGTTTAAAACCAACACAGCCCTCTCAGCCTTTCCTCATAGTGTTGTCCCAAAAGTGTGGTCCATCACCTCTATAAGCCAATCCACACACAAAGTTGAGGTATTTGCTTTAATTTTCCATTTCTGCACAGAAAAAGGAGCTAGGTTGTATTCCACAGAGCTAGCTCAGCTTCCCAAAACAAAAAACCTGCTTTTATACACAGAAACATGTAAAATTACTTTTTGTCTAATTATATTCTATCACTCTATTACACTATCACACATGATACATGATTCATGAACTAGTTCTTTGCTTCAATTTAAAATGACAGTTCCTAAAATCTTTAATGCCCACCCCCAAAAAGTAGGGGGCTTTTTGCTAGTAGCGGTCCCTTTGACTTTTGGGTGGGTATTTCATTATGCTAATAGTAAATGAATATGCTAATTGAATGTTAATATGGTAAATCTAATTAGTCTGTGTTTTCTACCTAGCCTCAAGGCCAAAACCAAGATAAGTTGTGGAGAGTACACCCATCCCTTTCATCTGTCTGGTGGGCCTGTTTCTTAAGGATGGGTTCTTGACTGCCAGTGACATGCTTTTTCTGTAATTCTTGCTGTTTCAGTGTCATATAAGCTCTGTTTTTATTCTACACATCTCTTTGTTCTCTTTTATGTGATTTTCCCCAAAATTTTACTTATTTCAATCAATGAACAACACCTATAGAAGAGGTATTCCATCCCTCTGATAATTTCCTTATAGTCTTCCACTGGATCTGCTCTCACAGGTCCAGGTCCTTCATGTGCTGAGGACTCCAGAGCTGAACACAGTACTCCAGGTAGGGCCTCAGCAGAAATTACTTGAACAGCAGAGTCTACCCTCGACCTGCAGGCCACACTTCTTTATATACAGCCTGCTTTCTGGGCTGACAGCTCACACTGCTAGCTCATAACTTGCTTTTCATCCACCAGTATCCCCCAAGTCCTTCTCTTTCAATCACTTCATCCCCCAGACTCCATTTATACCAGGGGTTGCTCCAGCTCATGTGCACAGTGTACTTAGTCACTAGATTACTGAATCAATCAGTAGGTCAATGTGTTCTCTGACTGATATAGTCTGGAATTTTACTTATTGTTACTGTAACTGGCAACTATAATTGTTAGTGTGACAGATGCTGGATACTGAAGGTCTAGATAGAACAGGTAGGGGCCTCCCATTACTTTCAGGTCAATGGAACAGTTGTGTTGGAAGACTCTCTTCCATGTGCAGTGGAGTCTGCCAGGGTGAATTCTGTTGGTTATGCCCTTCACTACATCCATTTTTGGCTAAACATTTTGGTTCTTGATGTTGTAGTAGAAAACATTATTTTTTTTTAAATGATTGTTAATCATAATTATTTACAATCTTATCAAACTTGAGCTGAAAATATCAGAACGATGAACTCAGCCTTAGAAACACTTTCATGTTAGACTGTGTTATAAGATGTGAATTCTGACTGAAGCTGTCCAATGGTTACAGTATATGTAAAGTTTGCCTGGATTTCCCAGTTTTGAAAAAGTTTCTCTACTTTACCGGTTTCCAAGAACTATAAAGACATCTATGCCTCTATCAACTTTAAACCTAAGTGTTCAGAAGGTGGATGAAGAAACACTACAGACATTACGTAGGTCATATCTAGCATGCTTCCACAAAAAATTGGTGGGGTTCTCCAAGCATGTTGTTTCTATAACAATGGAAATGGTGAGTGAGATAGCACAGCAAAAAGTTTTGATGATAGGAACTCTGAAAATGACAAAACAAAAAAGATAATGCATTATAGAAAGTCATCACCAACTGTAAATACTTAAATGTGCATCACATATTATTCAACAGCATCACTTAGAGGCCTACAATATTTATTTGATTTCATAAGTGGACTGTCTGGAAATACATTCAGAACAATGGCAGGGCAGTGTAAAGTCCTTTGGCAAAAAACTTTAACCACAAAACCAATTTTGAGTCAAGTAAGAGACTTTAGGAACCTCATCTTTACTCAGAACTTCAGGCCACCAGAATGTTATGTCAAACCTGCTAGAAATTTGTGAGAAGTAAAGACAGTGCAATGTTATTTTCTGCTCACAGTTTAAAAACCATTACCAGAAGGAAAGATCAATAATTTTGAAATCAGCATTTCTTTTGACAATTATTGCTGAAAAATCAAAAAATATGGCAATGAAAAAAAATTTTGTTATATTTTTAATTCTGCTTGCACATTGCAAAATAATTAGAAGCTGCAAAAATGGGAGCATCAACACAGTATCAAATTGGGACAGCTTTGTGCTGCCTATTGCACTGGGGTGGGTTGACCCTGGCTGAATGCCAGGTGCCCACCAAAACTGCTTTGTCACTCCTCTCCTCAGCTGAACAGGGGAGAGAAAATATAACAACAGGCTCATGGGTTGAGATAAAGACAGGGAGAGATCACTCACTGATTATCACCCTGGGCAAAACAGACCCAACTTGGGGAAACTAATTTAATTTATCACCAATAAAATCAGAGTAGGGTAGTGAGAAAAACACCCAAAATCTTAAAACACTCCCCTCCACTTATCCTTTCTTCCTGGGCTCAGCTTCAATCCTGATTTCTCTACCTTCTCCCACAGTAACACAGGGGGATGGGGAATGAAGGTTGTGATCAGTTCATTACAGATTACCTGTGTCTCTCCTTCCTCCCCAGGGGAGGATTTCTCACATTTTTCCCCTGCTCCAGTGTGGCATCTCTCCCATAGGCAAGAGTCTTTCACTAACTTCTGCAACATGACTCCTTCCCATAGGCTGCAGTTCTTTACAAACCCCCCAGATGGGGTGACATGTCTTGCTAGCAAACCTGATCCGGAGGGGGTTCCTCTCTCCGCAGATCCCCCCTGGGTCCTGTCCAGATCCTGTTCCAGTGCAGGCTTCCCAAGGGGTCACAGTCTCCTTTGGACACACCCATCTGGTGTAGGGCCCTCCACGGGCTGCAGGTGGGTATCTGCTGCACCATTAACCTCCACGGGCAGCCATGCCTTCACCATGAAATGCAGGGGAATCTCTGCTCCAGAGCCTGGAGCGCCTCCTCCTCCCTCTCCTTATTCAATGACCTGTGTGTCTGCAGGGCTGTTTTGCTCACATGGTCTCACTTCTCTCTTCTGACTGCTGCTTTTGTTGTGCAGGTTTTTTTCCCCTTCTTAAATATCTTATCACAGAGGCACTACACTATCACTGATGGGCTTGGCCTTGGCCAGTGGTGGGTCTTGTCGTGCAGCTGTCTGGCGTTGGCCATATAGGACATAGGGGATGCTTCTAGAAGCTTCTCGCAGAAGCCACCTCTGTAGCCTCCCCACTCCCAGTGCCAAAACCTTGCCACAAAAATCCAATATACCCACAGGAAAACTCAAAGTATAAGAGCTCGGTTTGAGTATCATAGTGCTGTGACTGATCACAGTCTTGAGCTCGTCAAACAGCAACCTTGGTCTTTTATGTTCAAAACACATTTCTAGTCCAATCTGCTTCTCAGCAGATTTCACAGCTGCAAAATTCCAGCACAGCTTCTCTAAAAATGATACATATACTGCTTTCTACACGGCGTGTGTTTGGTCTTCCAAATGGAACAGGAAAAGCAAGTCAGAATAATAGTGATAATTTCTCATTGTCATAGTGTATATATTTTTAAAGTAATGCTGAAAATCAGCCATATCCAGACTCTCAAATAAGAACGTTTTCTAGGGCACGAAGCAGTCAGGAAAGCTCCTGTTTATCCAGTTAAAACATATTTAGGGTACAACTTAAAACTGGACACTTCTGTGTTTATAGAAAGTAGAGATTATAATGACTGTGTGGGGGGGGCTTAATCCCACCCCACTGAATAAAAAGACACCTCCTGGTATACTCAGATTGCTGAGACAACATCCATAATTTTATCTAAGGGTATTTAAAGAAAAAAAAAAGGCTGGATTTGTTGACATAGTTATTTAACATAAAGCATTGAAGTGTGGGGTGGCAGACAGGAACTTTATTATCTGGACAGACTTCTCTTCCCTGCTATCTCCTTACAGAGAAGGTAGGGAAAAAAGACCTGAGCTGGACTTTTTACAATATTCTTAGGCAAACTAAACTGCTTTGCCTCTGGATGTAAGTCATAACCTTAATCTCCTCCCTGATACTCCAATCAGCTAAAAAATGCTAAATTAGTTTTTCATAAATATTTTTAAATAAAAAAGACAAGTTTAAAAAACATTCCTCTGAAGTCCCCCACAGAAGGTAGATTTGATGCACAAGGCTTGATCTATTGAGAGTGAAATTTAGGGGGGATAAATACTGGTTGGACATTTAAGGCAAATAATTTTAGGTATGTTTAAGTTCCTCTCAAATGAAAAAAAAAATTAAAAAAAATCCTCTCACTTCATCTAGCCACATATTTGAATGTGGGGGGAAACGGTTTTGTGTCAGATAATCCACATTAAACAGAGCTCTACAGGTATTGCAACAATTTGATGTCAGTGATGAAAATCATTGGTTTTAATACCAGCTGAGTTTAAATCAATCTGAAACAGCATTGTGGATAACATTGGTTAACATGACTGTAAAATCTTTGCAGATATTTTTGCCAATTTCCTCTTACTTTTCTGAAAACGCTATTTGCAAGCCAACATGAGGGACTCATTAGATTTTGCAGAATATAATGTTAAAATATCAAAAGCAGGTATTTATGAACAAAACTGTGCATGAACATACGCATTGACTGGAGTGTTCTCTTAGCAAGTCACTTTTGCCAAATAACTAATTTTTACATTTAGATTGTAGTTGCTTACCTACTAATTCTTACTAAAGGTTAGTAATACATTATTAAAGTACAATAATGTAATCTCAAAGACCTATAGCTACATTATGGATTTATTCTTACCTGTTCTTTATGCCTCAGTTCTTTTTCTAATATTGGCTTCTACGCTTGTCATATTTCATCCATTACACTTCAACCTACAGTATATCTAGCTACTGCAGTGTAAATGTTCTGATGTGCTTTTTCAAACTGCATGTGGAGAGGAAGCCCTCGTATTTAACAAAACACACTTTTATATTATCTTGTTTGTAATATCTCTTTACACAGTATTCTCCCAAATAAAGCTAACACTACGTTATATAAACTACTTTTATAGACAGAGCTTTTGTTGTTACACCCTGCTGGGAGTTAACTGTGAAAAAATTTCCTGGAAAACAGTGCCCGTTGTTTGGGATACACTTTCAGAGAACAAATACTTGAGGGACTCACACAGCTCATTACCTCATGACATACTCGGCTGAATACGGAATGAAAATTGTGAAATAAATTAATATCCCACCAGTTACAGCATATTAACCTGATCTTTGTCATGTGTCTAGGCAGAAGAATATTTCAGATAATGCAATCAATGCTAAAGGAAAATTCCTTTGTGAGGCAAAGCAACAGTTTATTCATACCATGAGAAGGTCAGGCAATTTTTCTGGCCTAGAATGGTCCTTATATTGTGAATTTCAGTGTAATCTATACATTCCATCACATCATTGATGGCAAGTATTTAGGGTCTATACATAGCAGAGGCACAGAAGAAGATAACCAGCTCTTCATATCTGCAAATTCCTGAACTGTGGCTTTGTTCCAATTCCTTGTTATCACGAAAGAATTCTGATTTGCTTATTGCTTTGGTGGCAAAGGTCATTTTTGAAGATTTAGTTGTTTTCCTTTGCGCAGAGACATCCTCAGTTGGGATATCCTGCAGAGTGCTGTTTATTTATTGATAAATATACACCCTTTCAAATTTGTCAGTCATTGATATGTAAGTCTTATGGAGGCCCCACAGTTAAAAAACAATTAAACTAAACAAAAATACATTTATTAAGGTCAAATTAAGGTAAAATCAAAATGTCTGAAGACTTGAAGAGGCCTTAGGCTAAGCACATTTTTTAAAAGGATTGTGCTACTTTGAAGCTCAAGTTGTATATATACAGTAAGGCTTAGGATTGTAAATATTTTAAATGTTCTTTAAGCACTTTTAAAAAATACCTACTTTGTGTAATTTCATTAATTGACTAACTAATGAAAATCATTACTCTAATTCCATATCTCCATCATTGTTCAAATTTAAGAAATGTTTATTCATGTAAAGAGTCTTCTCTATGATCCTAATGAGTTTATGATGGACCTGCCTTCATCATTTCTAGCAGTCTTGAATGGAGGGTGTGAAGGACCAGGTATTTCCTTACACAAACATGAAATGTCCTTTGAGTCAGCCGACAAAACTGACTTAAAACGGCGTCTCCACGCGGTGCTGAACCCCCTCTGTGTGTGTGGGGGGGGCAGCTGCTGCAGGGGAGGAGCCGTGGCCGGAAACAGGGGCAGGACTAGGTCCCATCTGATTGGCTGAAAAGCCTGGAAATACAAAACCGGCCAATCGGGAGCGCAGAAAACCCCATGAGAGAGGCAGCGCGGCACGCCCCTCTCTCTCTC
>NW_009952802.1:342669-366389 GCF_000747805.2 Chaetura pelagica
CGCCGCCTGCCTGCCCGCCGCCGCTGCTGCCAAAAGTCCCAGCGCCGCTGAAACCGCCGCGTTTCCAGGGTCTGCAAACAGCTGTGCCGCAGCTACGGGGGTGGGGGGGGGCGACCTGCGCTTGGAGTGCCCACAGCCTCTTTGCTACCCAGCTCATCCTACCTGCACTGCCGCGTGGTGAGACAATTCCGGCTACCCCAGCTTATAGGGGAAAATATAATCCAGCCATTCGGGCATACCCCTCCCCTCTCCTTCCCTCACTTAAATAAGATGTGTAACTAAGGTGTACCCATATATGTTTAATGTGTTGTAATCACTCCTTTTGAACCTCCTGCCCCAAATTGCTTTGTTTTCCCCACAATAAACCGTGCATTTCTTTAGAAATATTAGTAAGCACTGAGCAAGTTATTCACTCGAAAAGTCAGGGCATAAGCCCCAGTCTCCTCTGTGTGAGGCGATACCCATGTGTGGATCTCTCAGCAAATCCTGATAAGTTAATACACTCCAACAAGGAGATATAATAGGTCACGGATCGTGACAGAGGGGTATAAAGAAATGTTACAGAAATATCATTCCAAGGACAAACTGTAGATCAGAAAACTCCAGGTATGAGGTGCCTCCTAGTTTAACTGCCTGAATGTCAAACTGTGTGGAAATGACATGAATGGCTGCAGTCAGTTCACCCACCCATAAATGATCTAGAGGGTGGAATTGAGGGTTAGCAGTTCAGACACCAGTTCCATGCTAGTAGGAGCATGATGGTGGCAATGAAAGAGAAACAGAAAGAGAGAAGGAGCAAAAGAGACTTGAAGAGTGTAAGGAAGAGAGATGGGGTGCATGCACAAACTGCCAGAGTTTGAGAGGGAAGAAAGCGTGTTCAGATATGCCAGATGTGCCTTCCTACCGAAATGTCCATCTAAATATAATATTCTCAAGCCTTGTAACATTTCTGTCAAGCACCAAATACTGTCCTAGTCAAACCTTGTCTTTCATCTCTCTCTAGAAATATTTCCCATGTGACTTAGTTGGTATAGAAAAGGAGAAAATAAGGAAAAAATGTTGGGGTCTGACATGAAGCATTTTACTTCTTAGTTGCACAACCCACAGGTGAAATAAATTTGTAGCTCTCCATTTATAAAGATTTTGACAGAAAAACATTATTTTAGCTGCAAATATTTTAAAAGTCAGTGCAGTTTGCATGCCTTTTTACACATTACCATGAACATTCTGACTTCCCTATAAAGAGCCATCTCTGGATTTTCTGTTACTTATTACTCTGTATCTTTCTGATTTGCAGACAAACGTGACTTTCAGGAAAAACATGAAGTTAGTTTCTTTCTTCGAAAAGATTCTTTACTAAAAAATTTCCATTCTACGACCCTATGATATGAAACATATGAAGCAAAAAGATCATACACATTAGTGTGTTCCATTCTTCAAGAGGGAAATCTTAAAGGCATAGAAACAGACACTGTGATGAAAGACAAGCCAGCGGGAAGAAGACTGGCCTGGGTGAATAGGGACATCTGAATACAATTCAGGGAAAAAATGAGATTTGATGGCCTTTGGAAAAAGGGGCAGGACACTCAGGATGATAACAAAGATATTGTGAGGCTGTGCAAGGAGAGAATCAGAAGGGCCAAAGCCCAACTTGAAACCAGCCTGGCTGCAGCTGTCAAAGATAACAAGAAAGACTTCTACAAATACCTTAGGAAAAAAAAGAGGACTAGGGAGAACCTCTGTCCTTTCCTGGATGCAGGAGGAAACAGTCATCAGGGATGAGGAGAAGGCTGAGGTGCGTCATGCCTCCTTTGCCTCAGTCTTTAGTAGTAGAACCAGTTGTTCACTGGGTATCCAGTCCCCTGAGCTGGAAGACAGGGATGGGGAGCAGTTTGAAGCCCCCATAATCCAAGAGGAGACGGTTAGTAACCTGTCGCACCACTTAGACATACACAATTCTATGGGGCCATATGGGATACACCGAAGGGTACTGAGGGAGCTGGCAGAAGGGCTCACCAAGCCACTTGCCATCACTTACCAGTAGTCCTGGCTAACCGGGGTGGTCCCAGTGGTCTGGAGTTTGGCAAATGTGACCTCCATTTTCAAGAAGTGCTGAAAGGGCGATTCAGGGAACCACAGGTCTGTCAACCTGACCTCGATGCTGGGAAAGATTGTGGAGCAGATCATCTGGAGTGCTATTATGCAGCATGTGCAGGACAACCAGGTGATCAGGCCCAGTCAGCTATGGTTCAGGAAAGGCACATCCTGCTTGAAAAACCTACCCTCCTCCTATAACAAGGTGAACAGTTTAGCGGATGAGGAAAAGGCTGTGGATGTAGTTTACCTGGACCTTAGTAAAGCCTTCAACACTGTTTCTCACAGCTTCCTCCCAGATAAAATGGCTACACATGGCCTAAACCAGTGAGCTGTTGGGTGGGTAAAAAAACTGGCTGATTAATTCTGCTCTTGGGTCACACCAACCCCATGCAACACTACAGGTTTGGGGAACAGTGGCTGGAAAACTGCCCAGAGGAAAAGAACCTGGGTCTGCTGGTTGACAGCCAGCTGAATACGAGCCAGCAGTGTTCCCAGGTGGCCATCAGCATCTTGGCTTATATCAGAAATAGTGTGGCTATCAGGGCTAGGGAAGTACTTGGCACTGGTGAGGCTGCACCTTGAATACAGTATTCAGTTTTGGGCCCCTCACCACATCGAGTTGCTGGAACATGTCCAGAGAAAAGCAACAAAGCTGGTGAAGGGTCTAGAGAATAAGTCCTATGAGGAGCATCTAAGGGAACTGGGGTTATTTAATCTGGAGAAAAAGAGGCTGAGGAGAGACCTTACTGCTCTCTACAACTACCTCGAAGGAGGTTGTAGAGAGGTGAGTGTTGGTCTCTTCTATTTAGTAACAAGCAACAGGACAAGAGGAAATGGGCTCAACTTGTGGCAGAGGAGGTTTAGATTAGATATTAGGAGAAACTTTTTCAGTGAGATGTTAATAAACATCGGGATAGGCAGCCCAGGGAGATGGTTGAATCACCATCCCTACAGGTGTTTAAAAGATGTGTAGATTTGGTGCTTAAGAAGGTGATTTAGCACTGGACTTCATATGATTAGGTAAATGGTCAGACTTGATGATCTTAAAGGTCTTTTCTAATTAGAATTATTCTGTGCTTCTGTTCAACAAGTTTGTATGGGTACTACAGAAGGTTTAGTTCCTCAGATTTAACAGCAAAATTGTGATTAATAATACTCTTTCAGAGACATGATCAGACCATACTGCCTTTCGAGTAGATGTAAATATATTCTTTATATAGTAGACCATGATTTTGTTAGCCTACCAAGGTTCTATGGGTAATGCTCAAAGTGGAAAAATTATCAGAGATGTGAGTGGATGAAGTAGGGAAAATATTTGCTATTCGTCAGCATTCTTGTAACAATCTGCTGCTAACTGCAACATAATTAATAAGATTTTACAACTGTATAAAAGCTAATGTAGGCAAGAATGCAATTTTCAGAGTGTATATTTAGATTTCTAGAATAAACACCTCAGTCCTATGAAGTTCCTGTCCAGTTTTTCACCTCAGGGCTCAGTGTTGGGGCCACTTCTTTTTAACATCTTTATCTACGATCTTGATGAGGAGATAGAAAGCACCTTCAGTAAGTTTGCAGACAACATAAAGTTGGGAGGGAGTGTTGATCTGCCTGGGGGTAGAGAGGTTCTACAGAGAGACTTGGACAGATTAGATCAATGGGCTGAGGTCAATTGTATGAAGTTCAACTAGGCCAAATGCCAAGTCCTGCACTTGGGCCACAACAATCCCATGCAATGCTACAGGCTTGCGGAGGAGTGGCTGGAAAGCTGTCTAACAGAAAGGGACCTGGATATTCTGACTCATAGACAGCTAAATATGAGCCAGTAGTGTGCCCAGGTGGCCAAGAAGGCCAGTGGCACTGGCCAAAGGACCAGAAAGGTGATCATCCCTCTGTACTCAGGATTTGTGAAGCCACACCTCCAATAGTGTGTCCAGTTTGTGGCACCTCAATATAATAAAAATATTGAGGTCCTGGAGTGTGACCAAAGAAGAGCAACCAAGCTGGTGAAGGGCCTTGAGAAGAAATCTTATGAGGAGAGGCTGAAGGAATTGGAGCTATTTAGTCTGAAGAAAAGGAGGCTGAGGGGAGACCTCATTGCCCTCTACAACTACCTGAAAGGATATTGTATAGAGGTAGACCCTAGTCTCTTCTGACAAGTAACTGGTGATAGAGCAAGAGGAAATGGCCTCAAGCTGCACCAGGGGAAGTTTAGACTAGACATAAGGAAGGACTTTTTCACTGAAAGGGTTGTCTGACATTGGAATATGCTGCCCAGGGAGGTGGTTGAGTCACCATCCTTGGATGTGTTTAGAAATCATCTAGATGTGGTGCTTGGGGATATGGCCTAGTGCTGGACTTGATAGAGTAGGGTTAATGGTTGGACTTCATGATCTTGAAAGCCTTTTCCAACCTCAATGATTCTGTGATTCTGAGATTCTGTGATTCTGTGATTAGTAGCCTTCAATTTCTAACCAGTGCCATTTGAGGAACTGTTTTAAATTCAGTGGCATTGTTTATCTGTTACATGTAGTTAGTAACAGAAATAAAACCTTACATTATTCAGAGCTGGTGCTACTAGGAAAGTGTATGTAGTGCCCATACTTTGACATCCACAATGATCTTCCACCATCTTGATTTTGTGTTAAACATTGTCATACCTGCCCATCCTGCCAGCTATCCCATTCAATTTAGGGGCAGAATTGTACCAAGGAGCAAGGAGAATCCACGCTAGAATAGATCCTTTTATCTGGGTGATCAATGGACCGAAACTATGGAGTGTGTGGCTGGGCACCTGAAATCATGCTCAGACAACACAACTCATGGACATTGCCTTGTAAACTGAATGAGATTAAATTTATGGCTCTATCCTGATAACCTGGATGATACAGCTTCCAGATACCAGTGATCAGCTTCAGTGACTGGGCACCCTGAGCTGTACACAATGGAGCTCACACTATCTACAGCACAGCACTTCTGAAAATACCACATCAAACTTTCCCCTGCTTTCTATGACCTGCACGGGGGTTACAGGTGCTGGCAGTAGCTGTTTGAAAATGCTACCAAACAGATAGGAATGGTGTTATTTCAAACACTGATTTTTAAAAGAATGACCACTTTTGTAGTTTTAAAATTCACCCTCTAACTTTCAAAATAATTAAAATTACTACATTTTCAGAATCAGAAATATATTTTGAATTTTTCTTATAACATAGCTTAACAACTTAATTATTTCTTATTAAAAATCGGAAGCGTTAAAATAAATGAGAACGATGAAGCCCAAAGGCCTTTGGCAAATAGTATTCTTAAACTACACAAATTGTTTCATTAATGTTTTTTTTTTTTGAGAAGTGAAAAAGAACTGACTTAGTAAACTACCCTTTCTTACTGATGAAATCATGACTGAAAAAATCTACTTAAAAATTTGTGAAAACCATAAGTTCATAGCCCTGCCATTTGACAGTTGTCATTCCAGATTTATCTTATAGTTCAATAACATGTAATTCTAATTTTTCTAAAGTGTTTTTCTCTTTATAATTTGCATTCTCCTTTGAAGTTCCCCATGGGTTGTTCTCTTCCCCGTTGAAGTACTTAGTCTGCATCACACCATACATGAGCACTATTACTCTCTTCCTCTTGAGCATGTTTTACTCTTTCGCAGTGTCACGGTCTTTACAAAGAGCACTGAACTGGGAATCTTTTAGAACTTCTGTTTAATTGTAGCAGACATGCCAATTCAGGATGCCAACAATAACATACAGTAGATGTTGTGTGTGGTTTTTTTCATAGCTATTGGGATACTGTTTCTTTGACAGACTGGATAATGAAGTAGGATGAGGTGAAGGGCAATTTCTGCTAGACATGTGTACGTGTTACAAGCCATGTGGCTGAAAGATTCAAACAGCTATTCAGTGGAAATTAAAAAACAACAAAAAAAAGTGTCTTGCTAAAATGTTTTCAGTGTCATTTTTAATTAGAGTAGCCTTGACAGTAAATAATGGTTTATCCATTTAACAATGCACGGGAGTTTCAGCCTTCAGAAACTTTACTTAGTAAGTAATTAAACTTAGGGGCCACCCATCATGTTGAGATTCAAGGGTTATGTATCTTTACCTTATATCAAATATGTGTTTTTCCCTCTCAGAATACCATATTGCTACAAGTGTTTGTTTTAAAGCTTTGGCCCTTGTAAGTCTAAAGGTGAGTATAAGCAATATTGGCTTTCAACAACTTCAGTGCCATCTGACTAGGGAGGGTGGCACAGCACTAGCCTGGAGAAAAGAAGATGAGGAATAGATGTACAGCTACTTATAGAGTTTCCCATTCTTCCTGTTACATTCCTTTCCATTTACCCTGAAAAGGAACTATTGCAATATATATGCCTAAGAGTTCATTGAAGACATAGTCATCTAATTGAAGGAAAATTTAAATGGTAAAACAAACAATTCACAAATAGTTTTTATTTTTGTTTTGGGGAATATGTGACTTTGGGGGGATAAACACAGCACTTGAGGCATGCACAGCTTATGCATTCTCAGCAGGCATTTTATTTCACTGGTGACCCTTTAGCACTTCATGCTCTTCTCCATGGTTCCAAAGACATTGGCCTTTAACTTTCCCTGTGCTCATGCACATTGCTGAGAAAATAAACAAAGGCTCCAAAAGACAATTTCCTGAATCAAGATATATACATCCAGCTGCATGCTGAATTTCAACAGATCCTGAGGAAGCAAAAAGATTGCAAAGTACATGATATGCCTTTGACAAACCATGTCAGACCTAGTGAAGACATGCTCACGACTGATGGCCTACACTAAAGGAAATGAGAGTTTTACTTTTGTATTGACAATGTTAATGTGCACCCATTACAAATAACTACAGATACAGAGATTATATGGCTTCACTGTGATTCTTATGCTGGAGTAGAGTCTACAGAAAGTGGGACACTATTGGACAAGGCACTCTCTCAAGGCATGTTTCTTTTCAGAGTTTTGATGGTGAGACAACAAAACTTTCAGAAGGAAGATCTTCTTTGTGGGCTCCTCACTGCCCACTCCCCACTGCAGTGGAGAGCAAGAATAGAAATACATTATCGCTATCTGTCTATACCACAAGAGAATCATTGTTCTACCCTGTTGCACAAGCCTTATTTTTTCCTTCATGAGGAGAATGATTTGCACAAAATCACTTGAGGGGCAAGCAGAGCTGTGAAAAGCTTAATTTTAAAGGAAATGCTGAGTCCCCTTGCTTCTTACCCCTTCTTGCTCACACCTTCCTTTCACACTTCCTTCTATTTTCAGGAGGCCTTTTCTTTCTTATTCAACTCTTCATTGTAAAGTTTGTTGAAAATAATTCTGAGAAGGCATTCAAATGTCTCAAAGTGTTTAATAATCAAAAGTAGGGCATCAAGACAAGACAAGGGCATCAAAAGAAGGGCATCATGGCAAGACAAACTATCAGCAAATTTTTTTCCTTGTATGAGGGCAGCCCTAGCCTTTTGTCTTTGAAAAGTGGTTTTCTCTTTGTATCTTGGATATAGAAGATTATTTTGCTAATATTCTGCTGTGTGGATTGAAAGATATACCTCAAAATGGATTGTAACTGTCCTTGATTGTGAGATAATCTTTATCTCAATCAAATGAACTGATGATGTGACAGTACCAAAGACAACATTCTCTAGAGACCCTGCTGCCAGGGAGAGTTTCAAAGCCACCAGAAAACCCAGAGGAGGAAAGGCTTAAGACAAATGCAGGAATTTCCTGGTTCCTTTTTTTTTATCTCCTCTGCAATGGTTGCCTCAAAGTGGTCAGCCAGAATGCTATTCCAGGCACATGAAGGATCTGTTGCACAATTTTCGAAGAGTTCAAGCACCATAAAGAAGGTGTAAGTATATTACACTGGTGGCCAGAGTTTCCTGAAGAACTTTGTCTGAATTCAGCCTGAAGTTGCATTGTAGCTCTCTTTGAACCATAGCTCTCCCAGTGGAAAGAAAAGATGTCCATGAATTAATAAAAAAATTTGTTGAGTCCTTGGAAGCATGGGCTTATACCACTATCAATCACTATATTAAAAAATACACGCAGAAAATCAGAAAAGCAAATGCTTAACTTTGCATATACCTTACCATTGATAAATTACATAGAGAAAAATATGAGTGTATAAAACAAGCCATTCAATGTTTTTCATTAAACTGTTTGTTGTATTTTTTTTTCATTTTTCTGGCACCTCTGGAATACTTTTGGCATCCAAACAGGAGTTCAGTACTTGAAGCTGCTAAAATACAAGACTCGATAGGGCGCTCTGTAAGGTTTTTAATCAGTTCCTTTTACAGCTTCTAGCTGCCTGCCAAACGTTCAGCTAAAAAGTCTTATCCTTTAGCCCTCTGTTTATCTGTTTATGTTGGTTCCTCCCCTCCATCTTGGAGCTGGGAAAAGCCACAGCTTATGTCACATTTAATTCTACAATCCTGATGCATATTATTTTGCCATTCCCCAGTGGCTCAGCTAACAATGTTTCAAAATATAATGTATCTTTCATAATTAAATAGTGTGCAATTTAATATAAATATGCATTAGTTTTGTTCTCGCTTGGCATATGTCTTCAATGAAATTTTGTTAAGACTGACATAGCATTCTATAGGTTCATGGGTAGAAACAGGCTCACTGTTTCTCAAACCATTAAACTGACTCATTTCCATGTTGATTCTGGACGTATCAGTGTTATCAGAGAAACAGTTCAGCACTTCAGTGTGGTTTTGCTAAGACATGCTTTACAGCTATCACACTAAACCTCTCTGTTCCAAGCATGCGATATCTCTTTTTTCCTCTTGCAATAACCTAACAGCACCAATAATAATGATGTTTCTCTCAGGAGAGATATTGAAGGAGTTCAGAATCCATAATACAAACTTGAACTGCCACAAAAATCTGCTACATTACTGGCAAAATTATTAAACCCCCTCCAACAATTTATTGTCAAAAGATCCTTTGTGGAGTATCAGAGGATAAAAAATAACATTATTTAGTGAAGAAGGAAAGCCTTTCTTTGACCACTGTACTGATTTGTTTACCCTTTACAAGGCATGTACCACAGATCTAGTGATTGCTTATAAATGAAACTTATTTTTTCCCTAAAGTCCAGAGAACCATACTCCTGCAAGGATGGATGGCAAAATTTTGGCATTCACAGCTCCTGGCTAAAATAGTTAACAGTTTTTCCAAACAAGGTAGATGAGTAGCTCAAATCAGGAGTGATAAAAGCTTTTGTTATGTAGATCATAAAGCACTTCGCAGAAATGTTTTCAAAGGCGCTTTTTAAAAATATCAAAATATTGCCTAATCCACACTGAATTTTTTCCCGGAGCCAAGGGGAGGTAAAATGTCCATTGTGGTTCAAATGCTTTTAAACTGGTGAGAAGCAGAAACAAAATGTACTTGTCAGACTGACCAGTGGTGTTTGTCACAGTGACCAACTTTTGATTTTCTTAATATATTTATCTTGAAAGTATTCTTGCAAAATCGATCAGCTAGTGAGGAAGATGATTATTTGAATACTGTTGATTTGTAAAATGCCATACATATGATTAAGAATTGAAACAAAATCCAGGTATGTGAAACATCTCAAGGTCAATGACTAACCATACATGGAACGAGGGATACCAATGGAAACTCTTAACATCATGACTGTAAAGAACTTTAACAATTATGAATTCAATCAGGTCCTAAAATGTTTAAAATGTGGTAACAATTCAGGGAAACTGAACCTCTTAAGAGTAAACAGGTCCTGAGACAAGCTTTAAGAAAAGACTTTTCTGAGACAAGAAAATAAAACTTACTACCTGGTGGCTGAAAATCCCAAAAAACATCTCCATATCACTTAAAAATCCTTTCAGGATCACCAAAAACTTAAGCATATTACTAAGCACATCATCCAGACAGTTCTTGAACTCTGACAGGCTTGGAGCCATGACTGTTTCCCTAGGGAGCCTATTCCAGTGACTGACCATCCTGTCTATGAAGAACCTTTTCCTAATATCCAATCTGAACTTTCCCTGACACAGCTTCATTCAATTTCATTATACCCTATCACTGGTCAGCAGAGTAGATCAACACCTCCCCCTTTACTGCCCTCCCTGAGGAAGGTGTTGACTGCAATGAGATTCCCCCTCAGCCTTCTCTACTCCAAGCTGAACAAGCCAAGGGACCTTAGCTGCTTCTTGTAAGTCTTGCCCTCAAGACTCTTAGTCACTCTCTTCAGGATGCACTCTAATAATCTGATGTTCTTTGTTCATCATTTCCATTGAATGGTGTGACAGACTATCAACAAAAACTAATCTGGATGATCTGGAGTTCAAAGTAACTGGAGAAGACACCTTGCAACAGCAAAAAAAGCCCAACACAACAGCTGAAGAGATCTGAAAGAGTTGCCTTTTGATTCTTCTCAGGCCAACATTTTTTTAAGTTTGGAAATGGAGGAATTTCTTCACACTAAAATACCTTTCAGAAGTAGTTGTGAGGGGCCAGTCACTGAAGCAAGTGCCTAAATTTTCTCTAAACAGCTGGTGCACATTGAGATTTTTACCACTAAGGAGAGCTCCAAATTTGTGAGATGCCCTTGACTTATTTTTTTTTGTAGAAACCATCAAATTAGATTCTCAAATGTTCATCTAGAAGTCAGAGAAGCATACCCATGACTTCCTCTCAGTGTCATAATGAATACAAAAGAAGGATTAATTCATTTTGGACAGACTGGAGCATAATATTAGAGGTAAAGAGATATACTGTGCTAAGCAGTTAATTGTAAGTGTCCCATGCTTGCAACAAAAACAGAATTCCTCTGATCAATTTTGCAGTGCTTTCGTATACATGAAAAGTACACATGGTCAGAAAAGCAGCATAAAATGTTTAAAATCATAATGGTATTTTAGTAAACATTTTAGTCAAGAGGATTTTTAAAAGTGGCAGTTGTGATTGACAGTGATGGTATGAATTTTAGTTTTCAGATGCCTTATTTTCCATTAAAAACAATTCCAGGATCTCAAAAGTCCTTAAAATAACGATACTTTTTATAAAAATGAAAGATGAAAGGGACACATGTAATTCAAATTATTTCAAAACTTTTGGAAACTAATACCAAACTAATACCAAATCTAATTTTCTTTTTTACTGTGTTTCCAGATTAACAGCTCACATGTTTATTGCAATAAGAAAGTATCTATCAAAATCTAACAAAATAAAACAAAAAAAGCATTCTTGGCTAACATGATGACTAAGCGGAATTTGTGGAGACATGTTTCCATAGTTCATAAATGGGTTAAACCCTCAAAAGTTTAAACTGATTCAAAACTCCTTGAAGCTCGACCAAAGCAAATACAATAAGAGGGGCAGAGGAGGAAGAAGAAAACTTTCCCAACTGTTTGACACTTTCCGATGTGCTACTATGCACTGGTTATTTACATACTAATGCCATGCACTTAGCAAATGTACTGAATCATAAAAGTAATGAAAATATAATAAATCTTTAACAATTGGTGTTATAGACATATAAAAACTAATTAGACCTCATTCTGGTTTTGAAATTTTCACACGTTCAGATTCGAAACTTTGCATATTAAGGGAAGTTATGCTTTGCTTTATTCTTCTGGATACAGTGGAATAACCTAGAATTCTAATGCATGACAGGGTGACTTGTGGCTGCATGTGAAGATTGCCAGACACTTGTGTTATAAAAGCCCATCTTCAGATTCTTAAACTTTATAAATCTGTAAGATGTAGGCTGATATTTTTTATGCCACACTTAGACTGATTTATTATTTTACATCTCAGATGAGAAACATAAGCCACTTCTGAGAACAAGAAAAAGGAAAATGTGTTGGTTTACCCACATTAATTGTAGTCATAATAGCAATGCTGATTGAAAAAAAGGGAAAAAACCAAACCAAACCAAAAAACCAACACAAACAACAACAACAACAAAACCCCAAATATCTGAAAATATCTGATGCAAGTTACTGTTGAAAAGCAATTTCACAAGAACATCACTGAAGTCCAGATGTGTGTCTTGGTCATTCTCAGTAATGTGTAGCCCAACTTAGCCAAGTCTAAAGACTTATAATCACAGCTCAATAACAGATTTGTGCATGTGAAGGAGAGTTTCCCTCCTGGCAAGAGAGAATCAGCACTTCAGACTCTGAGAGCATCCCATTTGTACTGCCCATGAAGAGCCCAGAATTGCAGAAAATTGAAAGATTTCTGGGTTGCTGTGAACTGTAGCAAGACAAGGGTGGGACATGACTAATAAACAAGGAGCCTAGGAGGGAAACTTAACAGTTGGAGCCAGTGGGAATAGAGAATGCGCATGTGGCTGGTAGGGTGACCACATGCCAATAAGAGAAGAAAAAAATGGATTATGAGTCAGGAAGCACTGGCACTACCTAGGCAAACATACTGAGACAAGAATGAGAAAATGAAGTTTGAAGAAGTGAAATGAGTGGTGAAAGTCAAGGCAGCAGACAACTGAGTCAGGAAAAAAAGGAAAACCTATTGGAGACAATATAGATCAGGTATGGGTGCAATAAGTCTCACACTTCTACATCACGTTTCCTTCTCAGAGCTTGCAAGGGAGCCTAAATTATATTGAATCCTGTGATTTGCCTCTGCATAACAACTGCTACTAACTCAGCTGGGAAAATATCTCTCAGTAGTCCTTTTCTTTGAACATTGGTGCAGCTCACTGCTGCTAGGGTCCCTGCTCTACTTCTAGAATGAGCTGTTGATCTTTGTGCTCTGGATTTTACAGTTCCACAATGCTGATTTTCTTTCATGTTATTAAGGTGCCCACAGACTAGAACCACTAAGATGTTCCACATTGTTTCTTGAAGGCCTCACTTGCTTCCTCTGTGGCACTCTCTCCCTCCCTCATGCACACACATACGTGCACACACACAGAGCGGGTAAAATTAATTCTGACAAGGCATGCAGATGAAAGCTGGGAAATAGTGCAATTATCGTTTCCCATGTAATCTTAATTCAGCCCTTTGTGCATAGATTTTAGGTGCAGTTTATAAAACTGCTGTGTCATTTTGAACAAAGAATGGACCTACTCTGGGGAAGACTGAGATTCATGACATGAAGATGATGTTAGCTACAGGAATGAAAATGAGAATGATGCAGAACCTCAGTAAAACTGGTTATAAACTTGGTTGGACTAGATGATCTTTCGAGGTCCCTTCCATCCCCTAGGATTCTCTGATTCTATGATAAACTCCAAGGTCAGTAAAGGAAAGTTGAATTTCATCACAACTTAGTAGTTTTCTTGGTTATTTCCAGTTCTGATTTCCAGTAAATTCATAACATTCTTTAAAAAAATAATAATAAATGAATAAATAAAAAATACAGTTACCACCTTTTTGCAGTTTTTGTTTAGTGAGATGTTATTCAAAGGGGAGGAAAGATAGGTTGAGAAGACCTTCACTAAAAAAATAATTAATATTAAAAAAAAATAATTGCTTAAATCCAAACATGTGAAACAAAACATGTTAATAAATGTTGAAACATTATTCTGTTTTCCCCCACATTCTGAGCAAAGACCTTTGAGAAAAAACAGATATAATCTTAAGAAGCCTTTTGATTTCAAAAGTTCTCCAAGTCCTAGTCTCATGACTTCTGCAGCTGAATCATGCCTTAGGGAAAAGGATGAGACAATAACATGCTCCAGACTTTCAGGGTGATGCTGGACAACTCCCTGAAGCTGAACTTTTCCTTAGGTCAGCTGCTAATGGGCTGTTCTTAATTTTCTGGTTGTCTAGATTTACATTCCTTGATGTGACCCACAAAAAAATGGACCCTCGTGGTGGGAACTGAAGGGGACAAGAGATTGCACTTTGAATGTTCCACATATGTCATAATACAAAGTTACCTAAACAAAATCTAGGTTCTGCCTGCCCTAAGTTTGGCACTTAAAATTAAGGACTGGTCAACCTTCATGTCTGTACTGTAGTCTGCAATTTGCACTGTGGGAATGACTGTAATACTCTGCTGTGAAAATGAAATGTTTGTGAAGTGTTTGTTCTCTGTTGACATATCCCATAATAAATCTCAAGAGAAAATGACTAACATTGTTTTCAGATGTGGGTTTGACTAGTATGCAGCAAATGGGCCACACAATGAGTAGCAAGAAAAAAATATTGAACAATTGCTAGTTAAATGAAGTAGAGCTATCCCAATCTGTCCAGTCTGTGTGGAGAACTATGAAAAAATCTTGTGAGGGGAAGAGAGGAAAATAGGTCTCCCACTCTGCGTGCAAAAGGCTTAGAAGCCTGGTTTATGTAGAAAAATTCAGTTTCTACATCTACTTTTCAGCATTTCACTTTAACTTTTGTATTTTTCCCGTTACTTACAAAAAACATGATTTTTAGGGGAATGAGCTACCAAACAATTATATCTAATGTCAGAATTGCAGCACATCAGCTTCTATTGGCACATGTGCCTATTTTAGTAAATCAACATTTTTACTTTCAACATTGTTATAGAAGACTTTTTGGCACACCACTGTCTGGGTTTAGGACACATTATGAGGGTCTTTTGATTTTTACACTTTTGATTTTGCTTATGTAATTGACGTTAGATACAAAGCAAGTTGTGCATAAGATGCTGTGAAAATGCCTTGTCCACTCATCATAAGGACATCCAGCCTGAAAGAGAATCTGCTGTGAACTACAGTTGCCATTCAGTGTTTTGCAACTCTATACTAAGACTTCTAGAATGACTCCTCGGCTACCAGTGGTCTTCAACATAGTTACTTAGAGACTTTCCAGTGGATTGCTCCTTAATGTACCTACAGCTCTTTGGCCATCATAGCTGGTTAAAACAAAACCAAAACAAAACCAAAACACACACACAAAACCCCTTAAACAAAAAACAAACAAACAAACAAACAAAACCCCCAAAACAAGGAGTTGTAATTCTTCCAGACAATATCAATCTGAAAAATGATTGCCCTAACATGACTACCTCTAGATTGCCTTCTTGGTCACAGAAATTCCAGTATATTCCAGTATAGCAATATTTATCCACATACCTGGATGCTGAAAGACAGGTCCTGCCTGGTTTCAGCTAAAAGATGTAAAATAGGTTATTTTCTCCTATTCTAATGTCTGAGAACAAAATGATGAACATAAATAATTCTACTACGTCTGTTTTCTGGACAGAAGAATCTATTTTGAATCAATCAGTCAATCACTCAATTACTCAGACAATCAATCAATTAATCTTTTGTAGATCTGATAATTTAATCAGTAGAACAGCACCCTTGCTATCAGATAGCAAGTTTTCATTTTATGTTTGGCAACTACAGCAACCAACAATCATGCAGATTTTTCCTGGCATTTCTTTGTCTGGAATTTGGTATGAAAACAGAAACAACTTTCATTAGCTTCAGTGGCTAATAGAAACCTCATCTAATTCAAAGGCTAGACGAAAATGAGCAATGCTCAGTGACCTAAATTCCTCACATATTAACACAAAGCATATTTTTGTTAGAAGCCAATATTCTTAGAAGTTTTTTGAAAAGGCTGGAAATCCAAAAGGAACAGGGAAGGAGACAAACACAATGTTTTATATAAAGACACCCATACCTTTCCTTCGAGACCCCTCTGTTTCCATCTCTCCCTCTCTTCCCTTTCCCCAGAATACTTTTAGGAATATATGCAAGATATGCATTACCTCAGCATCTCAGTTGCATAATAAGACACAGTATCACTTATAGATGTGTGCTCTCTTCACAAATCTTATTTTCAAGGCTAATTAGCCTGTGTCAACAATGGAGCCCAAATGATTTCCCAGTTTGTACCAAAAAATGCATAGTAAAAAATGTTTTCCCTTAGTCTCTTAAAAATATGATCAACAAATGGCATCCAAGAATTATTAAGAACAGACAACCCATTTAACTAGAAATTGGTTAAAAAGAACCCAAACATGTTTCTGAACTAAGATTTCTCAGAAACTGTATGCTCATTATTATATCAATTGAATGAGGCCTAGAAATACGTGCTATATAAAATACAGGGTATAAATATGGTACTTACCTTCTCATCAGTGCAAATATAGCAAGTTCAACTGAAGATGAAAGATGTAGGAAGGTGTAGAGATTTGGCGATGTGCATGTTGTTGAATCCAGACTCTTCAGTATAAATTGCACAGGCAGAGGGAAATGGGAACTAGAAACAAGCAAGAAGAGAGAGATGCAAAACAATTTAGCAAACAGTGGGTGCATTAATAAAGAAAAAAAAAAGCAATATTAAAATTGGTAAAATAAGTTAAAATACTTGAAATATTAATATTTTAAAGACAGTATTAAAGTGTCAACTTGCAAATATTTCAGGTGGATATACACAACTTGCCTGATATCAACCTAGAATGGAAAACAACTTGTGAAATAATTTCTCCCTTAGAGAAAAAACCCACAAAATTAATACAATCACACTTAAGAAATAACTGTCTACAGTTACCTAGAGTTGCATTACATTCAAAATGCAGAGGAATAGAAACTAAAAAATTGAATTCTTCAGGATTTTACCAATGTACACCAGATGTGTAATATTAAGAAAATGTGCAGTGTGGTATTTATAACCACAACAGAAAAGGACAGAAAAATCACAGAAAGCTAAAGAAATCTCCTTCTTCTATGGGCACAGTAATCAAGTCATAAAAAGTAAGGTAATTCCAGGAGGGCAGTACTAAACACAGAAGCAACCACAAGAAAGGGAAAAGTACATGTCAAAATCCTATATTCTATATTCCCTGGAACTAAATCAAAATCCTAAATCATGAAAATCCAGTTTCTCCAAACTGAGTGTCTGAGTAGTAGCAGATGGAGGATCTGAGTTTGTGAGGCTGCACCACTTATCAAGATCTATTTCTACATTAAATATTCCAACTGGTAATCGATTGGCTAATGCACCTCAGTAATGTCTCATAATATTTTATGTCAGTGGCCTTTTAACTACTATCATCTGCACATTTGGTCTCTCAGCTTTGGGATTGTCATCAGAACAGCACATGGTGACACTAAAAGATTTCACATAAGGTGTGACTGTGTGCTCAATAGAAGCCTGGCCACACTGGCCATTTTGATTTTGTCCATGTGACTGATACAGTTTTTTTCTCCCTCCAGTTATTAAATCCTGCTTTCCAAGACATACCAAAAGTTTCAGTAAACTCTGGTTTTCAGAATGATTACATGTGGCTGACCCACTAACATCACCCAAATGTCCCAGATTGAGCATGTATATTTTTAGAGTCCAATAAAAGTAAATGACCCCCACTAGATGTACCACCAGTTCAAAACTACTTCAATTGGAAAACTGAAAAAAGTATTTAATAGGATCACACCTTTTGGAAATATTGACTCCTCTTGTATAATTTAGGCTTTGTTTGAAAATCTGACTTGCAAAATACATATTTCTTGCCCTTCTGTTTTGACAAAGTTTTTATTAATGACAAATTATCTGATTTCTTCATTTGTTCTCACATTGTATACAATGCTACTTTAAAAGAAGATAGAGCAGATCAGATAGGATGTCTTGAAAATCTGAAAAAAATATGCCTTCTCTTGGGGAAACAAGCATACCTGAATAAAGATGTTTTAAGGATGGCAGGCAGAACTCAAAGCTAAAAATATTTAAAGAAAACTCTCTAATCCTGTAGCTCACATGCTGACCACTAAGAGGATGAGGAAGCATCCACCTATAAGGGAAATGTTGAAAACAAATTTCCTGAGAAGCAGAAAGGAGTGTGAAGAGCTCCCAGCAAGGTAAAAGTCTGAACAGCAAATACAAATATAACCCTGAAAGCAAATATCTATTTTAAGGAAATCTGACAGAAAAAGAGTCAGATATAACCTCTTTATTTTTATTATTCCTTCCCTACTCAGAGTTAGATATTTTAGGCACATAAAACTTGATGGTTTTAAAGTAAAGATATTACTGTAAATAAAAAATTTCATAGAATCGTAAAATGCTTTGGGTTGGAAAGGACCTTAAAGATCATATAGTTCCAACACCCTGCCATGGACAGAAACATCTCCTACTAGACCAAAACTGTCAAGGCCCCATGCAACCTGGCCTTCAACACTTCCAGGGATGAAGCATCCGCAGCTTCCCTGGGCAACCTGTGCCACTGTCTCACCATCCTTATAGTGAATGTCTTCCTAATGTCTAATCTAAATCTCCTCTCTTGCAGTTTAAAGCCATAACACTTCATCCTACCACTACATGATCATGTAAAAAGTTCCTTCCCAGCTTTCCTTTAGGCCCCTTCAGGTACTGAAAGGCCTCTATAAGGTGTCCCTGGAGCTTTCTCTTCTCCAGGCTGAACAACTCCAACTCTCTCAGCCTGTTCTCACAGCAGAGGTTCTCCAGCCCTTGAATCACCTTTTTGGCCTTCCTCTGGACTTGTTCCAATGCCTTAATATCCTTCTTATGTTGGGACTGGATGCTGTACCCCAGGTGGGGTCTCACAAGAGCTGAGTAGAGGGGTAGGATCACCTCCCTTGACCTGCTGGCCATGCCCAAGACACAGTTGGCTTTCTGGGCTGCAAGTGTGCATTGCTGGCTCATGTTGAGCTTCTCGTCAACCAACACTCCCAAGTCCTTCCCCTCAGGGCTGCTCTCAATCCATTCTTCCCTCAGCCTGGCATTGCTCCAACCCAGGTGCAGGACCTTGCACTTAAGCCTTATTGAACTTCACAAGCTTGGCATTGGCCCAACTCTCAAGCCTGTCAGTGTCCCTCTGAACAGCCTCCCTTCCCTCCAGCATGTCGATCACACCACACAGCTTGGTGTCATCAGCAAATTGTCTGAGGATGCATTCAATTTCACTGACCATGTCACCAACAAAGATGTTAAACAGCACCAGTCCCAGTTGACTAGTAGTCTTTGAGTGTGACCATCTACCTTCATTAAAAACAGTGGGAGAAACCTAAGAGTGGTAGATCTCAGCCATGCAGGTCTCAGAACTTCAAATTTTTCTTAGGGTACATAATTCTTTCACCTGATTAACTCATGAGTAGTAAGTTTTTTTAATAGCATTTTTCAAACAGGTCCCTCAGAAAAATGCTACAAATAACTTAGCATTGCATGGAAAGAAGAATTAAAATGTGTGATCTCCTTCTTCCTTACCACTCTGAAATGGATTTGAAAGCTTTACAATACCCAGTTCAGATATTTTCATAGGCAATGCTTTCTTCAGGTGCCTATTAGCTTCTTGGTATGTTGCTACAATAAGTATTTCTAGACAAAACCAGCTGGAGGAATAGGATGAAACACACTCATCACCCAGATCTCTCTTCTATTTATTTTTCTTTAAAAGTCACAGCTGTCTTCTTATTTGGTGAGGCACTAATCTCATTTATATCTGCAACCAAAAAGGCTCAATGACTACTGCATTTTCACACTAATGTAGGTCAACTCCTATTTTTTGCCATGTGTGCTCCTACTGTGGAATGCCCCTCATCTTTGGAACTGGACATCAAGATGGGAAAGTATGCTGAGATAGCACTCTGTCAGTTTTTCTCCAGAGGTGGTTTCTTGCAAGGATCTAGGAATGCTTAAAACCAGAGGAATATCTTGATTAGAAATATAAAGGATTTTTTTTTTTTTTTCCTTTATATTAAGAGCAATGATGAGGCAAAGAATCCACCTAATTAAATATAATTTGTTATGTAGAAACCTGGTGGCTACATTCTAAATGTCAACTTTTCAGAAACTCAGGAGAAATAATGGGGAAATGACAGCTGAAAGGCAAGTAAAAATGTGGTATTACTGGTATCATATTTAACAACTGGACAAGAACTGTGAATTCATGAGTATTGTGAATTTTAGGGAATCTATATCAAAGATAAACTCAGTCTGAAATACACAGATAACTTTTGTTTTGCTAATTTGGGTTTTTAACCTCCCACTTATTGAAATTGCTTTGAGCAACTAAATGATTAATATTATATATAACAGTAAAACTAAAAAATAAATAAATAATAATGTCAAGGAAGTAAAAAGCGACATCACAATCTTGTTATTAGAGCAAAAAATGTAAAGGTGTCTATCCAGATTCTGAAATGGATGGTGCTTAAGTAATGATCTGTTTACACAGCAGAGAAAGATATCCACTGTCTGTATCTGTATGTAGCACAGATCTGTTTAATTGCTACAGTTTCAGACAAACAGCTGCATTCTTGTGTAAAATCTGTCCTTTCAATTTCTGCACAGATATTTGAAATTCCTCAGAACCACAGTGGTGATAACAGACTGATAACAGGAACTGATTTTATTAAGCTGATCTTGCAGTTTGGTTTAGGTTACTGACAGAACATTTCACAGAATTCTGCAGCCTCCTTTTTTCTCGTGACTGAATTCTACACAAATCTTTTGGTGGTTTGGCGTTGTGATTTTTTTTCTTCAAATCAGACAACATGCTTTCTTAGCACACTAAGCAAAGAACAAATGAATCAAGAAAGCCAGACACTAAAATGTGTCTTTGCTTACCTAACTATCCTTTCTTGCAATCCTAAAGATTAAATAAGAATCTTTTATTTTCAGTGTGTAAGCTCCCTGAGCTCCATAGACAAGTCTATGCAAAAATATTTTTCATTATTTTGAAGAGAAAGATTTGTTCATAGCTTAAAAAAACCAAACCCGTTCTGCCAAATGCCAGTGCAAATCTGATTGTTTTAAGTTTTCAGCTAGTCACAATCCACAAAAACCTTAAGAGATAAAGGAAAGGATGTCTGTTTAGCCACCATTAAAGGAGTAGTTAGTGTATATTAAATAGCCAGATCCAGATCCCAGGGTACTAAAGAACTCTTTCATCTTGCTAAATTGTGATTCAAAGTAACAGATCAGATTATCAAGACAGGTGTAACTCCCTAACAGAAAATCCTATGGTGGCCCTGCTGTGTAATTCTATTAGTGACTACTCAGGAGAAAGCACCCCCTAAGAGTAAGACTGTCACTTTGTCAAAGTAGATGCCTCACTAGAAAGCAAGGTGGTATATGGTGGCCACAGGATGAGCAATGTGATACAGTTGTACGGATCTATCAATCAAAGAAAAAAGAAAAAAGTCAACATGCAAGATTAAATGGCTCAAAATAAGCCATAGTTTTTCCAAAATATAGAGATGCAATCAATGCCAGGTTTTGTTGAGAAAGTGTCCTGCATCAAACTCACTTGCTAGCATTATTTAGTTTCAGTATTTCAAACACAGTAAGAAGCAAAGCCATACTCACACTTAACTTTCTTAGGATTACAGAGCTGATGAATTTTACTTACTTCTTCTTAAGGATTGTTTAACAATTTCTGAATGATCCACCTGGAAAAAAGCAGAAACTAATAAATGGGGGGAATAAGTATGTAGAGTACTGCAAAATCTTGAGCATGCAGGCGTTTGTTTATCATTGGTTTGTAATCAGCATGTAACTGAAATTATTAAGTCAACAATTGTTTCCACAGATATGCTATACATATATGCTACAGCTGTGGGCTTGGTTTGACAGGTCCCTTACGAAAAACAGACACTGCCACTGTAGCCAGAATTGTGTCTAGCTCTGGTCATGTTTTTGGACATGAGAAAGGGCATATTGCATTATTGTGCTGTTCACTCTGCTAGCTGCCATGAAGTCAGCCATTACATTAGTTTTCTAGTTCATGTACTTGACGTACAAGGTCTTTGTCTGGTCTTATTGCTGATAAATGTGCTACTTTACTTTTTTCCTACTTGAGTTTGCATCACATTTTGTATACTTATGTAAGTAATAAGTGTTGAATTTCCACTTGGCCTTCTATCAGGCTATTTTAATGACTTAATTTCACATCACAAGACACCTGAATTCTCAAAGGAAGATGCAAACTTGGTATGAAAATTTTACTTTGTTACAATATTTCTTCTGTTACTATTTCCTGTGAAGACTTAAGTTGCTGTAATTAAGAGTATAAAGAAAGACAAGAACTCTAATTGACTACTTACAGGATTTATTTTCTTATTTACTGTTCTCTCAGCAACATTATATTAAATCAAAAAAGACTGAG
Organism: Chaetura pelagica; assembly: GCF_000747805.2. Lineage (NCBI taxonomy): Eukaryota > Metazoa > Chordata > Aves > Apodiformes > Apodidae > Chaetura > Chaetura pelagica. Next base: position 364,842 of record NW_009952802.1, read on the forward strand.
GATTATTTGATTTACGTAGACAAGAAATGGTACTGTTTACAGATTTATTTATAGGTTATTTCAGATATCATTTAATTAACATATAGAAATCTGAAATTTCTTATTACTCTTCCAAAATACTATTAAATATCAGAATTTTTGGTCTACACATCACTCCACTAACTTAGAAAGTTTCATTGGTTTCTCTCTATTTTGAACTTGGTATCCCACCTACTCTTTCACTTATTCAAGCAGTTAAGCTATATGAAACATGTAATTCAGCATGATCAAATCTCATTTTGCACTGTCAGAGACTCAGGCTGCTGAAGCCATGAGCAGTATATGTAAGAATTAGAAAGAAGTCTGAGCTATGCAAAAAATGTTATGATAAGAGAAGAGATTGCCTTTACAAAAGTTAAAAAGAGAATGACCAGATTGTCCTCAAATTGAAAAGACAAGGTAGGTATAACTAGATAGACAACTTAGCAGTTTTTATGGTGGTGCTTGGAAAAATTGCATGTGCTGTTTTTTGAGGTTTTCCTTGTTTTGGTTTGGGTTGGTTTAGTTTTAGTTTCTTTCTTGTTTGGTTGGTTTTGTGTGGGGGTTTGTGTTTTTTTCCTTAAAAAAAAAAAAAAAAAAGTTAAATGAACTATATTAATTTAAGCAGTGGACTTTTGCTTCACTCATAAATTCAGACAGCTAAGACGGAAGGAAAGGTTCCTGATAGGACCATAATGGCAAGTACATTTGTGTTTACTTGTTCTCAGAAAAAATAAGGGGACGAGACATAGGACATGCCCCAAAAGATCTGATTGCCTATAAAGGGTGGAGGAAAGGAGCTCACTTGTAGCGTAAAAGATATTGCAGCAGACACTGTTCTGGGCAAGGTTCTACTATTCTCTAGAAATACAGATAGAATCATAGAATCATAGAATCTTAGGGGCTGGAAGGGACCTCGAAAGATCATCCAGTCCAAGCCCCCCTGCCAGAGCAGGGTCACCTAGAGTACATCACACAGGAACGCATCCAGGTGGGTTTTGAATGTCTCCAGTGAAGGAGACTCCACAACCTCCCTGGGCAGCCTGTTCCAGGGCTCTGTCACTCTCACAGTAAAAAAATGTTTTCGGATATTCACCTTGAACCTCCTATGCTCCAATTTGCACCCATTACCCCTTGTCCTATCACTGGTCATCACTGAGAAAAGCCTAACTCCATCTCCCTGACACTCACCCCTTACATATTTGTAAACATTGATGAGGTCACCCCTCAGTCTCCTTTTCTCCAAGCTAAAGAGACCCAGCTCCCTCAGCCTTTCCTCATAAATGCGGAATAGAGGGGGAGGAGAACCTCTCTTGACCTACTAACCACACCCTTTCTAATGCACCCCAGGATGCCATTGGCCTTCTTGGCCACAAGGGCACATTGCTGGCTCATGGTCATCCTCCTGTCTACCAGGACCCCCAGGTCTCTTTCACCTACACTACTCTCCAACAGGTCAGCCCCCAACCTGTACTGGGACATCGTGTTGTTCTTCCCCAAATGCAAAACTCTACACTTCCCCTTGTTGAA
>NW_009952802.1:366988-382050 GCF_000747805.2 Chaetura pelagica
CCTGTTGCCCATGACTTACCAAAGATGATGGAGAGTGGCCTAGCAATGACCTCCGCCAGCTCCCTCAGCACCCTTGGGTGCATTCCATCCGGACCCATCGATTTATGGATGTCCAGATTACTCAGCTGATCCCTAACCCAATCCTCATCTACCATGTCAAACTCCACATCTATCTTGACTTCTTCTGGGGCTATATGAATCTGAGGCTCATGGGGAAATCCTGCAGGAGTAAAGACAGAAGCAAAGAAGGCGTTCAACACCTCTGCCTTCTTTATATCCTCTGTCACCAGGGCTCCCACCTCATTCCTCAGTGGGCCAATATTGCCTCTAGTGTTAGTTTTGTTAGCTATGTATTTGAAAAAGCCCTTTCTATTATCCTTAACCTGACTTGCAAGGTTAAGTTCCAAGGAGGCCTTAGCTTTCCTAATTGCCTCCCTACATCCTCTGTCCTATATTCCTCCGAAGTGACTCCAAGACAGTATCTGATATTTCTAGCTCCTGAAATATCTATGGAGCTGTCATTGATATATGTAGGTATAAAGTCAGGGATCACAGAAGTCAAGCCCCATCCTGCTTCTTCTTCCCTTCTCTTCCATCCTCGGCCAGCATCCAGGGAGGACTCTCTATCCATCGCCATTGATCCCCAGGCTCTCCCCTCAGCTCCTGTCTGCTCTGCCCTCTCTCCGGCAGCTCCGGGATGGTGCAGAACTGCGCACAGCTCAGGAGATGCCCTGGAAGTTTCTGGAGGTGGGGGGAGGCAATAGGGATTTTGCACATTCCTGAACATACCTGTATATATTTGTACATATTGTCTTTTATCATTAGCATTTAATTAAAGCTGTCTATTTTAGTTTTTGATCCAGAAAGTCTCTCTTGTTAACTGTCTTCTTTTTCTTCCTGGGTGGTAGGGGATCGAGAGCACAGTTGTAACTGGTTTAATTGTCAACCCTGAGTCAAAACATCACACACACACAGCAGAGAGCAGAATCAGTCATGCCTAATGACATTGCTGACTTGTGTTGTCTTATTTAGAAACAATATCATAGAATCATAGAATCGTAGAGTGGTTTGAGTTAGAAGGGACCTCAAAGATCATTTAGTTCCAACCCCATGCATGAGCAGGGACACCTCCCTCTAAACCACGTTGCTTAAAGCTTCATCAAACCTGGCCTTGAACACTTCTGGGGAGGGAGCAGGCACAACTTCCCGGAACAACATGTGCCAATGTCTCACAAATCAATCATATTTAAATGATTTCATATTTCCATATAAAACAGATTTCAGGCAAAAAATATTTATGTTTTTAATTCCATTCTCATTGGAAACATTGGCATTTTTCCATCTTTAACATGAAGTACATTCAGACATATTAAAGTACATGTTGTGGTGGTGAAAATTAAATTAAATCATCCTTTTTTTCTTTCATTTTATGCTGCAAATTAGCACTTATATTTTGTTAACAATGACTGATGACAGTACATTTAATTATTATCAAATAAGCATTGCTTTAAATTTTCTAATAAATCTGGCTTTTCAGAAAGCTTGATCACAGATTACTAACTGAAGCAAGATTTAGTTCCAAAAGAATGTTTATATTCATCAGTTATTTATTACAGCTACAGCAGAGAAGATCTGACTTAGCAGGATTTTTTACATTTTGTTTTAAATCAAAATAGTATGAGAAGTAATGTTTTTTTGCAGTAATCTCTATAATATTTCTTCAAATCTGGATCTATTCCAGTAACTTAGGAATGATTCCTAAAGAATCATGTTTCTGTAGGAAATACCAGCTTTTACCAGAAGTGAAATCTTTTCTTAGGAGTTATATTGGCCAATTTGCCAATCAATAAATAGAAACATATCAAATTTTTTTTTTTTAATTTTATTTTTTTAAGAGTCTGGGGCTTTCATCTCCTCAAATTAACAAAATTAAAATAGAATCACAGAGTTGTGAAACTTACATAGTTGTAAATTCAACAAAATGGAGTTTCATCTGGTTCCAGTAGAGTTGGTTTGGCCCATCACCTTCAGTTTTCAAAATTTGGTTTCAAAATTTGGAATTTTCAAAAAATTAAATTGAGTCTTGAAATGTGAAGGAAGTGACTGTTGCCATTTTTAGAAGCTGGTGATAGAGCCAAATACAAATATAATTATTTAACAAGACAACACAAGCAAATACTATATCACTTTGGAATTTCAAGTAAATAAAAAAAAACATACTGAGAAGTGATGTCCCAAACTGCTTCACAGGGGAGCCACAAGAATATGAGAATATTGTTAGTTTAAGCAAAACCCCATAACACATCTTTTCCTCCCTCCAAATAAAAGGTCAGTATACCTGAAATAAAGTGTTTCTTCACTTAAAATAAGTGTTATGTGTCTTTGAATACTCACCACTTTAAATGTTATTGATTCAATTTTAAAAACATTATTTATGAAAAGAAGTTTTTTGCAGTGAAAAGTCCCTAGAGAGATACAGAAGAATTATCTTGTACAGGAAATTGTACAAGTATCTAAGAAAATAATAAAATAAGTGAAATACGTATATGAAATATATAATTTTTGCTACGTAAAAAAAACCTTTACAAATGGATTAACAAATGATGGTTTTCTAATGGTAAAAAACACTTGTAAAAAGAAAAGCATGTTTTACTTCTTTATGTCAGGCTTCACTTTTCAAGATATTTGTACACTGTCTTTGACAGCATTTGTACTTCCTGTTACTATTATATTTTGCTTCACCTTTATGTTTCTATCATGTTTATATAACAAACAGGGTATGATGCAATTAAGAATAGCATAAGTACATTTGTAAATCAGGTTTTCTCTGAGAACTCATCTGTGATGTTTATGTTTCTCTTGATTTTATGAATAGAAAACTAATTATGAATGTGAAAAAACTTTAAGGTTGGCATTTAAATAAATGATTTATTATAGATACTTATGATATAATATGATAAATATATTTATGATATATAAATAAATTATATTCAATTTTAAAGTTTAAATTATTTAATAATAATGACAAAATTAATATTCACATAAAAACTTTCTATCTTTAAAATGCAGGTACATATTTCTGACAGTTAATTTTAATTAGGTTTATCCTTCTACACTCTGGCATGAGACTAAAGATTTAGTTTATAAAAGGAAGTTATTTAATTGATCTAGCTGAAGTATCATCAAAAGCTGAATAGGGTGCCTATGAAGGTAGAGGCAATGTGGCAGATAGTCTGTGTTCTTCAATGCTGTCATCTACCTCATCTCATAATTTTTCCCACAGGATTCTTGTATATTTTTTATCAGCAAAACAGTAAGAAAATGAGGAATATTTTTTGCTTCTTACTCCATCCTTGCTTTTGCACAAGAAAAATAATAATACTGTTTTCATTATGACTGGGATGATCAAAAGTGAAAAACATAATTTGTATCTGTCTCTATTCCTCTTCTGGTCTCTGTAGAGACAGAATTTACAGCTTTATCTATTGGGATGTAGGTCCTAGGCTATCTTATTCTGTCTTTCCATACTGACAGATGCTTTTTGGAAGCATAAAGAGGCATGGAAAAGATTTATTATTCAAATGGATTACAATGGTATGCTTAGAGCTATGCATTTTACAAAAAACTAAGATTTGGTCATGGAAGACAGAAGAAACAAATATGTCAGGGTCAGAATGAAATGTTAATCTGAGTTTTGGGATTTTTATTTTTTTTTTTTTACTATAAACAGCTTTCACAACTAATATATCTCAACTGAAAAAAAACCCCAAACAAACCAAAACATCTGTATTATTGAAAAAACCACTACCCTGACAAGAAAAAAATAAAAGAAAAAAGGCAATTACACTTGAAAGGATTTACTACTGTGAAATAAGCCATGCACATTACAGAAACATTCCTGATAACAGCAACAGATCCACTGTGCAGTAGTGTTGGCTCAGCAGCCTTGCCTAAAATGCCAAATTTACAGCCCTCATGTGCTGGCAACCTGAGTGGACACTAGCTGAAACACCAGCTTTCTTAAACTAAACACTCTCAGACCAAGTTATTATTTATACAGATATTATTATGCTGATGTGTTTAGGTTAACAAAGCTAAGATAATGCCTGAAACCTCCTGTCTTTTTAATCCTTTCTTTAGGGGCCACTGTCAAAAATAGACTTTTACAAACTACTGAAAGCAACTAGAGGTAGTTGTGGGGTCACCATACAAGACACATGGTTCTTAGGCACAGATAGGTAATGAATTGTATTAAATCCCATTAGTTTTCAAAGTGTAAGGCTGGGCCCATTTTCTTTTACCAACATGTCATGCCAGGTATTGCTCTTCAACTAGTTAATAGACCATGGAATAATACTAAGCTATGCTTAATCAAATTCTGAAAAGATGTTCAGCATCTGTGGTTTTGTTTTGGTCATCTCTTGTTGCTATAATACCAAAGAGAGAAGGAAAACAAGGATAGGGAAATCCCCATTTCTGCAGCTACCATAAGACAGCAGTAGCAGCAAAGGTAGGTTCCACACGTCTGCACTGAGTTTGTGATATGCTGCAGATATTTGAGTTCTTCAGTAAGACAGCTTTCCTCGTTTAACAAAGCAACAGCTAGATAGTTTGTGTACGCCTTCAGCTGATGTAATCTTTCTTGAGATGTTATAGTATGTATGGGTGTATGTATTGATGCATGTGTGTAAGGTACTGACTTTTCCAAATTCTCACTCAATTTTTGAGCTTATAAGTGCAAAGCTAAAGTCTGCAAGTACTGATGTAATAATGCTGGTTATGGGACAGATTATGCAGGCCCACCCTTTGGCAGACACAACTCTGAAGTGCACCTGATATTTTCAATACTTACTTCCTTTCCCTTTGACACATTAATCTGCTGTTGGAAAAGTCAGACATTTCCCTCCTCCTTCTTTGGCCGATGTCTTAGCTGTCTTGGCCAGTACACAATTGAACAGCACAGCTGAGTTGGGAGAAATTATACATAGTTGTCAGCTGCATTAATGGAAAGAATACACACCCTGGAAGTTATCGTCCTCCAGTATTGTTACTCAGAAACATCCTTACTTCCAAGATAATAGAAATTTAACCCCTGCTTACATGCATTCATATAGCCTTGTACAAAAGCTGGGTTTAGGCTATCATGTGGTGTACATTTTTTCATCCTTCAGATGATGAGATATTTGGGAAAAGTGACATTTAATGTAATTTTGTAGTGTCCAGAATTAAATACCAATAATCCAGCAGAGCATCTCTGTTACTTCTGTATTCTACAGCAGAACAAAACCCTCAGGCAGCTGCAGCAAGGAAGGCGGGACATGTCATGTTCTGACTAGAAAAGCATCTCAGGTGAATTTACTTTAAGTCATAAAATGTCATTAATCATTTTTCAACAGAGGCAAGTAGCATAAATACAGGCTTTGCTTTATGAAGTGCTTTATAGAGAGGGGCAGGACCCCACATATTTACCTTAGTAGTTCAGATTCTCACTGTGACAAGGTGGCTGTTCCAACTTCAAAAATCCAAAGAAAAATCTCTAGGAATACAGCAGATAAAGTTGTTCTCCTTCACTTAAAGATAACCACTGACAAGTAATTGGAACATCTGAATAAAAGTGGTCCTAAATTCCAAATGTGTCCAGCTCTCACAGACTTGGATTTTCTTAATATATGAAGCCTAAACTTTAGCTATAATTATATTTCTAGACAGACATCAGGTGAAGCTAATGTAAGATTTCTCTGTTTACAATAGTCTTTCTGAAAAGATCATACATCATGGCTGTATTCTATTGTAGAGGCATCAGTTTTATTTTAAATGGTGAAATACTACAGGAAGAGTAGAGGGAAACTCAAGAGCAAGAGACTCTGGGAACCAAGCTTATCTCTGGACTTATTCTTACAATTAACCCATTATGAAAACTCTACCTGAAGTTTTTCTGGTGCATGCCCACACTAGAGGAGATCTCTCATCTCTGTATTTTCTGATTTCTGATGTCCAGGGATGTCACTGCAGATCGTGATCTTTCCTGCAGACAGGCATTGTGGGAAATCTCTCTCCCTTATCCAGCCAGCTCCCCATAAAATTTCTAATATTTTATACAGTCACCAGAAAGCTCTGTCTGTTCCTTCTCAATAATAATCAAGCTGCTAAGTGTATCAGTGTTCTGATTAACCTCACAGTCAGGGGAGTCCCAAGGGTTTGGAAGGTGCACCAAGAACATTTGCATCTTTCAACACATTGGCAGACAAGAGGAGCACCTGGACAAGTGACAAAGAAAGAGAGTGCCATTGTGACTTTAATACAGCTTACTGTAAAGTAAATCCCATACGGCAAGACTAGCACTTTCCTGACCACAATAAAGAAATCTGACATACTGCTTTCTATTGCATCAGTAGGAAGCCCTTAGGTTTGTATTCTTCATTAGAGGAAATGATGCCTAAATAAAATAAGTCAGTGTCAGAACAAATCCAGATGGGACACTTGACACATGTGTATATATGTATATAAATCAGGGCTGGATTATTGGGTGATGGATCAGAGAAGCCCAAAGAGAGAGCCCAATTTCAAGACATGGAGCCAGAGAACTTTAATATCTCCCATCTTTCTTTCCTGATCATGACAGATGTGATGAGAACAGTTTGGCTTTCTGCTGAGAGCTCCACTAACTTCTTTTTCCCTCTACATTCCCATTGTCACAAAAAACACACAGATGATTAGGCAGAAGAGTGCAAGCAGCTAACATTTCATATTTACCAAACATTTAAAGATAAGATCATGATTTGAGACAGTGGCCTGACAGGCAATTCAGGCATTTAGCGTTCTTTGTGTTTTAGTCACATTGATACATGATTAGCCCTGTTTTACAATTCAGCAATGTCTGGAACTGTAAATCCCAGTGGTTGTGGTAGCTGGAAAAAGTCCCAGGGGATGGTAGAATTTGGCTTCTCAGCCTTTTGTCTGGCCTCTGTGTTTGTACATATAGAAACCCAGACACAGCTATGCCCTGCAGTCTAGACCAGCCCTTTGGATGTAGGTTCCTAAGGGAAAAAAATACATCTCCTGCATTCTGTGTAAGGCACTATACAGTGTGCTTCTGAACACTGAAAATATCCAGCTGTCTTCCACTGAGTTAAGCAGCACTAATACACCTAATACACTGGAGTCAAGGATAAGCCAGCTTTCACTGAATGAGCCATAGTCTATGATGATAGCAACTGAATGGGTTCAGGCAAACTTTATTAGCTTTCAGTAAGTCTTAGGACACTGTGTTAATCCACACTTTCATTTTTTCATGGAAGATTTTGTTACCTGCAAAATGTACTGGCTCATCACACTGATAGACTGGTGCTATGATTCTACCAGATCATTGGGTGTTGAAAGCTCTGAGTTGAAGATAGGGGTGAAAGAGAACACCATGCTGTCTTGCAGTGGTTTGCATTTATTTAATGAAAAGACACTGCATTGTAAGGTAAATATAGCTAAATATGCAGAAAGTCAAGGATGTACTTTATGTCACTGTGACATCAATTATCCTGTTCCTCTCATACAGCAATTTTATGCGTACTTACGTAAACCTGGGGTACATCCAGATTAAACACATTCTTGCCTGTGCTGCCTTTTTTTCCAGATTGTTCCACTGGAACTTGCCCAATCCAATTTATACTGGCTGACTTAGTAATTTCCCCTCATGGTATTTCTTCTAGAAATGCAGACTTACAAAAAAGATCATGGTTTGCCATTTTTCTTCTATAACTGCTTCCCTCTTTTTATTTTCAACTGCAAATTAATATTTTATAAATGTATTTGATGGGAAAAGAATCAAACCATAGTGTACTCTGACTGCAGGGAAACAACATTGTAAAATGGAAAAATCAATAACCAATAGGAAAATACAGTTGAAAACAAAAGGTCACATATGGTTTTTGAAGATCCCACTAATACCACAGCATCCAAACAAGGACCTTCATTTCCTGTTGATTCTGAAGCTATGCAGTTTCTGGAACGAACTTAATTGAAAAAAAGATAGCAAGGGAACACAGAGGACACAGGTCTCCCTTGGAAACTACTAATGTGCTTCTTCCTTCCAAACTCATTATACTTTGTGGGCAGTGTTAAGGTTATGGGATTTGGTTGTCTCCCTGACTGGGTATTCTGCACTGGTCACAAGATATATCAGGCATTAGCCCTGTAACACATTTGAGTAATCTTTTTTTATTCCACTGTATGAGGGAAATTCAAGTCACAGGCAGAAGCATTCATACAAACTTCAGAAAATACTGTATGGATATTTCTGCAGAAGTCAGTATAAGTTAATTGCTGCAAAAACTACTAGTGCGTCAGAGGCAGAATTTCTGAATGAATTATGAGAAGCTAAACAAAGGCACAAATTCTTTATGCATTTTCTGTACATAGTGAAAAAGTGAAGGGCTACATTTCAGCACCTTTCAGTATAGCTTAAGCCCAAAAAATTTACATGCGGAGTTTTGCACCTAATGAGTAAAATGCAGGTGCCAAAGAATTTACTTTGTTCCTTACACCTGCCATAAAACCCAAGTGGAAATGACAGCAGAGATCTGGGTTGCCAATTAACTCAAAAAGCTACACAGGGCTTTGATATCAAGAAAGACCTCCCACACTTCCATTTTGATAATTTAACTGAGAGGTACATTTTTGTGTGTCCCCCAGACAGTTCTGAGTTCAGAGGATGAGTGTGACTATGGCTCTTCCAGAAAATAAAAAATCCAGTACAAGCACATTTACTATCTGTTTGAGAGATAGAAAAACTGGATTCTGTTTTCAGTTCACCTTTGCATTTCATTGTTTAACTTAATTGTTACTAAATGTTATACACTTTACTTTTATCTGAAAAAAAGAATACTGAAAAAGCCTCTCTGACCGGGCCTTCCAGAATGAGAAAAATAATAAAATGAAATTGAAGGGAAGTGTCCTGCTGTTTGATATGACACTAATGTCCAAAGTGGAACATTTTGACTTACAAACTCTTCTGTCTTTTTTCATCAGGAATGAGCTGACAAGCTTGAAAACATGAGTCTATTAACAAAGCAGTCATCAATAGGCTTTTTCTCTACATATATATGGCATTTTTTCATCACAATATTGTCCAGCAGCTCTAAGAGACAGCACTGAGAAAAGACTGACTGATCCTAGTCTGTTTTGCAGGGAGATTACTAGGTGAATACTCACTTCTTCCTTTTCATAATTAAGGGTAAGAAATTAAATAAATATAACTGTATCAGCACAAATATAAAATATTATTCTTATTTGCCCCAAACCCTTTTAAGCTAGTGGACAAATAAGAAGATAGTGAGAGTTAACCAGAATGATTCTTAGTGCTAGTCTAGACTCAGATTAATAAGAGAAAGGACATAACCTTGTCAACAGGACTAAGGAGAAGAGATAGTTTTCTTATAGCAACAGAGTTTTATTTGTTGAGAGTTTCATAGTAACCAAACTAATCTGAAAATACAGAGTTCACAAAGTACAGTGGTGTTCATTGAAAAACTGAATGCAAACCACAGTGTATTGTGTTGTTTCAAGTTTTAACCACAAAGTGATGTAATAGAATAATTTGATATGTTATCTGACTATAGACCTTTAATCTGCAAAAATATTATATTTATTAGCTTTTGCTTAAGTTCTAAAAAATTGTTCACAGGCCTAAACTGATGTTTTTTCTATTATTATAAATTCAATGGCAGAGAAAAATAACAGGTCTGAAGGTCCTTCAGAACCACAGAAGCTCAAGAAACAAACAGTAAATAAACAAAACTCAGTTATTGTATTTTGATATACATATGGAAAAAAAATCTTACTGAAGTATCTGATTTATCTATCAATTCAATTTTAATTTATTTTGGAGGTTTCTATTTACATATGCATGTATACATATACATACATGTATATTTTATATACATGTATACATATTTAACATATGCATATTAAACATGTCAACATATAGATATTTTAATACATGGATTAATATTAAATGTGCATATTTGAATACAGTAATTTTTAGTAGTATTTTTATAGTCAATAAGAATTTTAAAACTTTTTTCATATACATAATTTTAGATAAGGAAATTTGACATTATTGAACCCAGAACAACAGAAGTTGAAGAGCTGTACCCATTTCAAAAGAAAATATTCATCTACTTATGCTCTACTTTGTAACCATGCAAAAATTTACATTTCTGTTGCTGCCTATGTTAGATTAAGCTGAAAGCAGTGGGTCCACTTTTTTTGTTGTAAAGAACTAATGGGGTTTTGGTATTAATCAGTAGATACAGGATTCATTAGCCTTTGACATTGATCATGTTTAACATTTAGTCCCCAGCTCTCCTTCTCCCCACCCCTTTTTTTAAAGAAAGGCAAGCTAATTGGACATGATCCAGCTGAGTTCTATTGGAATTAGAAGAGTTAGTGATTAAACAACAGATTTGTAACAATATGGCTCACAGTCTGTTCTCATTTGCTTTCTTCCTTGGGATTAATCTCATTGAAATCCCTAGAATTGCTTTGTGTTACACCCCTAAAATTAAAACCAGAGTAAGACCTGTGGATTTTACAGACCAAATCACATGGTCATATGCTGTTAGTCAGAAATTTCTGTGTATAGGCACGGAAAGTCATAAACCTCTTAGAACAGCAAGGATTTTTGGCCAGTTTTGATCATCTTTTAGCACCAGATGTTCTTGGTCCCAAATGAACATGAACTAGCTTATGGTTTTGCACAAAGGAAACAAAAATCTGTGGGTTTGCACTGTTTGGATGTGAAACTAGGTGATACTGTGTAGATGAGGAAAATTTGTTTTGTTGCATTCAGGGGAATGAGCATTTGAAATCTATAATGTTTCAGGACTTAATAAAGCAATATTTGTTTTATTTTATTGTATTTTGAACCATGAAACAAACCAAAGTGATTGAAGGCCTTTTTTTTTTTTTTTTTTTAATCTGGAGAAAACTATATGCAACAACGTATTGTATGGTAGAAAAACAAAATGAAGGTCCTGAATAGTTGAAATAATTATCTGTTTACACTGTAGTACTTGATGTGCCAATGCTTTGAATGTACCAAGTTATAGTGCAGAAGGTACAACATATCTTTTATACTTGATTCCATGTATTTTACTTAGCTCAACAGCACCTGGTCTGGGAATTCAGCTAACAAAAGCTACCAAGTAATTTATATCTCCCATTCCTCAATGAATACCTTTATTTCTTTCAGAAGACATGTTAAGAGACATGGGTACATGATCAGAAGGCTTTAGATTGGGCAGAAATTGATGGGTCACAAAGAAGGTTGGAATACACCCAGAAACTTTTACCAGTTCCCTGGACTGATGCAGCAGCTTCAGGTACACATGCCTGTAGCAAAATGTAATGCTATAGAGACTGAGTCCTGAAACTAAATGTCATTTAACTGAGAGGAATCTCATGACTTCTCAAGTATTCCACTCTACCTGCAGCAAGGGGCATTTTGTTTCCAGCCTTTTGCACAGACTTTTAGCACAGCAAAAAGCTTAAACCTTTCAGTAGTTCCATTCTTCACTGATTAATGTCCCGGGCAAAACAGACTCAACTTCGGGAAATATAATAATTTAATTTCACACTAATCAAACACACACAGGATACAAACACCAAGAGCAGGGCTTGCATATGTTACCCCACCCCTCCCTTCTTCCCGGGCAGAAATCCCTTCATTCCCGGTTTCTCTCCCTCCTTCCCCCCAGTGGCACAGGGGGACAGGGGATGGGGTTTAGAGTCAGTTCACAGGCTGGTGGTTCCTGCTGCTCCTTCCTCCTCAGGAAGAAGGATTCCTTACAGTCCTTCCCTGCTTCCCCACGGGGTCCCTCCCATGGCAGAGAGTCCTCCACGAACCTCTCCTTCCTGAGTCCTTCCCACCAGGTCCGGAGCTGCTCCAGCCTGGGCTTCCCACAGAGTCAGGGGCTGCTTCAGGAACAGCCACCTCCCCTGGCACCGGGGTCTTCCAAAGCTGTAATCAGAGTTGTTTTAATACCCATCTGAAAGACAGGGTGATCCATGCAGCATTCAAGATTGTGCATCAACAGCTTTGAAAGCATGGTGAAGTCCTTCTATAGGGCTTCATGTACTATTCCGTTTCAGTATAAAAAAAACTATGTCATGTAAGTAAAATGTAATAAATATTTTTTTAAAGTACAGTAGCCTTTTTCTAAAAGTGAAATGGAAGAAAATTATTTTTTACCTGGTCTGATTCAATCTGCTGCAAACATCATGGTTTTGAACACTGTTATCAATGCCTTTTGTGGTTTCTCTACTAAAATTATTACCATTCTATTGGCTCACTTTCAAGCACCTGCTTTACACTTTTTGACTAGTGAAATCACTTTCAGGTTCTATTACTCTGAAGCAAAACAGAATTTTGAGAAGTAAAACTGACTTTTTTGAGAAAAATGTAGTAATTTTAACTGAAAAAAATATTTCTGTGTAAGACTACAAACTTAAGTGTTAAATGATTCTATACTTCCAATTAATCCTTGTATCACAGTTGTGTTTTTTTTCCAAAAGTTCATGTAAACAAATGTGGAGTAAGAATTTTACAATAGGAGACATTGTTTCATATTCATACTGACATACATGTTTATTTCAAACTCACAGAACACTATAAGCAAAAACAATTAGACCCTAGTGGCCTGGGACATTAATATGTTAGAAACTACAGAAGAGACACTGCTTTTTCAGTTTGTGTTCAGAGCTTCTGTGGCAGACTATAACTATTTTAAGTCTGTAAGATCTAGTCTGTTTTTCTGTTTGTCTTTGAGGTACTACTGTAAGGTACTACTTGAAAGAGTAGTACTTGTGGTGCATTGTGCTTCTGTAGGCAAGAAGTCATAATCCTTAACATTTTATAAACTAGCAAGTTTCTCTCAAGGAAAAAAAATCAGGAGTTGGTATTCCAGATCAAAATCATGGCACCGTGAACCAGTTCTTCCAAACCCGAATGTCCTCCAGTCTTAGTTTGTGTGGGTTTTACCACCCTAAAAATCAGCCAAAGGTACTAAAACCTTCCCACTAGAAGCATGTTACACTATTTTAGTTTATTGTCTTTATGCCTTTTGAGCTTTGTGGAGTCTGAAGCTGTAGTCACCATAGTTTGATGAGTAAGAAATGGGAAAAGGGACAGAAGTTTATCACTCTTTTCCTGCAAGAATAGCTTTCTCCATAAATCCAAGATGGCCTCCTAAAGTATGCCTTACAAATACCTAATAAAATAAGCTTGGGATCCATAAAGCCAGGTCTGTCTTTGTTGTATATCCGAGGATTTCTCAAAACTAATTTTTAAATATGTGGGAACAAGAGAAAAAAAAATAAATAAAATAAATTTCATGTACTTGTTACAATGTGAGAAACAAGAAAAATAACAGCAGCTTGGTTTTCATGAAAGGGAGAGTGGTCACTCATTCCTACAGAGACTTTACTAGTACACACCCAGAAAAGATCAGAAGAAAAGTACATGCAGTCTCTTGCTCCTAACCTAAGTCTTTAGGGAACATAGTTTGGTTTAGAAATCCAGCAACTCAGATGGCTACATTTAGTAGTTTCATGGCTGTTGAGAAATATTATCTATATTGCCCAAACCAGAAGGAATTTTTTGAAAACAAGCAAAATCTTTCAGAAGAGGATAATTTCCTTTGAAGTGAATAGTGATTAAACAATCTTTCACAACCCCTCAAATGCCTCAGTCCTTTTCTGTAGTGACTATATTAGAGGTGTAACAACAGTTCAGCTGAAGTCTACAGCTTCTATGCAGGGGTTATAACTGAGGACAACAATTAATCTCCTTCCCAGTGTTGTTTTCCAAAATACATTATACAGAAAGCAGATCAAGAGTATGAACCCTTGTCAAATGCACTACCATTGACTCATCACACACTAAAAACCTTTTTCAATTGACATAAGTAATACTGGAATTGAAATGTTGCTAGGCTGCATGTATCACAGATACAAACCAGAGCTCTGTAATTCCCCTCTGTACCCTTCTGGTCAGTAATTAAGACAATTATAAGCTAATGGAACTTTAGAAGTCTAAAATTCTGGATGTCTCTCCCATTCACCTCCAACCAAGTTGGTCTTCTTAAGTAATCGTTAATGCTGTTAGGTGATAAAACACCATGATGATGAAGTGTTACGGAAATGCTGTCTTACAGTGTGAGGTGTTATAAAGATTCCAAGGAGATCATCATGAACAATCCTAGAAGATGACTTCTTTCTTGTAATACGGGGAGGAAAATGATGTGTAATTGAGAGTTTTACATTAAAGGTACATTTCTTGTTCCAGAATGATTCAGCAGATGAGGTGCAAATGTTAAACAACCACAGTGATGTCATCCCCCTGCACATAAATCTCTGGAACAAGAAGCTGGCAAAGCAGGTAATGATGTTACTGTACTATAAGTAAGCCAAATATGGTTCAAGCACTTACAGCACAGATTTTTGTACTGAAAGCCAAATGGACTTGTGAATACGTCCTCCTAAGACTTAATAAATAATAGGTTAACTATAATCTTTATGTCAATGAAACAGCTCAATCAGCCTTTATAACTCTAGAAAGGATGCATTAACCCAACAAGTATTCAGGTGACTTACCTAGCAATACCATACTGATCAATCCTAGTGGTTGCATGATTCAAATAAAGGCTTCATCGTGTTATTTCTATTGATATAGGTATGCATGAATTTTCTGAGAGAAAATCTTAATCATTGCCAGTTTTCATATGAGAAAATGCAGATGTGAATTACTTGTCTTCTAGCAAACCCCATCATCTCAGAGAGGAGAGCTATGCACTTCAAGGAAGGAAACTTTATGGAGCATATCCTAACTCCAGATATTTTCTATTTGAGCTGAAAGCTTCATTGCTGGTTTAATATTTCCTTCCTAGATAGCTGTTGCCTCTCGAGTTTCAAAAGCCATGATATATGCTTCAGAAGAGGAAACATGACAAGTAATGCCATGCCAAGTGATAGAATAAAACTGTCCCTTGCTTTCATTACTTTTCCTGCTG
>NW_009952802.1:382123-441373 GCF_000747805.2 Chaetura pelagica
CTGCTGATGGGACAAAAAACATATGTGCTATAGATACCCATAGATATACTGCAGATCATATTCTTATGAGTCAAGAATGATGTCTCTATACAGCTCTCTCATCAGATACACTTATGTTCTTGGGTTGCAAAGACCTGAAACCAAATATTATTTTTTAATATGCTTTTATTTGCATTTTTTAATTTCATGCAAATTCAACTCATAATAAGAAGTCATGAAGTTCTACCAGCCCAGAAAGTTAGATCTAATGTATTACTCTTTTTCAATGTTTCTTAAATATGAAGTGAATTTAAAAAAAAATAAAATCCAATAATTAAAACCCACCCTCTCTCCAAACAGCATTAATGAGAGACTGAATATTTAAACCAAACGCAAAATATTAAAATTCCGCTTATGCATATTTGTACCAGGGCTATAAATCAGAACAGACATTTTCTTTCTAGTCACATAAAAAATGGTACAAAAATTGAGAATATATCTCAGCAACTTAAACTTCTATAAGAAATCAGAATGCACAGGGGGACATAACCATAGCAAATAACAAGAATAAAAGCTATGTGCAACTGAGTGAGTTTTTCAGGGAAAATTCATAGTAAACTCAGTTCACCATTCTCCAAAAGGAATGTGTTTGGCTTTTATACTGTGAAGTTACAGTGTTCTAAATATTAATATTTTTTCCTAATTTAATTTGCTCTGGAACTTTTAAGTCCTTCTGATAAACCTTTAAATGGAATTGGACTAAGCTCCTAGGTACCATCAACACCATTTGACAAACAAAACTTAATTCTCTTACAAGAGAGCTTACCTGCAGAATATATCATATATAAGGCAGGAGGATAGTATAACATTTATAACTTATTTACAAGTGGCCACATACAATTAATTTAAGAATCAAAGATCCACTTTAGAATCAATGTATTATAGAGAGAGAATTACTATGGCAATGGTAGGCGGTTTATTCCAGATGACCAGATAGCCATGAACTTCTAAAAATGTACTGTCGTAAGTTGGGCCCAACACAACAAAGGAACAGCCCCATGGATGCTCACTCAGCCCTGCTCTCCCACTTCTTCCTCCCCCCAGCTTCTGCTTGGGCACCTTCTTCCCCTTCTTCCTCACCAAACACCAACACAGCTCTCCTTCCCCTGCACCGCTCTCCTCCTGCACAGCTGTTCTCCCCCGAGTCCTTCTCTACTCAGGTGTTACATCAGTTTTTCCGTATGTTAATGGCAGAAGTGCATCTGTTGTCCTAATTCCTCCCTGGTTGGGTTTGGAGCAGTAGAGCTTCTCAGCTTCTTACTGGAGCCACTCCTGGGGCCCTTCCCACGGTACCAAAAAACCCACCAAAGCAAACCAGAACATATACATTCCAGCTCCAGCACTAAAATAGCAAGACTCAGATTAGAGTTTTATTTTTGTTTTTAATTACTTTGGAGCCTTCCATTAGGCTTATCTTTAAATTATTTTAGTCTTCTAACTGACTAGTAATGTTCTCACAGTAAGTGCAAATACTGTTATAACAAGATTTATAGTCCTTCTCCCTTCCATCCTTTGCTTTCTTATGGTCATGTTAGAGGTTTAATTTACATGTTTTATTTATGATTGATGGTAGGAAAATAAAATCAATAGGAAATCAGAATTATAACAGGACTGTGATATGATAACCAGGAAAATTTCTTAAACTAATACGTAACAGGCTAAATATCAGGAGTCTTTGCACATAACAAAGAATATTTGCCTGTTTACTGCATTAAAAATACATATAATTTTTTCATCTTCTCAGAGCTCAAAAGATCCTAGACAAAACCAAAGCGGTTACAGTAGGTCTGCAGACAAAAAAATAAAGGCACACAAAAAGCCATCAGATATTTCTACAAAACTTTCAGACAGAAAAATGTTGTACTGGTGGACTGTTAAAGAAGACCTGCACTTATAAATTCTTTTAATAGTATGAGAGATATTTTTTGGGTGCCTTTTCAATGCAACAGTTAATTAACAAAAAACATGTAGTCTAAGCAATTCTACAAAGACAATATGTTATTAAAATTTTACTACCAGTGATACTTCCTATTTGAACTAGATATCGAAATACCAATGTATTTAATTTATTTTTTTAAAAATAAATTAATTATTTTTCAATTAAACATTTTAAAAGTTTGAAAGAATGAAATGTTATCTGGATATTTCAGCTATCAAGAACAAATATTTCAGTTTTCTTACTGAAGTAGAAGTATTTTTTTTCTTGTCTTTGGTCATAAAAAACAAATTTATGTGTCTGGGCTTTCAAGGATTTGTAGTTTGGGTGTCTAAAATAACCATGATTATTTATTTATTGATGTCTCTATACAGCTCTCTCATCAGATACACTTATGTTCTTGGGTTGCAAAGACCTGAAACCAAATATTATTTTCTAATATGCTTTTATTTGCATTTTTTTATTTCATGCAAATTCAACTCATAATAAGAAGTCATGAAGTTCTACCAGCCCAGAAAGTTAGATCTAATGTATTACTCTTTTTCAATGTTTCTTAAATATGAAGTGAATTTAAAAAAAAATAAAATCCAATAATTAAAACCCACCCTCTCTCCAAACAGCATTAATGAGAGACTGAATATTTAAACCAAACGCAAAATATTAAAATTCCGCTTATGCATATTTGTACCAGGGCTATAAATCAGAACAGACATTTTCTTTCTAGTCACATAAAAAATGGTACAAAAATTGAGAATATATCTCAGCAACTTAAACTTCTATAAGAAATCAGAATGCACAGGGGGACATAACCATAGCAAATAACAAGAATAAAAGCTATGTGCAACTGAGTGAGTTTTTCAGGGAAAATTCATAGTAAACTCAGTTCACCATTCTCCAAAAGGAATGTGTTTGGCTTTTATACTGTGAAGTTACAGTGTTCTAAATATTAATATTTTTTCCTAATTTAATTTGCTCTGGAACTTTTAAGTCCTTCTGATAAACCTTTAAATGGAATTGGACTAAGCTCCTAGGTACCATCAACACCATTTGACAAACAAAACTTAATTCTCTTACAAGAGAGCTTACCTGCAGAATATATCATATATAAGGCAGGAGGATAGTATAACATTTATAACTTATTTACAAGTGGCCACATACAATTAATTTAAGAATCAAAGATCCACTTTAGAATCAATGTATTATAGAGAGAGAATTACTATGGCAATGGTAGGCGGTTTATTCCAGATGACCAGATAGCCATGAACTTCTAAAAATGTACTGTCGTAAGTTGGGCCCAACACAACAAAGGAACAGCCCCATGGATGCTCACTCAGCCCTGCTCTCCCACTTCTTCCTCCCCCCAGCTTCTGCTTGGGCACCTTCTTCCCCTTCTTCCTCACCAAACACCAACACAGCTCTCCTTCCCCTGCACCGCTCTCCTCCTGCACAGCTGTTCTCCCCCGAGTCCTTCTCTACTCAGGTGTTACATCAGTTTTTCCGTATGTTAATGGCAGAAGTGCATCTGTTGTCCTAATTCCTCCCTGGTTGGGTTTGGAGCAGTAGAGCTTCTCAGCTTCTTACTGGAGCCACTCCTGGGGCCCTTCCCACGGTACCAAAAAACCCACCAAAGCAAACCAGAACATATACATTCCAGCTCCAGCACTAAAATAGCAAGACTCAGATTAGAGTTTTATTTTTGTTTTTAATTACTTTGGAGCCTTCCATTAGGCTTATCTTTAAATTATTTTAGTCTTCTAACTGACTAGTAATGTTCTCACAGTAAGTGCAAATACTGTTATAACAAGATTTATAGTCCTTCTCCCTTCCATCCTTTGCTTTCTTATGGTCATGTTAGAGGTTTAATTTACATGTTTTATTTATGATTGATGGTAGGAAAATAAAATCAATAGGAAATCAGAATTATAACAGGACTGTGATATGATAACCAGGAAAATTTCTTAAACTAATACGTAACAGGCTAAATATCAGGAGTCTTTGCACATAACAAAGAATATTTGCCTGTTTACTGCATTAAAAATACATATAATTTTTTCATCTTCTCAGAGCTCAAAAGATCCTAAACAAAACCAAAGCGGTTACAGTAGGTCTGCAGACAAAAAAATAAAGGCACACAAAAAGCCATCAGATATTTCTACAAAACTTTCAGACAGAAAAATGTTGTACTGGTGGACTGTTAAAGAAGACCTGCACTTATAAATTCTTTTAATAGTATGAGAGATATTTTTTGGGTGCCTTTTCAATGCAACAGTTAATTAACAAAAAACATGTAGTCTAAGCAATTCTACAAAGACAATATGTTATTAAAATTTTACTACCAGTGATACTTCCTATTTGAACTAGATATCGAAATACCAATGTATTTAATTTATTTTTTTAAAAATAAATTAATTATTTTTCAATTAAACATTTTAAAAGTTTGAAAGAATGAAATGTTATCTGGATATTTCAGCTATCAAGAACAAATATTTCAGTTTTCTTACTGAAGTAGAAGTATTTTTTTTCTTGTCTTTGGTCATAAAAAACAAATTTATGTGTCTGGGCTTTCAAGGATTTGTAGTTTGGGTGTCTAAAATAACCATGATTATTTATTTATTTATTTATATAATTTATCTTTCATGAAGATGCATTCTTTAAAATGTCTTTTGTTCCCTGCCAAAATAGGAAGATTTTTTTAAGTATCAGAATATCTTGCAAAATGAAACAATAATAGTTCTTATTCCTTAGTAGACTTGTCAAACTAAAGCTTGTTTAATTTAAAAGCAGGATTAAATGAAATACATGTGACATGCTGCTACTATCACAGACAATGTTGACCTTTTTTTAAACATAAATATTCCTCATTGTTGTTAAACTTCATGTGGTATATTTAACTTACTCCCTGTTAGGACTGGAATGGCCACCTCCAGAGGTTTCAGCTGGGCAAGCAGAATAGTAGAGAGAGATATTGTGGTGTTGGCGAATGGAGTTCAGATGCAAAGAAGATAAGAAATACCGGTGACAGGATGTCCTCTTAAAGGGCAGCAGTCAGGAACTAGAAAACTCTCAGCTCCCAACTGGAGAAAAGTCCCATGAAGGACGAAACATAAGGGACAAGAATGTGGATGGGAGCAAACAGCATGGATTCACAAAGGGGAGTGATGTTTGACCAACTTGATAACTTTTAATGATTAAATTCCTGGCTTAATAAATGAGGGGAAAACTATGGATATTGTCTGTCTTGAGCTAAGTAAGGGTTTTGACATTGTCTCCCTAGAAATCTTCAAAGAGAAGCTGATCAAGTGTAGGCTAGACAAGCAGAAAATGAGGTGGTGTGAAAACTAGCTCAGTCTTGTGATCAGTGGCACAAAGTCTAGCTGGAGGCGAGTAACTAGTAGAGGTCAATATTGGTTCTAAACCAACTTCCTCATTAAAGATCTGGATGACTGAGCAGAGCATCCTGTCATCCAGTTTGCTGATAATTCCAAACTGGAAGAACAACTGATACACTAGAGGGTCATGCTACCATCCAGAGGGATCTTGACAGGTTGGAGAAAAGGGCTGATTGGAACCTCATGCAGTTTAACAATGGCAAGTCCAAAGCCCTGCACCTGGGAGGATTAATTATGCAATAATGAAAAAAAAACAACCCCAAACAACACAAAATAAACAAACAAATCCAAAGCAAACAAAACACAAAACCAGAAAACCGCATGTAATGTGTTTTATTACTAAATTGTTTTCATTTTCTTTGACAGCAAACCACGACTGTAAACATCAACAGTAGTATTCTTCTGTCTTCAGTTCTGTTTTCCAAAAACCTTTAGAAAGAACGTCTAAGAAATGCAAGGACAAAATGTGATGTGCACTAAGGACATTTGTAGGATGTTTATTACAGGCTAGAAAGCAGAGATGAGAACTAGGTGGGGAGAGCAAAATCTTATCTAGTGGGCATAATGTGAACTTTTTTAACTGCCAAAATTGACTTTGAGCCTAGTAAGAAGAAAAAGGTTGGGACAGAGGAGAAATGGGAATGTATTGAATGATATAAAAAGTATCACTTCTCAGGACCACACTCAGTTTTTAAGCTTTTCCAGCATGATTTACCAAATGTTTACCTTAACAAGAAGCTTTCTGTCTACTTCCACCTAACCTTGCTTTTTAATACATTAAAGAAAATGTACAAGGAAAACCTGACAGACATTAGTACCTACCTTCTAAATTCTCAGAAGCCATGAAGCTTGAAAATCCTAAGACACTTAACCATAGTTCTGGATTTTGTATGTGTGTACAACTTGGAACAGGCAAAAGGACATGGGTAAGGTTAGCCTTTCCATCCTCTGCATATGTTTAATACAATAGGATACCTTCCAACCTTTCAAGTCAGGTTCCTGAGGGCCATGTGGATACTTTTTTGATGCCGGTCTTCAGTCATCAGAAGACGGGGCCTCAAGTGCTTAGTGTTTTTAAACTAGACTTAGCACTGACTAGTGTTTTCCTCATTTCCTTAGACTCCTGCACTCACTCACTAGTTTATTTGGGGCATCAGTTTGATTAATTTCAGACATTCCATCACACTTTGATTTTTATCTATGTCATAATAACAACGTAACACAAAGAGAGGTGTTCCCAACACAAGGACTGAGTGGGTGTGCGAAGAGTATTTGATATTTGTAATAAAAATGGCTTTTTACTTGTAAATAATTAAAAGCAGAACAGATAGATGATGTTGTGGAAAAGATAGGTGAAGCAGAAATATGTTAGGACCACTGCTGTTCACATAACAAGTATCTGTTCTTTCCTTATACCCCTTTGCAGGAGAGATGAATTATATTTGCCCCTGTCTTTAGCTCTGGGAGCTTGTGGCCTAGAAATGTACCATCTCACACTTGTAATATGTTCATGGAGAGTGTCTGAAAAGAGCAGCAGTCTAGGAAGTATTTTTTTGATGCTCAAGTGCTTCATGCACAAGAGAGGGCCAAACTGAAACCAATGGCCAAATTTCACAGGCACCTTCTAGTACCACTCAGACCATACTTTCAAATCAGAAATGCAGAAAAAAGCTTTCAAAATACATGCCTGCTTGACAGAATAAAAATCTAAGATATGTTCTTGGATGAAGTCAAATCTTCTTGTAAAACTCTGCTCCTTAAGAAAAATTCTGAAAGGAAATTTTGCTATTATCTATGCAATATAACTAAAAATGCAGCTGGATTTAAGTTTTTGTATGGTTAACTCAGAAATACCTGAGTGTCTGCTACTATAACCCCAGGCTGACTAAGCTAACCCAAGATTGGATAAATTTACAGACACCAAACAGATGTTTTCATAATACAGTGCTAGTCTTTGTGTAATACAAGACATACATTAGTTCCTTTGATTTAATTAACTATTGCTGTACATGAAAAGAAAGTTCAAGGTTGCCTTTTGTTGCATGTCTAAAATCAGAGTTGTTTTTATCAGGCTGTTAAGGAGAGAGGAAGAAGAACAGTGTTTAATATTTTCTAAAGTAATAACTGTTTCTTTATAGCACTTTGAGATTATGGAAATTTATGCTGTATTATAGGA
The DNA here is from genome assembly GCF_000747805.2 of Chaetura pelagica. NCBI lineage: Eukaryota > Metazoa > Chordata > Aves > Apodiformes > Apodidae > Chaetura > Chaetura pelagica. The sequence continues at coordinate 389,664 of NW_009952802.1, forward strand.
AAAATCATTATAACAGACTACATACCCATAAAAGCAATATTTTCGTCTCCTCTCAGTGAATGGTGGCAGGGTTGTTTTCCACCCCTCATTTTCAGAACTGGTGAACTTTCTGAAGTACAATTTTGTGGAAGCAAATTATCTTAACTGAGAAAGCAATGTCTCACTTGGTGTTCAACCACAAAGAGCTAACATTACAGAGTATGATTTTCCCTGTCTATACTAGGAACTCAATCAGATGTTCAGAATTCAGTCTGAGAATTTCAGATTGCTGAAAATTCTAATTAGAATGGAGCTCTCTGTAAACTTGATTTGCTTAAAAAGAAAGATACTTTAAGGCAATTTAACAAGAAATAAAGTCCTGTTTCTCAACAGGATTTTCATTTCACTATGAATTATCTAAGTTTAGGTATATATAAAGATATACATTCAACAGTCGTTTTCAAGGAAGTTTGCTTTATATTATCAATGCTACAGTAATATTTTAAGAGAATTCTTCAAAAGCTTACTGGGTTGAAATACTCTGCACATCAGACTTATGTCTAAGAAAGTGATGCTTGATTTCCCTTGTAGCCAATACCCAGTTAGGAGCTATTTTTAGCTTGCAATGAATGTGTAGTTTCAGCATGACGTCATACATTCCTTATTGTCTTTCTCCAAACACCAATGTCAAACTACTTGCTTAGCCTGAATTTGATAGCTAAGATTTTGATAGCTATGGTTTCTCTTGCATTTTCAAGTGTAGTCTTGAGATGTTCCATGGAAGGTCTCCTAAATGAAGTAAGATTTTAGATATATGGGGGAAAAAGTCCAAAAAGGGAGATCCATTCTTTTCTTTACATTACCATGCCGAGCTGGGGTGCCTGCTCATGTTATATAGAACTTGTAGTCTCACTATTATAAACATGAGGAAAAGCCTACTTGCTTTTTTTGTTTTGTTTTGTTTTGTTATCCACAACCAGTGAATCATAAAGAGCAATTGCAATTCTTCCAGGCTTTTCTTAAGAAAAAATAGGTTGATATAGTTCTAAGAGATCCATCAATTTTTATTCTTCCAATAGGAACAATACTGCTTTATTTTGCCTGTACCTGCACACCTTCAGGAAGAACCACACAGAGTACATGACACATATAGGAAGCTTAGATTAATTATTATTCTTCTCAGACACAGGAACATTTGATAGAGACAGCAACTCTTCTTGGCATTGTGTTAGCCAGGCTTACTCCACTATGCAGTGAACACCTGCAGATAGAAATGTCTGAGGCTCCTTACACAATGCTTTTCTGAGCTGTAGTATGTTAGAGAACATCTCTATGTCCGACGGCCTAAAAGATTAGGTAGGAAGTCATTTCAAAGGTATGGATATATTAAAGGAACATCCACTGCACAGCAGAGCAGTGATATTTCATTTAAGTAACAGTAACTTACATTTTGATAGGAAAACAAAAACACCCTTCAACACTAATGCCTTAGATAACAACATAAACAATGCAAGCTTTCACAGGTCCAGATACTCAATATGGACATAGAGCACTTCTGTATTACTCAAAACTTATTAAAATATACACTTCTTTAGTCTAGCAACTAGTCACTGTTAACCAACTGCAAGCTCCTAGGATTCTTTTTATTGTTGTTGGTTTTTTTAAGGGATGATTGGCAGCTTTTGCCAGAATCTGATCAGATCTGGTCAGATCGTATTTCGTATACATTCCATGGCAATAAACCCATTATCAAATCTAGACATATGATACCTTAAATGTCATCAAAATCAGCCATTACCTTCCTGACTAGCTCCTGAACCACAGCTATCCTCTTTACTATGGTTTCAGGGAAGATATCCTGATAGTCAGGTATACAAAGAGTGGTTTAATCCAAGAAACCATACAAGATCTCATACTAATGAAACACTTCACTGTGTTCTCAGCCTATTTGTGCCAAAAATATGCATTTCTATACGTGGAAACAATGGAACAGAATTACTTGTGTTAAGATGAGCATCACTGTTCTGAAAAGAAATATGGTCTTAATGGGATGAATGCCTATACAACTCATTCTTTGCATAAAGAAAAGTCTATCTTTATATGCAATAATATCTTCCAAAGAGAAAACAAGATTGCTACACTGAGGCAACTTTAAGGTCCTTTAACACTAACTGATTGTAATGAAAGAGAGAGTTCAGATTGCTTGTCTTCTGAAATTTAGGAATAATCAGGTTCATTACTCTCCAGAAGTGGGAGCTCTCAAGTATGTGCATACTCAAGCAGTTGATCTCAGCTGCACTACTACTTATGTAGTGGGAAGCTTTGCGATTCATGGAGACTCAAAGTCCTAAAAACTACCTTGGATAAATAATTCCCATGTAACCGGCTAATAACTGAAAGCCATAGTTTAAAGCTGAGCTAAGTAGTCACCATGGGATGTGTCTGCAGTTAAAGGCATATTTATGTGTTTCCTAGAATCTATGACAAAATTAATAATTTACGAGGATATAAAATTATTCAAGATTTGAATCCCAAATCTTACCCACATTGCTGAATAAATGCAAGCTTGGTCTTTTTTTTTCAAGAGCAGCACTTGAAAGGCCTACAATATTTGGTCACATGAAGTGTTTTCTTTTGATGAGATTTCTGGAGAGATAAAAGGAGGAAAGGAAATCTAAAGAATGGTGATACAGAACTAAGGCTGTTGGATTAGTTATGTTATATTATAATTCTATAAATCTAAACATGTTGTTTTGAGTTGCAGAAAAAAATAATGATGAAAAAAGTCAGTATCAAAAATTGTTGAGGCCGTTGAGCATTGTAGAAGGAGTGAAACAATTTTGTTTAGATATTTCATGATTCATTCTTAGTTTCTGTTTTCATCTCTTACAATTAAGGTTAAAACAAAATATTTGTATAATATACCAAAGATATTTCAAGTGGCAGGAATAAATACATATGGGAAGTGAAGCTGGAGACATTTTTGCTTACCATATACTTAAAATACATTTCAAATTAGAGTAGCAATTAAGTGTCACTACATTGTTATGCATTATGTAATCTCAGATGGGAAAATGAAATCACACAAAATGTTTTCACTTTTGAAGCAAATCAGTAAATGACCAGATTTAATAAATACCAATGCAAGACATTGGAAAATATTTCTGCAGAAATACTAAGAATTTTATCCCGTTGAGTTCTTAGGATTGAAAATTTCTGCTTACAAGAATTCACAAATTACTGTATTATCCAATTACACTAGAATAACATTAAAGTTGTATACCTGTGTTTAGATTATGAAATGGGAAGGAACCTTACAGTTTTGTTGTGTATTATAAGAGTTATTCTAACCAGTTTGCTTGTATTCAAGGCCAGGTTGGACAGGCCTTGATCAGCAATCTTATTTAGTGTGAGGTGTCCCTACCCATGCAGGGAGGTTGAAACTAGATGACCTTTAAAATCCCTTTCAACTCAAACCATTCTATGATTCTATTCTATGATGAAAAAACCTTCTTATCCAGCCACTAAAAATATAAAATTCAAGATCATTTTATTACAGATCTTTAAAGGCTGCAGGCTGCAATTTTCAACCACAAATGGTCTTCTATCATAACTACTTGAAGCTAGACCAGAGTCAGAATGCTAAGAACTGTCAACTATCTGAGGAGTACAGTAACCTCACGTAGCAGTATCTTCACGTGTCGGATAGGTAAGATAATCAGCTACTTTGAATTAATGGAAGTTTTAATCTGCCTTTAAAGATGGGCCCTGGGCTTGTGATGTCTCAAAAAAAAATCAACCTGAGAAAACAAAAGAATCCCAATGCCTGTAGTGGACAGATAGAGTTCCAAATGCAGTTACGTGTCAAAGTATGAAGAATCAACACAAGTGATCTGAGAAACGTTTTACATATGTGATGATAATATGTATCAACTTCACACAGACAATAGCAATCTAGACAGATGATAAAGTTAGTTTCATCAGCTTGACTCTTGTAGTAGTTGAGAACCAATGTTTGTTTCAAAATTGCTTCAAATTCTCTACACAAATCTACCACGATTCCAACCCCTGCCTCATCTGCTTTGTAACACTTTTTATTTTGTGAGACTATGAACTTCCAAGACTTGTGCACAAACACCTTTTATATTCAGGATACATTTGTTTGAGTCATGCAAAATATTTTATATATAATATATGTTATTTTTTATTATACTGTGTAAATACATATTGCAGGCTCTAAAAAAGTGATTTCTGGTCCTTAATGAAAAGTGAAAATGTGATATATCTTTACCACCATAAACTGAGCTGTCTTTCTGTAATGTGCTGACAGTTCCCAAACCCAGCTTCCTTCACTAGCATTGCAAGTTGCATATAAGGGAATTTGCATACTCTGTCTATTGCATTCAGTGAGACTACAGAATTTCATTTAATGTTTTCTTGCAGAAAAATTTCCTTAGAAAGATATTTGTACTCCTTTGCAACAGCTTCAATTTAAGGGAAATAGTCACAATATGAATAATGACAATAAAAACCACCTCAAAATTACGTATATATACACCTGAACCTCTGCCCTTCCTACATTTAAATATAGCACTTATTAAGGCTTATGGCAGAGAGGATCCTAAATTCCCTGATGTTCACATCATTCTAAGAAAGCCCTGCACTATGACAACAAATGAGCACAGCTGATGTCTTTATCTTCTGCCTATGGGTTTCTTAGTTACTGTACACAGTGTAAGTGAAGAATTAAGAGATTTTTCCTCAGGGAGAAGAAAAGAGAAGATGTGAACATTATGCTGCCTTTTTCTTGTATTTGATTCAAGATGTCACTCTTCTTTGAGTGCTGACTGTTTGAAGACTATTAATTTGATTTATGACACTTCTGGGCTAGTACAGCAAGAAAAAGGCAATTAAATATACTCTATTACCCCCACTTCTAATCTATGAAATGAGTGCAAAATTGTGAGTCAGTAGCTTCAGAAAGTGCCAAAGAAAAAGCAAAATTAAAACCATAGTGTCATCTCTTGGAACAAGGAAAATATTTCTTGTAATAACTTGACAATCCATGTCAAATCTTTAATAAACTGAAGAATCCATTTATCTGTAGAAAGAGACCTTAAAACCTATAAAATAACTCAGTTTTGGAAGCAATTCTTACCAAACAGAATTCAATATTCAAACGTATCAATAAATAGGCCTTCTATGACAGAAAACAAATTATATTTTCTGAATCAAAAAGGGTGTCGCTGTATCGTCCAGATACCTTTTTTTTTTTTTGTACTCTAGGATATTTTCTTGAAAGATGAAGCAGATCTCACACTGCTGCAAAATTTTGGAATTCATTCCATTGCCAACACCATTGGTAATCAAGAAAAAACTTCTGTAGTCTTCCAGAACACTTCAACAAACTCAGATACAAAAGTTTAAAAAAAACATACAGTTTGATAATTTGCGTATATTTTTAAAACTTGCAAATTTAGCAGCTATGTGTTCCAAATTAGTTGCTCTCAGGTTAGCTTTAGTTTACCTCTCCAGTGCATTATATGAGCATACTATGAGCCAGTACCTTGAACTTTACAAAATCTGCCTTCGACAGCTGGAACAGCTCCTTCAAAGCCTGTGTTGTTGCTAATCTATTAAATATTTAAAAAATATTTTTCTTGCTCTTGAAGAAGAGAACTACATCTTCAGCTGGCAGAGTGCTGTAATCATATTACTTATGACATTCATTGATAAATCTTTGTATTGCTGAGCTGCAGTAGGTCAGGACTGATTAATCTGATGAAACTAACATTTGCTTTTGCTCATATTGAAAACCAGATTACAACTCTTGGCATTGCAGTTCTTCTTTCTTTACAAAATAACCCCTGCAACTGTACAGACTATAGCACAATTTCCACTCTGAGAAATAAAATACTATTTATTTGCATTAAAAACATCACTTACATCACTTTTTTTTTTTTTTTCCCAAGTGTGGGGAAAAGTGGAAAGAATAAGAAAGAACTAAATAATTGTTCCTCTGTCATCAAAATGCAACTATTAAGAGGCCTACAGTATACAAATTAATGCAATAGAAATAAACTGTATAGTATAAATTATAGAAACCAAATGTATTTTACAGAAGAAAAGGAATAGTTATATCTACTGCTTAATTATTTGATTATTGAATTCATAAGGTAGAGCCATCTCAGCTGTCCTGAGTGAGAAGAAGTAAGAATAGATTTTCATTTCAGGTGTCTGATTAAGCTTTGTAGATACCGGTTCACCCTTCTTCTGTCTGTGTACAGACAGATGCCTTCTGTCACCCTTGTGTCTGTATACATTTCCTTAGAAGGTAATCACAGGATTTCAGTTTTTCCCTAAACTTGTTACATTTCTTTCCTTTTGTTTTCTTCCTGTGATAAATGTTTTGGATAGGAATTCTGCAAACACTTTGGGAAGTCAGTAAAATTTCTCACTGAATAATTTTTGAAGTCTGCATTAGGTCTCTGAGAAATTATTGTTTCTTACAATATTCATGGAGTACCCTGTGGTTTTAACTGCATAGAAGAATATATTTGCCAAAGATACAGAAATACTTAAAAATAAGTGGTCCCTTTAACATTCCATTTCCATCTGCAGGAGCCTGGAAAACTTCTAGAGTTTCTGGCTACACCAGTGGAAGTTGACAAACTCATTCAGTATCTCCAGGATATGTCGAATTTTGATAAGTGTTCAAATACAAAAATATTACTTCCAATCTTGTATTTTGTAATGAAAGTAAGCATCAAGAGTCTTTGTGTTAGAAAGAGTAACCACCTCCTGGACACATCGAGGGAGTGCATGCTAGTCATTCATTGATATGGCCTCTGAAAAAAAAACAACTTACATATTTAAAATATGGGCTTATGAAGGATGCCCCTCAGTTCAAGAAGGACAGGGAACTGCTCGAGAGAGTCCAGCGCAGAGCTACGAAGATGATTAAGGGAGTGGAACATCTCCCTTATGAGGAAAGGCTGAGGGAGCTGGGTCTCTTTAGCTTGGAGAAAAGGAGACTGAGGGGTGACCTCATCAATGTTTACAAATATGTAAGGGGTGAGTGTCAGGGGGACAGAGTTAGGCTTTTCTCGGTGATGACCAGTGATAGGACAAGGGGTAATGGGTGTAAATTGGAGCATAGGAGGTTCAAGGTGAATATCCGAAAAAATTTTTTTACTGTGAGAGTGACAGAGCACTGGAACAGGCTGCCCAGGGAGGTTGTGGAGTCTCCCTCACTGGAGACATTCAAAACCCACCTGGATGAGTTCCTGTGTGATGTACTCTAGGTGACCCTGCTCTGGCAGGGGGGTTGGACTGGATGATCTCTCGAGGTCCCTTCCAGCCCCTAAGATTCTGTGATTCTGTGTGATGTGATAGTTGGAGGCTGTCCTAGGCATATAGACCACAAAAAGATGGAGTTCTCTGTTCTTGAGGTAGTAAGGAGGGCCAGCAGAATTGCCACCTTGGACTTCCAGAGGGCAGATGTCTACTGATTTTGGAGACTGGTAGATAGAGTCCCCTGGGAAGCACTCCTGGAGAGCAAAGTTGTCCAGGAAGCCTGGACATTCTACAGGGAGGAGATCTTTAAGTCACAGGAGCAGACCATTATCCTGTGCCAAAAGACAAGCCAGCAGGGAAAAAGGCTGGCCTGGCTGAGTAGAGAGATCTGGTTGTAACTCAGGGATAAAAGGAGAGTTTATGGCCTTTAGAAAAAGGGGCAGGACACTCAGGATGACAACAAAGATGTTGTGAGGCTGTGCAAGGAGAGAATCAGAAGGGCCAAAGCCCAACTTGAAATCAACCTGGCTGCAGCTGTCAAAGATAACAAGAAAGACTTCTACAAATACATTAGGAAAAAAAAGAGGACTAAGGAGAACCTCTGTCCTTTCCTGGATGCAGGAGGAAACAGTCATCAGGGATGAGGAGAAGGCTGAGGTGCGTCATGCCTCCTTTGCCTCAGTCTTTAGTAGTAGAACCAGTTGTTCACTGGGTATCCAGTCCCCTCAGCTGGAAGACAGGGATGGGGAGCAGTTTGAAGCCCCCATAATCCAAGAGGAGACGGTTAGTAACCTGTCGCACCACTTAGACATACACAATTCTATGGGGCCATATGGGATACACCGAAGGGTACTGAGGGAGCTGGCAGAAGGGCTCACCAAGCCACTTGCCATCATTTACCAGTAGTCCTGGCTAACCGGGGTGGTCCCAGTGGTCTGGAGTTTGGCAAATGTGACCTCCATTTTCAAGAAGTGCTGAAAGGGCTATTCAGGGAACCACAGGTCTGTCAACCTGACCTCGGTGCTGGGAATGTTAAATTATGGAATAAGTTGCCTGGGCGAATGGTTGAATCATCATTCCTCGAGGTGCTTAAAAGACATGTAGATGTGGTGCTTAGGGACATGGCTTGAGCACTTGACTTGGAAGAGTTAGGTTAATGGTTGATAGAGTTAGATTATGGTTGGACACAATGATTTACATATCTTTTCTAACCATAACAATTCTGTGATTCTGTGACACACTGTACTTAGAGTTTTATACTTTAAAATGTGCATTATTTTTACTGATAGATTAGAGGACAGTATATCTTAATTACAATTTTATAGGTTTTCTAGCTTCTGGAGATGTCTGTGAGAGAAAACACATGGTTTGGGGCCAGAGCCTGAAACTCAAAGAGTAAGATTCAAACAAGGAGCAGAAATTGGATAACCAAACCTTAGAAGGTATGGAATGCATTTGTTTGAGACTACAGGTGCTTCTACAGTCTGTTATAAAGAAAATAATTATTTTCATGGACACAGTGTGCATAGATTTCTATAGACTTTTTGTTTCCATTTTAGCTCAGTCACACTTATTTTTTGCATTTAAGAAGTCAGCATTTTTGTTTGTTTGTTTGGGTTTTTTTTGAGGGCGGGACTGGCTGTTGTTCCTTGAGTGAGTACATGTGCAACTAATGCAGTTTCGTTTCTCTCGTGACTCATAGCCTTTAATTCTCTAGTGCACATGTTTGTGTGCTTCAGTGGGTGCAGTTTTCATGCACATAAATACTGAGGTTTCTTTGAAAAACACAGAAAGCACACGATCATTTGGAACGTGACTGAAGTATATGTAGCAGGATTTGAAATATTACCTTCTACCTCCAAAGAGAGGCAATATTTCTATCATGGTTATGAAGCAACCATTGTTTTAAGATCTGTTTGTTACTCAAGTGGCAAAATCACAGAACAAAATATGTCTTAACACGATGCAAAATAAGTGTCTCAAATTTGAATGTTATATGAAAACAAGATTATATTGCTAACACACAGTATGTGAAAAAGCCACGTTGCTGAGAAAGCTTTATAGGATGAAGATGAAGATCATAAGCACCTTGAAGGTTGCATTAAATATAAAGAAATAACCACAAATTTAACAGGCATGTATTGCTTAGATTGAAGAAATGGAGTTTCAGCTGTAGCTCCTCATGGGTTTTAAGGAAAATAGCGATGTTTTTGCCAAATCATGTACAGGAAGAAAACCTCATGCTACTTATACCTTTTTTTCTTTCCCATTTCTGTGTTAGTTTGTAAACCAGGGAAAAATATGAAGGAAAAGAAGCCACAGTAATCCTTATAGGATACTCTGCTAGACTTAGGTAAACTAACTATCTGTCTAAAAGTCTGTGTAACGCATTTATATAGAAGTACAAAATGCAATTTAAATAATGATCCCACTGTCAAGAAGAAATCACCAGAAAAGATGTTTAGGAAATTATCAAGAAAACAGAGGACCTGTTCCTCATGCCCTAAAATCCACTTGAGGAACTATTTCAAAATCAAAGTGAGTCTTAAACTGTAGCCTTTTTGCCCTGTGTTCCTTAAACATTCCAGTGAATCTGACAGGCAAGAACTGTAAACTAGAAAAAAAAAAAAAAAAAGCTTGTTTAAACCTAGCCACCACTTAGGAGAAAGGAGATGGTATGTGCATCATGAAATTTGAATGAATAAGATCTATTCCTATAAAATGTCTATGATTTTATTTAAAGTATACACATATTTGTCAGTTCTTTGCTATAACCATGCTAGGCAGTTCAGTGTTTTAGAGATTAACAGCTAAGGTTGGGATTATCTCCTCATGTTATTTTTCACAGAACTTGCTAAAGTTATACTTCAGAATGCAGTAGTCTTCTTCAGGAAGTGCTACCGCTGATGGCAGTAGCAGTGAAATTAGCTTAGCCCGCAAAGATATTAAACCCCTGCACACAAGTCTCAACATCAAACATACCCTTAATCAACTATATTTAGTTCTTGGAAATGTTAGGCTGCCTTACTAATTTCTTCTGGCCTCAACAGCAAAACAAATTATCTATTGATGACTGAAGTTAGCAGGAATAATATTTCAGTGGTAAATATTCACATGCAAAATCCTGTGCTCCAGAATGAGTTACCTCCTACCAACATAGAGATGAGCTAAAATTCTTTAGAACATCCGTATTTTTTCCTTTTGCTTAATTTTGACTTTATTTGCTGAAAAATTAATTGGAACAACATCCATTCATTTCATCAAAAGTTACATTTAATAAGGAAAAAATCTCTATTTAACTGAGGATCACATCAGTAGAAACCTTGCCCAGTCTGCATTAGAAATAGCTGCATTCCTATTGACAAAAATAAAAGTTGACTTCACTTCTTTTGAATGTAGGGGAAACAAATAATCTAATAAAACAACACACTTTGGTATTTTGCATTTCTGCAGAAAACTAGAAGTTATTAAATAGGCCAAGGGTGGGATTCTCATTACTTAGGCTTCAGAACTAGCAAACATTTCAGATTTGAGGTAACATTTTAACTTTTGGAAGAATAAATAATTCATTAAGATTTGGCAATAGTTAACATTATTTTTTTATTTTTCTTCTTTACTCAGTTGAAGAGGCTGGTGCTCAGAAGAAAGGTTGTGTTTGTTTTAAATTTTATTTTAAAAATTACTGTTTCTGTATTGCTCTAAACCACATAGTTTTTCTGGGGAATATTCCCTGGATGATCAGCTGCTAGAATTTAGCTTTTTCTCTGAAATAATGTCATTGGAAAAGAGTTTTTAGTACTCTGTGTGAATGAAAGAATGTGCAACTTGACCCCCAAATCTCATGGTGGAAACCCTGTGAGATGAGTCACAGGTAAGTGAATGGGATCACAGTGTGGATTCCAATACTTTTTACAGGAATCAGGAGTGATTATTAACTTGTGTGGCCCGTGTTTCTCTATTGGATGAACTATTTGTTTGGGTTTTTTGCTTGTTTTGGCCACAGTAAGAAGAAGTTCTTTAGGTGCTAATACCTGAAGTGTTTTATTTTGTCTTAAAGAAGATCCAGTCTCTCTTTAGATTATTCCCACTTTTTTACCCTTTTTGAACTGATTTTTGAAAACAGACAGTTAAAAATGTTTTATGCTTTCACCGTGCCAACTGAAACAAAAACAAATCTGAGCCACCAGCAAGTTACGAGAGACTATCCAGAAAGATTTCACAAGGCTCCTGTCTATGGAAAAACATTTTCTTTTCTATGTATTCCATGTGTGATCACCAGTCAGTGGCAGACATTCAAAACAGATGTCCACAATTAGCAGTTCCACCATTTCTGATTAGTGTCTCTTGATGCATTTATACTGACCTGCAACTATTGCCTCAAGAGTGGATTTCAGGTCAAATTCATCACTTTTTACACTGTTTGCTGAATAGTCAAAGGGCTTGCTTGAGTAGCCTAGCTAGTACTCTTGGGGAAAACCTATGCTGTTCCTAGAACTTGAATATCTTCCTTGCTACCTAGTCCAACAGCTTTCTGTAAGCGTGTTTTCCATTTCAGCTCCCGTATTGGATCCATATCTAGCAGACAAAACAGCCTGGTGTATTTTCTAGGAAGACCTTGACTTCATCTGTCAAGATAACATGCACTTTGTAGCCAGCCTGACTTTGTTTGTCTACTCAATGAAAGGAAAGAGTAAAATCTTGAGAATGCCAAGAACTTCAGGACACTCAGGTGATGTTTTTGTTTTTGAAATCTGATTCCACTGCCACTTCAAAAGTATCTGAGCTAACTAGTTAAGAGGTAGTTTAAGCACTCCGTGAACCAGTATTAGGTTAATCCACTAAAATGTCAGTGGAGTTGCTTAGAAACTTGAAGTAAGAATTTGATATCATGAGCCTGTTCACATCTCATGACTTCTGATACAACTTATGTTGGGAGGGTGAGGAGTTGTGTTTTTAAAATGTCTTTGGATAAGACTATTAGACTATAAGCACCTCAGCAGAACAGAAAAATTCCTGCAATTTGCTGAAATACATCCTTGCTAGCTGACCCTCCCTTCTTCATGCTTTTCTTCTGCTTTCATGTTTTCATTAATTACACAAAAAATATGCAATGACATATATGACACTTTATAATCAAGATATATTAAGGGAAATGCTCTTTTGAATTGCTAGTCATGAAGTACTGTGCCTTGAGAAAATAGCACCAGTGAATATACCTTTAAAAACAGTTCCTAACGAGTCAGAAACATACCTTGAGAAGCATTACTTCATCTGTTTTATCACCCTTTATCTTATCCCTACACTATACTGAATTCAGTTTCCCCTTCCCTCTTTTACTCTCCTCTGATGGTGAATGGCCTCTGGAAAATACTGGGTGTGGATAGACTTCCTTGCTCACTAGGGAAGAGAATAGTTTTCCCATCCCAAGAAGTGTTGGTTGTTATTGTTCCTCACACCCTTCTGAATCACATAAAGTAACTCTCCACTTTTCAATATCAGTCTTTTCAACACAGGACAAGTGAAAAAAAGGTCCTTGAAATCATGCCCTCTACTAAAATGCACAGGAAGTGCCATTTACCAAACACATGGATAAACTCCACCCTTAGCATCTGACCATAAATCTTTGCTTTCTGTGGGAAATAGTTAGGCATATTATATATAGTAGATACAAAGAGTATAACTTTTGAGCCTCTGTGAAGTCAGTTTATTGTGAGTTTATTTCTTCTTCAGGCTTTTCATTAACTTCTGCTTGTTCATCCCTGTTATTCAGAGGGACTCCTCAGTTTTACAGGAAGGTTACATGCAAACTGAAATGTGGAGCTCTTTGCATGATAAAATAATCAAATGCTAGCTATCCATCATAAAACATAGGAGAATGGTTTTTGTATTTTCATGTGGACAAAGGGGGCTCCACCTATTTCCATTTGGGATTTATCACTGGTCTCACTCATAAATTAGATCATATGAAACTCATAGGAGTAGCTGTAAACATGGTTTGCTGGTTTGTCTTCAGTTCACAGAGTTATTACAAAAGTACCAGTGGGAATACCAGTACAATATTCAGTTGTCTAAAATCAATATTTAAAAAATATTATATAATAATCAGGTTTTGATAGCGAAATTATTTGTGATTTGAAATTTACAATAGACGCATTCTCTGTGAAAGTTACATCTTGCATTCTTTCTATTGCTAAGAAACAAGCTCCATTCTCTCCTTCCTTTGGACAGGATTTTTCTTTAAAAAATTATTTCCTGTAGATTTGTCATTTGCAATAGATTAAAAACATAATGGAGGGTAAGAAACAAAAAAAAACCCAATCAAGCATAAAGATGCAACTATTACCTGTTCTGGTTTTTCTCCCTTTTTTTCCAGAATACCTGTAGGGTAGGAAGGGCAAGGAAACAGTGTAAGAATGTTTTTTGCCAGATTTTCTGTCAAATAACTTGTTTCATATCTGTTCTGGAAATGACGGGATGATGTGGATACATTTTCTCTGAATTTAATCTCTGGCCATGTAAAAAAACTTAAGAGTTTCTTATGCATGGTATGTTACACATGGATAAATATTTGTCCTCTATTCTAGGGAAAATATCTTTCCACAATGTATGAGCTATTAGCAATGTCTCAACGAGAGTGAGACTATTACCCAAATCCAGGATTTATAAAATAAAAAAAATATTCTTCATTTAAAAACAAACAAGCAACAAAACAACAAACACATATTTATGGAGGGTTTCGTTAATTCTGGACAGGTACATTTTAGCATGCATTTAGTTACTTACATTTAATTCCTTGCTTGTTCTGTATAGTACATAAATATTTTCCTATAAAATACACCTAATTCTAGACACAGCCAAATCCTCTACAAGAAATCTGATGCACTCAGTTTCTTTAACATGCGTTCCCACTCCCACCCCCACCTATTGTGAAAGCTCAAGAGTAAATACTTCCTTGTAGGAAAGTACTTACATTTTAAAATGGAAAGTGTGGTAAATCCTCAAAGATCTGACAGTAACTTGGTATCAGGAATTGAGTAGATGGCAGCAAATACATCCATAACTGATATGAAAAGTAACATGCTAAAGACTCACACATGAAATAATTTATTCATTTCATTGAAAGTATTTTGGATACTTACCAAAAAATCTTGTTACACATATAATGTGAAAGCACACTTTCTATCTTATACATATAATGTTACACATATAATGTGAAAGCACACTTTCTAAGTAACAAAAGGGGAAAAAATTGATTAAAGCATCACAGTTTTGGTATTTTCAGAAAAAGTAGTTCGTGTTTATGAAAAAAGCTACTGATACATGTTAGGCTAATTCTTATATTTGGAAATATGTTTTCAAGTTGTGTTTTATGGAAGTCTCCCACACAGTCAAAAGACAGCCTACCATCCCCTTGTGTCCTCATTTAATAGTTGCAAATTATCTGCCTCTTCTGATTCAGTTCACATTACCCCATTTTCCCATACTTAACATTAACTGAAGTTGGCTTACAGAAAAAGAATTCTTTGATCACTCACTCATCTAATTTGATCAACAAACAGCATTTTGGATAATGTGAAAAATACCACCACAAGTGAAACCCACCCTTTGAACTTTAGCACACATAGCTACTAGCTCCCATTTATTTTCCCAGGCTTCTTTATGGAAATGCTTTTTGTTATGACAAAAGCAGTCCTGAAGAACTGTGACTTCCACTTATTATTTCAGAAGGTGTGTCAGGACAAACCCGGACATGGAAACTTCTGCTTTTTGGGGAGGAGGAGAGGGAAGGGGTGTTATTTTTTTTAAGGTGAGAAACAGGTCTCGAACAATAAACTTTGCACAGGAAAAATTATTCATGCCTGATACTATTTCAGGGAAAGGGAGTGCTAAGCCTGAACATGCTAGAGGAAGTTTTATGTATCTCATTGACCTCCAACACTCTTATAACAAAATATCATTCAAAAACCTGGCTTCCTAGCTCATTTACCCTTTACTGAATGAATCTGCAAAAGGATTTACCAGTATTTATTAAGAAGCATTTCATTCCAAAGGAAAATGTAAATCAGGTTTTACCCATTGAAATTTCCTTTGTCAAAAAGATCAAATCCTGACTTGTCCTGTTACCTCAGAGAAGATAAATTGCACTCCCTGTGTCCTCCCTGTAAAGGACATATTAACAATTGTACAAGTACAAGTACATATGAATATATATGTAGTCACATGAAAAAGAGATTTTTCACTTGGCAATGTTCTCATATTCCTAAATCCAAGCCCTTCTCATTTTTTATTTAATTCCTCTTCATTTTAAAAGGGTTTAGAGAAACCTAACACGGGTATAAGGGTCTAAGTCCAGACTCACATTAAGCATTTAGTCTCCTAATGTTCAGAGAATTACAAGGCAACGAGGTACTAAAATAACTGTCAGTCTGAGCCTAAATAACTCACCAAGCATTTAAAAAGGAAGTCTGTAGCACAACAGGGAATTAGTTCCACATCCCCCAAAACCAATATCTCACATACATTTCCTTCAGCAGTAGTTTCAATTTAAGCAGCTGCTTGGCCCAGTTGCTTCTTTCTTATCTCTCTGCCCTGCAAAAATCACCTTTTCTCTTATGCTTGTCCAAAAACTAGTGTGGTACTTGGTAAAAGAGCTCAGGGAACAGACATTTGACAACATGATCCATATATTTTCCAGGACCAGATAAAAAGTGCTGCTAAATCAAAGCCAAAGACTATAATAGGTAAACACTGTTTTAAAAGAGACAGACACAATAGACAATTCTAATGGAAAAGCAACAAATCTGTACAAATGGTTTTCACCTGGCTTAGGGTCATTGTTGGTAACAAAATAAATAAATACATAAAAAATTGAAACAAAACAAAACAAAAAAATCAACACAAAATAACCCCAGAAACAAGCAAAAGAAAAACAACCAAACCTCCCCCACACACAACAAATCAAAACACATTAAGAAAACAACCAGTTCAGATACTAGATTTGCAAAAATTGTAATTTATGGTCTCCATTTACCATTGTAGACCTGCCAAAATTAATTTACACTCCATTTTTCCAGTTTCAGTTGCTCATTCTATTCCCTACTTTGTTTTCACGAGTTCCTATCTTTAAATCTGCTTCCTGCCTTCCTTCAACATTATCTCTGTCCTCCCTAAGAGATAATTACTTTATCAGAAAGTGAACTAAGAGTCTTGAAGTGAATAATTTCAAAGATTCACAAAGGTCAATATGGCCTGAAAGAAGAAAAGCAATTTGATCACTCTAAATAATATGTTACACTCTTACACTATTGAGACACAGTTTTCTTCAGCATTAGAGACCTTCTATCCACTAGGCTGGACATGATAAAATATGTCTTAATGACTTTCTGAGAGGTTGTAAGGAGGTGGATGTTGCCCTCTTCTCAAGGAAATAATTGTAGGACCAGAGGAAATGGCCTGAAGGTATTCAAGAAACATACAGATGTGGTACATAAAGACATGCTCTACTGGATTTTTTTTATTTATTTTTTTTTTGGGGGGGTGGGATTTGGGTTCTATTTGGGTTGATGGTTGGACTTGGTAATTTCAGAGGTCTTTTCCAACCTTGATGATTCTGTGATTCTGTGATTCCCAATCTAGCTGCACCCTCTGCAATAATTTAGGAAGGTCTAGACTAAGCAGGGCTTTACAACATTAGTAACCACAATTTTTGAAAGAAAACTTTATTTTTTTTTATTGGAATGAGGTGGTAACATCTAACATAGATCAAAAGAAAGACACACAAAAGCAAAGAACAGTCTGTCAATCAATCTATCCCAGTCAAACAACAGTTGCAATGCTATCACCACAGCATTCATCATATAACAATTAATCAAACCCACTATGGATGAATTCTGAAACTGATTTTAAATTGAACCACATAATGAAAACATCTACACTTTTGGACTAGATGGGGTCTAGGCTTACACTCACATTCAACAGACTGCTTTCTCTAAAATATTAATTTTATAATTCCTTCCTATTGCGTAGTCTGGGAAACACAAACATCTAAGAAAGGAGTTGTAGAGCACACCAAAAAGCCCTTTTTCTAAACACATCTGTGCAAATTAGTAAAAAAAAATTGCCTGGCAAAAGTGACAAATGCTTACACATCTGTTTATGTGACTTCAGGCTATTTGTCACAACCAATGAATTTAACTATTCAAAGTTAGCAAGAAACCACCCAAACCAGGAGTTTCTCTTTAACTTCCTGGTCACAATGTAAAAGACTCAAATTCAGCTCATATGTCTGTATAACTTCCCCACAGAAAATAAAGCTGTTCCTTTGCTATTATACTAGATAACTAATGAAAGGTATTTTGCTATTTTTAGTTTGGGGTGTGTTTTTTCTCCTTGGTTTCTTCCCCATATCTGATCTTTACTGACAAATAAGTTGCTCACTTTAGCTTTCTATATGACACACTGTAAGGTTTCCTAAACTAACCATTTCTTGATTCAATTTTCTGAACAGTGGATCTGTTCATGTGGAGGAATTGATAACCCAGAAAGTACTAAAATAATTGAATTGATTTTAGTATGATTCATTATGGTGAACTGTATAGGCCACAATTAAATAAAATTGTACCTCTGACAACCTGGCTATCAGATGTTGGTTAGCTGTCAGTTTCATTCTTCTAAGCCAAAATAGGGCATGTGCTAGCAGTCTTTAGGCCTGCATTATTTCATTTGTATAATAGCAGGATTATAAATCCTAGCAGAATAAAAAGAAAATATTTGTATTACAGTTTGATTTTTGCGTGCTGAAGTTTAGTTGCATTATTGTGAATACTGTGATGGTAATTTTCCTCTGGGTCAGACAGGTTTTTCAAAGTGGTAGAACTGTAAAACAGCTATCCCTAGCATCACTAGTAAATAATTACTATTTAACTCAGTTTATTCCATGGAATAAAAATACTTTCTCTGTGCTGCACATATTCTCACATATATAACATGCAGTGTTCAGTCATCTCAGAAGCTCATACATTTTGTTTCTTTATTTTCTTCTTGCTGGATGAAAATTTCATGCCTATTGAAGAAGTTTGGCAAAAACAATGAACAGAACCCCTGCACTCACTTAGTGCAAAGGAAAGGAATCACCAGGAAACCATCCATTGATATGAGCTTATTAACAAGAACCTGCACCATGGCACAGAATAACATTTTAATAATAACATTTTTAACCTGTACCTGCCAGCAAATACCCAGAAAAGATAGCAAACAGGTGGAAGGAGGTAAGAGGATGACATAGTTCTAAAAATGCTCAAATACTTTGCCAATCCAAGCTAAAGCACAGTGTGCAAGCATATGTGAGGTATCTAGGGAATAGTCTGCTGGATAGATCTGGCTTCCTGATACCACCCCAGTGCATTTCAAACAGGCAAGAACATGAAATAGTCTGGCCCACTATACATGCAGTGACTGCATCCACCATTAAATAGCAGAGGGTATAAAAATTCACCTCAGATTTTCTGCCAGCTAATTACTGACATATTATTTCATCTTGTGTTCTCCTGAGGGCACTGGCACTTTATTTGTCAAAGGCAGCCTCCTTCTATAGCAAGCATTTTCAATGTCCAAACTTTTCCACACACACATATATCTAAGAAAAGTAAGAAGAGGTTTTCTATTTTATCTTCCCCTGAAGGTAAACTCTCCTAAATGAATAAAGTTTGAGATAACACACAGGAGTTTGGACTCTTAAGTATCAGACTACCCTAGATGTTAAAAGGCTTGGGAAAAGAAGATATATAGTCAGTGTTAGATACGGTAAAAGAAACAGAAAATAGTTTTGGGGCTCAAGAAACTCAATCTCATTGCTTAGCACACAATAAAGGATGGCACAAATAGAACAGAAAAGAGAATTTAAGACAGGAAGGAGACATACAAAGGAAAAAAAATAGAAGAAGGAGGAAAATCACAGGTCAGTACTTGCAGAAAGGATACCTCTCTATTGTTAAACATAATAACGTAAGTGATGGTAGTGAAGAGGTTTACATTGGTTTTCAGATTTAAAAATGAGAAAAGCAATAGCTTTATGAGGAGCAATATCTTCAGGAGAGAAACTAGGATGTTGACCCATCCTCTCGGGGTGGGCTTTTAGCATGGCAGTCCCAGCTAAGATCTGCTAGAGTAAGTACACAGAAACTCATTCATACTCAGCGTTGTGGTCTATGGCTTAATGTCCAAATGGAGACCAGTGATGTGTGGCATTCCTCAAGGGTTAGTACTGGGACAGGTGCTGCTTAACATCTTTGTCAGTGACATGGACAGTGAAATTGAGTGCACCTTCATCAAGTTTGTGGATGACACCAAGTTGTGTGGTGTGATTGACATGCTGGAGGGAAGGGAGGCCATACAGAGAGTCCTTGACAGGCTTGACAGGCTTGACAGGTGAGCCAATGACAGCCTCATGAGGTTCAACCAGGCCAAGTGCAAGATACTGCACCTGGTTTGGGACAATCCCAAGCACAAATACAGGCTGAGAAGAGAATGGATTGAGAACAGCCCTGAGAAAAAGGACTTGGGGATGTTGGTTGGTGAGAAGCTCATCAACATAAGCCAGCTTGTAGTCCAGAAAGCCAACCATGTCCTGGGCTGCATCAAAAGATGCATGACCAGCAGATAAAGGGAGGTGATTCTCCCCATTCTACTTATTTCTTGTGAGACCCTACCTGGAGCACTGTGTCCAGTTCTGGAACCCCCAACATAAGAAGGTCATGGAGCTGCTGGAGTTAGTCCCAAGGTGGGCCAGAAAGATGATCAGAGGACTCAGCACCTCTCCCATGAAGACAGGCTGAGAGAGTTGGGGTTGTTCAGCCAGGAGAAGAGAAGGCTCTGGGAAGACTTTATAGTGGCCTTCTAATACATTAAGGGGCTACAGGAAAGCTGGGGAGGGACTTTTTATAAGGGCATGTAGAGAGAGGACAAGTGGGGATGGCTTTAAAATGGAAGAGAGTAAAATTAGGTTTGACTTGCAAAGAAATTCTTTAGTGTAAGGGTGGTGAGACGCTGGCAAAGGTTGCCCATGGAAGTTGTGGATGCCCCCTTCCTGGAAGTGTTCAAGGCCAAGTTTGATGGGGCTTTGAACAACCTGGTCTACTGAGAGGTGTCCCTGCCTATACAGGGAGGTTTGGATCTAGATTAACTTTAAGGACCCTTCCAACACAAACCATTCTATGACGAATGTTATGATGCTAAATTTGGTCTATCTTACCTCTCCAGTGCAAGAATGTGTTGAAGCTCAGAAAAGACGGAAATGGAAGAGAAAATAGCAATAATAAAATAATTTCTCCCATCTTAGAAACATAGGTAGAGCCTTTGTATTCTGATGGAAGCAAGGCTACATCTCAAATCCTGAGATGAGACATGTGGAGTCATTCTTTTCCATCAGCTGAAGGTTCACCAGTGTATGTTTTTGTCAATTATGAAACATGGCAAAAGAAAGAAGAGCCCTTATGTCACTGGAGAAAGCAACTTTGTTAGGGTATAGAGATTAGAACAGTGAATCCAAAAACAAAGCTTGATCTTGAGGCAGTAAAAAAAAGCACCAGAAAGGACTAGTGAATCATGCTTAGTTAAAGAAATTTGGCAGTGCTTTGCGACTTGGAGGCTCAGAGCTTTACATGAGCCTACAGTCAGTGATACAAGATTTGTGGGGCAAAAATCAGCTGTGTTAAGATTTGTCCTTTCACATGTGCTTGTCTGCTGAATAAAGACATACATCTTTCCTGGTTGGCTGTTCAGTAACTTCTTATGGCTCCTGAACAACTGCTGCCTCTCCCAGTTGGAGCTGTGTGCATCACGAAGACATGCAACACTTTGTTATTACTTAGGGATTAGACTACGTAAGTTCAGACATGATCCTGCTTCCTCCACAGCTGCAAGTAAGTTTTTTCTGTTAGCTTTTTTGGTGTGTGATTGATGATTTTAATGTTCTCACCCACCACACTGTAAACATGCAGCTTGCAAAACAGAAGGATGGCTAAAATAGTGACAACAGCCTTTTGCAATGAGAAGTAAAGAAAATACTACATCTGGAAGAACATGATGAAAACATTCCTCGTAAGGAACTCTCAGATGAAAAGCAAAAAAGTTAGCCAGGATGAAAGAGATTTTAGCTATCGAGTCTAATTTTCTTTTTTTTTTTTTTTTTTTTTTTTAAGGCGATTTTAAAGTGACTTTGGTTGTATCTCTTAACTACTGTGGATCAGTAGTTCAGAACCTCCTTTCATGTTTAAAAAAGCTTTTCATTTATTTTAAAATATTTTAATAAATTCACACTTAGACAAAGGTTAAATATTGTCTTCTGAGACAATGTCTTGAAAATCCTAAAAATCTCAGATTTTCAGAAGAAATGCTCTTCATGTAGATTTTAAAAGTTAGTTGGAGAAATAGTTTTCTTTTACAGCACACCAGTACCAACACTTACAAAGAGCAATATGTGTATGTATAAAAAAATAACTGCCTTCACCCCTGTCTTACCACGAGACAGTGTTCCTCCTACACTGACACTTTTGAAACTGTGTCATGTCAATGAGTTTCAGTTCACCTCAAACAAGTAGTAGGGCTAACTTTTTCTAGGTTATGACTTTTCAAAAGTAGTGGGAGTGTTTTGTGTGTCCATATCTGAAGTACAAGACACTGCAGCTTCTCAAGAAATTAGTGTTCAGGGCACAAAAATTCCTTCTCTTAGTGAAAATCTGAGAAAGGGGGGAAATTGTTGCATATTGGAAAAAGACTTCAACATTTCTTCAGACAAGAATCCTTGAATGTTGTTTACAGAAATTGAGACAATATTTATACTTGCCTTTTCAAAACAAACTAAAGATGACGTTTCACAAGCTCTCTGAACCTCGACAGCCCCAGGAGCCAAGTGGCTTACACTCATCCCATGGCTGGAAATCTGGCTCCAGACAGGCAAACTGTCGGTGAGGTAGGCAAGTTTCCATGGAAACCTGCCTAGTTTCTGTCAAGAGTAACTAAGAAAAAACAACTTGTTCCCACGGAATGTTTTGATGATATTGAATCAGCATTTTTTCAAACCGTTCTATTAATAAACTACCTAGACTTGTATCTGGGGGCTAGTTTTGAAAGACTGACAATTCAGAATAACACATTGTGTCTCAAAGAAAGTGAATTAGTCTGCTATTTGATTTCTTATCAGGAGTTAATCTCCCAAGACATCATTCTTTCCACCTGGGCAAAACCCTGACAGTCTACTACATGTACATACACAACGTATATGCAAGTGTGTATGTAGGCATACTTGTATAAAGTGGCACAAACCCCCAGATCCCACTTTAAAAAATAAACTCTCAGTTTCTTACTTTCACCATTATGCTTACTCATGCATTACTATTAATTCAGTGACTGTAAAGAGGTTTCTGAGCCTAGGTGAAATAGACCTATCATTAACAAGTTATTTGAAAAGATTTATTTTTTTTTTTCTCAATGCAAGACTAGTCAAAGATTGTAACACACTGTTCCATGGTAGAGCAAAATAAAACAGACACAAAGGTGATAGGATAAAAAAATCAGACAGAGATCTTAATGTTTCAGCAAAACATTAGTAAATAATATTGTGAAGTAGAGGAGGGTGCACAGAGTGGGAAGAGACTAGTACACTTGGACTTCAAGTTACATTACCTTAGTGAATAGTCTTCATTGTGATGAAACACAGGGCAGCAACAGGTGATAGCCCACATTTATCACTAGAAAACACCAGAAGTACGTTTTATCTACTGAAGATGCAGACTGTGCTTGTATAAAGTTTAAAATGAAAGCACATAGTTGGGGAACATGCAATATGTCTTTTAACTGTCATAGCAATATGCTGTTCCTCAATAGCAAATGAATTATACCCTTGCACGTCACATATGGAGAACTGAGGAAGTACCTTTTCTCTCACAGTAAGGCTTTTCTATATTCATTCTTTGAGCTTGCAGGAGGGATTACAGAATGAATATATTGGCATGATTTCTCACAACTCTCTAATTTATAGATCTTTATCTTTCGGTGTATGAGTATGGATTTCTTTCCACACTGCTTTTTGTTTGTTTGTTTCTCTTTGTGGGTGGGGTGATGGGAGGTAAAATTAGATTTTATCACTATGTAATTTACTCATTCTACACCTGAGAACCTCCAGGGCTTATTCTGTAACATATTGCTTCCAGGGTACATGCTTTCGTTTAGATGAAAAAGAGGAGGAACATGTATGACTAGCAGTCTTTGTGCATTAATAATTGTGAAGGAATGCAAGCTAAATTTAAGATTACAAATTCTGCGTTTTACTTGTTTCTGCTAGTGAAATTCTGTTGAGATTCTACTTACTCTTAATGAAATATTTGTGCTTTTTTCCGATTTGAAAAGTATTAAAATTGCTTATGAAAGTCTTTAAAAATACTTTTAAGCAAGACAGCATTACAAGATTGGATCATAATTCTTACATTATGCTCCTCACAGATATTTAGGAATTTACAGAAATAGCAACACCTTTAGAACTGTAATAGCTTTCAGAAATAGGGATATCTATGCTAGAATTGTTATAGTAAACACTAGAACGAAAATTTATTTCAAATATTGAGAAAATTTATCCAGTGCAGTTGCATACCTAATTGCTGTAGAACTAATAACTATTTAATGTAAAAAAAAAAAAAAAAAAAAGCAGCATTAAAGACAAAAGTACTAACAGTTATAGACCAACTACATGCAAGAAAGGCACACATAACAGTGAAACATAGTATAAATTAAAAGCTGGACATTGCCAGTGAAGTCTTGCTTCATTACAAAACATCATGCAAACTGGAACAGAAGATAAAATTTTGCCAGATAGCATACTTAAAGACTTGGCAGTAGCTTAATTTCATTTCATTACTATTCTTAATCACATTAAAAGCATCCAGAACAGCAGGATATAATCTTTATCATATCTGACGTCAGTAACTTTAGACAGATAAGATACTTTTTGGTATCTCACCCCCTTAAGGCCTTCTCAGTTCAGAGCAAAGGACTTTTTTTGGAATATCAGGCCTAAGAAAGACTTAGTTAAGATTTGGTTAGGTGCTGGAAATGAGGTTGTCATTTTTTAGCCAGGGAGTTACAGTTTTTTCCTATATAAAAATGGGGCTTGAAGTTCAAAGAGGAAGTAACAGGATTACTTTGGCACATAGGATTACAAGCCTGTTTCTTGTCTTTCAGATTTAAGCACTACAACTTTTACTCGAGCATGTGAGTTATGATACTCCCCGGTGACTTAACTTTACTACCAATGTTTGTCTTGCTAGCTACCCTCTCTAGGTAAATAGTCTGTATATAGACAGCAAAACATTACATCTTCAGGCTGATTCTAAAGTCAGCAATTCTTATGTGGCTTGTACTACTGCAGTCTGTCTTCCAACATGGGAAAATTAGCTTTCCTTCTCCATTTAGATCTTCCCATATAATTTTCTACTTGATATTTCTAGCTGTTTCCCTAGTAAGCTCTAAAATTTTATGATTATGAAGGACTTAATCTCACAAGAACATCCCTCTTCTGCTAATCCTGCATATTACTAAAGATGCAGCAAGCTCATTCTCTTAATTAATATTAAAAAATAAAATCAAAACAAGATGCCTTGAACACCTATCACCTGGAAAGGCAGCTAAATAGGTACAGGCTTGTCTGATTCCTAACCCCTTAATGAGCCAGACTTAGAATCATAGCGTAATTTAGGTTCAAAGGGACCTATGTAAGAAATCTAGTCCAAAGTCCTTTTCAATGCAAGATCATAATGTTTAAGACAGCTTTTAACTAATTTCAAGAATGTTTATATCTGTGGTTTCCATACATACTAAGGCTAGTCTGTACACTTGGTCGGAACTCCAAAGAAAGAGAACAGAAGATATTGAGTTCTATAACTGTGTAGTTGTTTACACTGGCTATTGTTTTCATACATACTTCATACAATCTGTGAAAATGCTATTTACTTATCAAAATTATTGAGATTTTTTGCTTGAAATTATTATTTTTTTCTTATAACCATTCTGTGAAGATGTTTCAATATATAGCATTTTGTTGGAAAAATGCTGTTTGAATGTTGCTTGAATGTCAAAAAAATATGTGCCTTTCATTTTCCAGCAGGTTGCAAAGTACTGGTTTCTGACATAATACCAAGTGGTAACAAAGAAGGAAAGAGAAAGAGAGAAAGAGAGATTAATTTCTTCAAAACATCATGAAAATTAATTGCATCTCCTTTTAAGTGTTGTCACACGCTTGCCTTTTTGTTGTTCCTTGGATAAATTAACAATTTTAAACTTTTAACTACTTTTTTTAATCCTCTTTTAAACTAATTAGTCAGTAAAGGCAACCTTTAGACATTTCTGATAAACAGATGTTCGGGTTTTTTTTGTATAAGTGAGATATGTAATGGTCCTGAAATCTGCAACTAGTGTTGTTGATTTATTTTTATTCCCAGTTATTTTAAAAGCAAGCTTATATGCTGATTTTTTTATTTTTTTTTTTATTTACCAATATTTTAACTTGCTCATCATTAAGGTTTCCTTTACTTTCTCTAGATTTGATATCAACATAAGGATTGCAGAATATTTTGACTTGATCTCCATGTTCAATAAAGCACTTGGTTTGTTGACACGGGTGATACACAACAGTTCTACTTCCCGTTCGTCTTTCTAAGTCCATGAGAATGTCTCATTCATGTCCATGAGTGTCTGTCTGTTGTGCATTACAGACTGACACAAGGATGTGTTGACAAAGAACTATCAAGATTTTCTAAAGACTGGGAAGAGAGAAATTAAAAAATAACTTCAGATAACTGTATGCATCAGCTCTTAGTACTTCTCCACGCTCTTGCCATGTGTTACAAGGTGTTTGATAAATAGAAGTATGTACGAGAAAGTGAAAGGGGCTAAGTCAGCTGCATGATACACACAGAGAGCACAACCCAGCAGCAGCATATTTTCAATATGTAGTTTTAAAATGCAAGGCTCAAACTAGAGTCACTTTACATGTCTTCCATCTGTCCTTCTCTTCTTAAATTTTGTGTGTCCCCTTATCTCTCTAACATGAAGCGTATACATATACACAGAATGTTGCCACAAAATGTGTGCATGATTAAATTTCAATATCTCTCAGATTACTTCTGGACTTCTTGTATTCCAGTCCTTTTTTCACCTCATTCTCCCCCAAACATTGGCTTAACTCAGTAGCTTAGAATGGAAATGACATGGATTTACTAAAAAAACCCACACAATTAATTTCTTCCATAGGTCTACTTTATGGAACTTTATGGAATACAGATTATATTTTGCTCTCTCTCTCTACTGGGCATGTCTGAACAATGCTATTCAGAAAGCATCAAAAAGTATCTCTTTGGAAAACAGTTTATCATCGAATTCAGAAGGATGTAAAAGTTAAAGAAGAGGTGTGCTGTTTCAGTTGTGTATATATCCACATTTTTCCATAACATTAAAAAAAGATGGTTTAGTGGAAATGCTAGAAAATAGGCATTTTAAGAAGAAAGATACAAACATCTGTTATCTACTATGAAAAATGATGTGTTTACTTACGAAGCTGTGCATATTTGTCATGTATGTTTAAACACATACTTATAAAAAAGAAGAGGAACAAAAGGCATTTTTTAATGTTCCAGGACACAGTCCTGTGCTATATATTATGGTGTTTTTTAACAGAAAATCAAACTTTTTCTACCCCAGAAACTAAACTGGATTAATCAGTAGTGAAAGTAGAAAATATTTTTCAACTCATCATTGAAAACATGTCTCTCACAATTACAAGCTCCTGGTTGTACCCCTGGACAGAAAGCTATTAGAGAGTGTGTTAATGTCAGAATTTGTTTACTAAAATCTATTTGAAAATTATAATCTACTTTAGAGGTAGTGGCAATTATCAGCAGCTACTGTGCTGTTAAGGGTAGCATTCTTTACTAACACAGAAATTATATTATTTATTACAATTTAATATACTTTGCACAAAAGTTTAAGAGCTAATAATTATTTCACAACCAAGAAAACTCAGGGAAGAATGCTTATTTGCTAGAGGTCATACAAATGTGATAGAACCTGTTCAGATCAGGTAAAACTACACTTTTTGTCTCACCCATTAAATTATGATTAAAAAAAAAAAGATATTCAGTTATATATGATTATATAACTGTAATATCAAGCTCTGTTTTTACTGACACCTCTAAAGGAACCATTCAGATTACTATGCACTAATAAAATGTAGGCTTTCAGACTCATTAGGTATGCATTTAAAGACAAGCTGCTGACAGGCTGATATCCAGTTACGTGATAAGCTATGAACTGCCACTAATATTACTGCCATAATAGAGGTTCCTCTTGAAGCTCAAGGTTCGTGTAGATAACAGAAAGTAGATTAGAACATAATATTCAATTAAGTACTATGCATTGATTCAGAAAATTCCAGCCAATCAGAATATTTTTTAAATGAAGGGGGAAAAAAAAAAGAGGGGAAAAAGAAAAAAAAAAAGGAGAAAAAAAAAGACAGTAGGCAGAGCAAGAAGATCCTATTTAAGCCATCAGTAGCATATTTAATTAATCTGCAATTTACATGAAAGATATCTCACTTTGCAGTCTCCTCTAACCATTTTCATTATTCCACTTCTGAAAACTGACTCCTTTTTCAGTCCTTTCTTCTGCTAAATCCAGGTTGTTTCACCTTGTTGACCATGTTTGTAATATCCTTTTTAACTTCGCTAAAATCAAAGAGAGTACAACTGGAAACTGCAAACTGGAGCATAGGAGGTTCCATGTGAATTCTGTGATTCTATGAATGTCAAAAAGGCTCATTTTAAGTCTGAAAGTTTTTGCCTGAGCTTAACTATCTGAGCAGTTATTGATTTCAGTGGGCCTTCAAGGTGTCCTTAAATACTTTTAAAAAACTGACACAATTCTGCACTGTTTCACATGGTACAAGAACACAATTATTCATAGAGGATCAAAAAAGAAATTATGGGATTTTTCCACATATTAAAACTTGGCATCAGCCTCATACTTTCTAAGATGAAAGTAACATGGAAAATAGTTATCTAGATAAGATTTAATCCAGATCTGAAGTTGGAAGTAAGATTATTGACTGACTTCTAAAATACTAGAATGTGTTAGTGTTTCTACAGTAGAACTGAATAAAAATGTATGGTGTAGGAGATGAAGTATCCTTCTCTAATCTGAGTGTGTTTTGGTAGTATATTTGGTTGGTAACCCACATGAGCTGAGGTTATTCAGGATGTTAATGTTGGCTATGCTGATATTTTCTTTAATTTTAATGATTTCATCTGTAGGAAATGCAATTAAATAACAGTCACACTTGTATCTTACAGTTGTCCCCTTCCTCCCTTTTTTCAGTGTTTAACCAGATGTTTGATTAAGCCAGCAAGTGCTTTAAAGTACACAAATGTAAGCTCTGCTAAACAGGGATGAGACCTTTAGACTGAGCTCACTACCACCTGCTGGAACCCACTACACTAGCAAAGTTTTTGTCAGGTTTTGTAACTTACTAAAATAAAAATAATATCCCCTAATGTATGAAAACCATTTACTAAAAAGAGGGGAATAGGGAGGAAAACTAAAATCCTTTCTGAAAGTTCCTTTGTGTGTAGTCTATTCTGTAGCATTACTTCTGAAAGCTAGAGACACAAGAGTAATAATGAAGTCTGTAATGCTCTTTATCCCTCTTGGGACGTGGTTGTATTTGCTTCTAAATTGCCAGCTGAGAAACACTCCCGGCACCTGTGCATTGTTTCCTCACACAGTGACAGCAGCTGCTTTATCAAATCCCCAGAGAACTAGAAGCTTTTTTGCAGAGCCTTCAATTGAAAAAAAATCCCTTACAATGGGTTAATGGAAAAAAAACCACAAACCAGCTAGAGTTCTTGAATACTGTGAAACAGGAACAATTACTCTTGCTCTCTTTTCCGTATCCGTTCACTCTCTCTCCTCTTCCTCACCTCCTTTCTTCCCTGATTCCATTTTACTTAAAATATTTTAACATTTGGAAATCTCCAATAAATGCACAATAAAAAATGTATTTTTTTTCTTCTCTTATGAATGATCATCAAATGATGTTGAGGTTTCATTTGTAATTTGATGAAATACATCCTATTAGCAAAGGATGAATTTCTTACTCAATGCGGTGATTTTGAGGGTGAGGAACAATTCCATCAGATACTTCATGATAGTGAAAAACAATAAAATTAATGATCTGTTAACATGCTTTATTTAGTCCTCTCTCTTCATATCTGGAATATATTCATAGTCGTTTAATATATTACTGTATTTCCATATCAAACTTGAATAGATGCTGGTCAGTTAGAATCATAGAACACCTTAAATTAGAGGGGACCCATAATCATTACAGTGTCCAACTCCGTGCTCCTCCCAGGTCTACCTAAAACAAAATCACGTGACTAGAGATAGTTGTTCAGATTCTCCTTGAACTTATTTACATTATGTGTGTATTATATATTATACAGTGGTATGTATATTGTCGAGTTAAACCACACAGAACACTAAAGGAAAAATTCTGGAGGTAAGAGATTCAGGATTAGGTTTTCCAAGCTGGTGGTCTTTCTTCAGTGAAGAAGCATTGGTATGCATGGGTGTGAAATACCTTCACTTTTAAAAATCTAGAAAACTGAACACTGAACTTTCAATCTCAGGAAACAAGCTGGTTTGTTCCCTTTAATTTTTTTTAAGTTTGGAAAGAACCTTTTCTATCCTAAAAGAAGACAGCTGTCACATGGATTGACACTTATTCTCTAACATAGTTATGCTGAAACTGAAGTGCACAGACACTCTCTCATCTAATACTCCAGCTATTTGACTTTACTAAAACATTGATCTGACCTTCATAAAGCCCATTTATATAACTTTTCCAGTACATAAATACTAACCCAGAGTACAATGAAGTGTGAAGAATGGAATTTTCCTGTCTACACTAGCTGCCTTACCCAGTCCTACATTCCTAAACCTCACAGATTCATCTTCCTTTCCCCCTTATGCCCTATTCCCACTGCTCACCATGGCCAGTAAATTCAGAAGTGTCTGGCAATCTG
This sequence comes from Chaetura pelagica, assembly GCF_000747805.2. NCBI lineage: Eukaryota > Metazoa > Chordata > Aves > Apodiformes > Apodidae > Chaetura > Chaetura pelagica. Next base: position 420,065 of record NW_009952802.1, read on the forward strand.
CCTGAGGCACTGCTCACCATGGCTAAATTCAGAAGTGTCTGGCAATCTGCCTGAGAACGGGAACATGATAGCTGTGTATGCTTGTACACTGATAAAAAACAATTGCTTTCTGTGGAGTTTGATAGTTAAAAGGTGACAAGGACCATTCCCATCTAGGACTCTGCATGTATCCACTCTGCTTTGATAAGAACACTTCGATGGCATAAACATGGGTCGTATTTATCCAGCCACATTCTGCATGTTTTCTTTGCTTCAGCCTTTTGAGTGGTGCCATGAAACCTACTCTGCAGTCTTCTCTGCTGCTTGTAAAGAAGAAAATCTTGAAAGGATCTCTCCACAGAGACATGATCTCTCCCCAAACTGAGCATGAAAGGCAGTTAGTGCTTCATAGGAACAGATTTTAGCTAGAGTCGGAGCTACACAGCTGGCTGGCAGTCCTCTCTCTTGTAGCGACAATATGGTCACAATGTACTTACCTGTTTAGGCTGAGAGCAGTGGTGTGACAAGTGCTAGAACACAGATTGTGTTCTACTGCATTGACCCTTCAGCCCTTGGTTAAAGACACTTTGGCAACTGGAATATCAATGGTGGAACATAGAAAATATGTTATCTGAGCTGGGAAACCAATTAAGAATTACTATTAAAATAATTTGCTTTGAATAGGGATTTATCTACATTTTGGATGCTTGAGTTATGCTAGACAAGTCTGACATTAACTGTCTTCAGTGACATCTAATTGAGTTTTTAACTGGAGAGTTTATTCATCTTTATTAGATTTTAAGTTTACAAAATAGACTTATTTGGTTTCCTCCTCTGGATTTTTAGATTTTGCTAGAAAGAGACATATTGGCTTTCTGATTCTAAACCAGAAGGTTAAGAATAGCTAGGAAAAGAAAAACCTTCAAGGAACAACAGCAAGTGGATTTTTCTCACAGATGCTTGGTAGTTTCCTGAGTGGCAAACTGTAATTAAATAAAATATGAAAAATAAGCTATATAGACATTTTGACAGACTTAGCTGAAATATTATTAATAGACATTTGTATAATAACCGCCCCAAAATCCTATAACTTCTGAGAAATTATAGAAAGTGGTTTTTAATAATCTCTGTACTGAGTCAGAAAAGCAAGTGACAAATAATTTCTGGGTGTAGAAATTAGAAGCTACCACACATGCAGTTGTTCTGATTGCTGAATGAGTGTCAAATAAAACCAATAGCTTATTAATTAAAAAAACAAAACAAAACAAAACAGCCAAAAGGATTAACTATTAAGAAGGCTACAACCTGTTGCCAGCATGATTCTACCATCTAAGTATACCTGTGCAGAAATGCCTAGCTGCATGTATTTCAGGGTAGCAAAAGAAATTATTTTTGTTATCTTAATTAGTTGCTTCATTTGTAAAATTGGCATTTTAAGTATCGCCAATAGCAAACTAAATTAAAGATTTTTCTGTATCTCGGTCAAGATTTTGAAACTCCTCAAAACAGTGTGGGTCAGCTAGGGGTCAGGCTACAGAGGCAGCCACAGAAGTACATACTGGATGCTTAAATATCTTTGAGAACTATAGTCCTAAGTTTGGAGGTGCCACTTTGGTTGTGCACGCAAGGCTCAGGGGAAATCTCTCACACACACCCACACCAGGATGGCAGGGCCTCCTGGAAGCTTCTGGGCTCCCCTGGGGGCAGCCCCTCCTGTCAAAGTGGCCCCACTGGTCTGGGCTCAGACTAGGGGCTTTGTGCCAGGTCTGCACCCCTCCACAGATGCATTCAAATCCCTCCAGTGGCCTTTTCCTCCCTGACATAGGGGGCTGCCGGGCTCCCCCCACAGCACCAGAGTGGTGGCAAACTGCTGCTGAGTCTCAGCTGCAGTGCCCACCCAGGCTGGTTTGCAGCCTCTGTCTAAACTGGCAAAGTGGAAGAGAGGCCTCGGTACCCTGGTGTGCACTGTAGAGCAGGTGTGCTGGTGGCTAGAGCTACAGAAAGCCCTCAGGACCCTATCTCTAGGCCCATAAATCACACTGCATGGACACTAGCAGGTGCTGGGTTATTGTGAGTGCACAGGTGTTAAAGCATAAGGCAGTTGTTTGCAATGTCAAGATTGCCTAAAAGCATCAGCACTAAAAGCAGATCTTTGATTAACAGCTCATCAGCGCCAAACAAGTATGCAAAATGATGAACACTCATGAAACTCCAAGTTGTGGGAAATCTCATCTGACTATAGTTGCAATCTGTATTTCCTACAAGCCAATAATATGAGTGGCTGGCTGGATAGCAAAAAAGAGCAGCAAAACATTGCCCAGTTGTTAAGAACACTGCTACAGTAGTGCTACATTGCCCTCTGCCCTCCAGAAAGAGCTATCCTTCAGAGAAGAGACCAGGGCATTCAGCCAGACCCAGTAATACTTCTGACTGTGTAAGTTCCCAGTGCATAACACATGTAGAGAGGGAGACAAGCAATTTGAGAGTCTGTGAAACACCCTGAAAAAATAAATGTAGGCAGTGGTTTTATTGACGTTCCTCTCTGAAAACTGCTGGCCATTCATGATCAGCCAGATTCTGAGAGCTAATGCTCTACTATAGGGAAACATTTTGCGTGCTGGTGTTTACTCTAGATAGAGCAATAACTTACAAATTCCTAGCCACTTGGATTTTTACTCCTAGTGAGAAGAATATTGTATAGTAATTACCTTTCTTCTCACTGTGCTGTGTTCCTAACTTATACTGCCCCATCAAATAAGTCAGCTAGCTCACCAGGAGAACATGTAAAGAATATGGATATGTTGAGATTTCACCTGCAAAAGAACCTTATCTCATTCCATCCCTCCCCTGCAGAAAGAAACTCTGCTTTTTCTAGCAGTCCCAAATCCAATCTCTATTTTTCAGAGTACAACTCTATGTGCCATTGAGCCAAGTTCTTGCTTATCATTTGGGCTTATTTTCACATTTAACTGAAGAACTGTGTAAGCTCGAAGTGAAGGCGAGCAGTATCAAAGCTGTACGACCCATCCTTTTTAAAATCTTAAAAACAAACTGAGATGACTTTATAAACACACCTAACCCACATATCCAAAAATTAATGAATACATTGTTGTGAGATAAGGAAATAGACACAAAATATAGAAGTTTCTCAACTATTCTGATCTATAAGATTGGTGTTTGTATTTTAAACTTCAAAATTTGTCCCTGCTGAATTGAAACTACAAATGCAGTGCTAACTGAGGGAGGAGGGTGGTGTGGGGTGTCAGGGAGAAGAAGCAGTAGTTTGTAAATAAGATAGCTTTTCCCAAGCTAGACATGTAAAAGAAGTCATATTGTGAAATCACTGTATTAATTACTAAATAATTGAATGCCTGGCTTTTAGTTTGGATGGAAAGATCAGATGAGCTCCATGCACATCTTATTTATATGTTTTGTCATTCACAGAACCCCAAAATTTGTTGTTGGAATTTCATTTTTGAAACCCAGTGGCAACCAGATGCAAGTGGGCACAGAAGTGCCAGTGTGATCCAAGAGCAGGGGTCTGTCCTTGGTAATGAAGCTTAATTAATTTGTGATAATCTTATGCATAGGTCTTCCATTTCATTTGTATTCACAAAGGCCACCGCTCCTGTAACAAAAGGTGTTACTGGGAAAAATAGCAGGAACTATGTAGTTTATCAGTTTCTCTTTTTGCAATACTTGTTTTTTTAAGAATGCAATTCCAACTGAACCTTAATGAGGTTTAAAAGAGGTCAAAAACTCTTGAAAACTCTTTTTCAGAGACTTGTTGATTGCATCCTGCATACTGAACTGGACATGATTAGAAGAGAAATTGAGGAAATAATGGAAATTGTGAGTATTTTGCAGGCATAAGAGAGGGTTACAAAGGAGAGCATCATGAAGAAAAAGTGATTAATTATTGACACTGTGGTTCCCCCAGAGCAATACCAAAAATCCTGAGGTTCCCTGATGAGCTAGTAAAACTAAAGCATGAGGGAAAATGCTATAGGAATTTACTTGGTACTACTCTGTGTAGCAGGAATGAAATTGGGATCAATTCATAGAAAAGCTTAATACTGCCTAGGGAGTGACTAATATAAATGAAGCCTGGAAAGAGCTTTCTACCAAATATATTTCTTCTTTATTTTTAAAAAATATATTTAAACACTGTGAATAAACCATTAAATTTTACAAATATTTTCTCTAGGAAAAACCTTCAGAATATTTATTTTTTAAAATATTCAAACCAGTATGATCACTTTCTTTGCTGTTGGCCTTAGGTTTGTGTGAGCATAATCCAAACATAATGGCAATTTTTAACACTTTCTGACTGCTATTTACTCTAAATCTTTATGGACTTACATATAATCCTGTATAGAAAGGAAACTAACTTTTCTACTGCACTGTGTGGCAAAAATATTTCTTAGAATGTTTTCATAATAACTATTATTTTCCAGGCAAATATATCTGTACATTGTTGAATTTTTGTTGATGTGAGGGCAATGGAATAGTAATAATCAGCTTGCAGGCAGCTTTCAGTCACTTCCTGAATTACATTTCAAATCAACAAAGTAATAATCAGGCATAATGTCATCATTTGTCTCCATTCAAGCTCTTGACCTTTAGATAGCCCATTAAGGAGAGGAAGACCAGTTTATGTTTTGGCAAAAGAAGAGATTTTCCTGCTGTAGATACATACTTATTCAACAGAAGTTGCAGCCCAATTGACGTCCATCTGATTTGGAAGCTTCCTTCCTCTTTACTGGAATAGGAAGCACATATAATTATGGAGTAGTCCAATAATTAATTTTAAAGGAGGAGATTATATGAGAGGAAAACACTGTCTACATTGATAGAAATACTAACATTTAGATAACCTCTGAAAGGAGAGAAAATACTGTGTCCCATCTTTATGGCTTTTGAATGGACACATTTATTGCTGAAATTAATCCAAATCCACTAACATAAGAAAGTAACATACTGTAGTTATTGTGGCACTGTCCTTTAACTTATTACACAAGTTGAATGTTGGGGAGGGAAAAAAAAAAAAAAAAAGATAACTAATTTTTATCCCACTAAGTGGGATGAAAAGTTAAACACTTTGTGACTTTGAAAAAATCCATGATGGGCTGGTCTTACTGCTGACTTTACACTCATTTGCCAACAGAGCTAAATTTGCAAAATTTTTCCTCCACAAATATCAGAAATATTGTAGACGCAGTATAGAAATATTACAGAAAACAAGGAAGAGATGAGCATATGTCACTTGCCTTTCAGTGGAGATAAAGTCTATAGTAAGCCACATTCTCCAATACAAAGTCTCATATAACACTAAAAGAGAGCTGTCTGCTTCCCATTCGCATTCACTGGAATGAAATGAAGAAATATCTTTTATAATTCCTGAATATAATTTTACAGTGTAGCACTACATTACATGTCCAATAAAGGACAGCTCACCACCTTCAATAAAGTAGTGAAGTCTGTCTCAGATTATAGAGCTCTTGATTGCCAACAAAATTAAATGTCAATTGTTTAGTTGGATTTTCCCAAGAGTAACTGCATGTATAAGACTCCAAAAGTGGAGTATTTGTCATTTAAGCTCAAATGCTCTGCAATAGAGATATGCCAAAGAGAACTGTTGTAGTATAAATTGTCTAGAGATTTCTGGAAAAATCTGGTACTCAGAAAAAACCAAGTGAGATTAGGAGATTAGGAGAGACGTCTCTCCATTCTTTGACATAATTGGTGTTGCTCTACGGTTTTCTACTTCACAGAAGGTCCTGTATTCATGAAACTGAAGGACCAAAAGAACAAAACACAAACCTCAGCTGACACTGAGAATACTTGTATTTATTCAAAGCCTGACTCCAGTGGCATGATATATGAATTCTTTATTGTCCTGTGTGTAACTTCTGAGGAAAAGCCTTGAGATTCATCTCTTGCTTTCCTAGGATCGTATGCTATTCAGGGATGTACTTTTTAGTTCTTTGTCAAGGAGAGTTCTTACCTGTAGGAAGAAAGTGACTCGAAATTCGGGTCACTGTTCTTTGGTGTAAGTCAATAGAAACTGCAGCTCTCTCACCTTCCTGTTACACTCCCCGACTCCCTTTACAAGTGAATCCAACTTTCTTAAAGTGTTATGCATAATCTATAAACTATGTTGGTGGCCTTTTTGGTTTTGGTTAAGTTTTGAATTGATAGTAAAACAAGATATATTTTTTTAAAAAAACACAATTTAGTATAGAAGAAATGTACAGAGATGGCAGGAAGGCAGTTGTGGCTCTATTAGACACATGTTGAAGTGAAAGGACAGCTCTAGTTTAATGAAATGTTGAATCAACAGAAGTGGTAGAACCTATGGCAGAGGCCAGGCCACATCAGGAGTTGTTTTGCTTTAGGGAAGAAAAATATTTTAGACTAGAGAGTGATTATAGGTAATATGAATGAGTAGGAGGAAAGACCTGTGTACTCAGTGTGTTCAGTCAGCTTTATGCCTTCAGTATTAAACTTTTACCTTTGGAGAACCTTGAAGATTTCTAAGTGTTCTGGCTCTGTCCCTAGAAATAGTGTCAATATTTAGGAGCTCACACTTTTAGAGTTATGAGACCTCTAGCTTCACAGTGCACATTTGAATACCTGACCCATGGACTTCTCTCTCTGGCCTTTTGAAAGTGAGCAACGAATCAGGGCTGTGGTGGAACCAATGCAGATTTTTCCTTTTCTTTTTACTTGGCAAATGATCTGAAAATAATGTTTTCTTCTGATTCTTAAAGGACAGACAACTCTGTTATACTCACAGTTATATGAACATTTGTGATTAAATCTGATTAACACATCAGTCACAGAAAAGGAGGAAAGTATTTTGATCATTGTTATGTTTTACTGCTTTCATCCCGGCTACAAAATATGTGAAAAAGTATGTATAGGCTGGTCTGTGAAGATGTTATAGGCAAGCAATGTCATAAATTATGCTTTTCATTATTACTGATGATAACAGCATGGAAAGGTCTATATATTTCTCTGCAAAGACAAGTACAGAATAAAAAATACAACTGCAGTGATGAAGAAGGTTATCGCAATTGTTTTTCAAATATGTGAAAGGACATTGCAAAAAGAAAGAGATTAAGATGTTCTCCACATCTAAAGGAAATAAGATTTGGGGTAACAGACATAAATTATAGCAAGAGATATTTCATATAGATCTAAAGGGGAAAAAATATAAAATGCCAGCATTTTCAAAGTAATTATTGTGAAGCAATTGAACAGATTCATTGAAGAGGACGTAAAGTTTGTGTTGCAGAATATTTTAAAATACAATCTAAATATCTTTTGACTCTACCTGCAGGCAAGGCAATGAGATTGACCAGAAGATACCTTGATATGCTTTCTCACACTGCAATTCAATGACTTTCACAACACTTACCAATACTTATATTGCCTTTTAAAAACGGAAGATGCATTTCCTCCACCTAGCATCTTGTTTCATATCAGCTCTTCTCTAGTTGAACATCTTCCAGTAGATGTTGCAAATCGATTTCCCCTGAGACTGAATGATAACATAAATCCTATGCTTGGACAGAGCTGGGTCTGCCTTTGCATGTTCTTCACGCATTTGAATTTCTGAATTGTATATGGATTTTTCTGTCACATATTCTACCCATAAGCATAGCTTGGATCTTTATATATGCAAAATGAAATTTAAGTTATAGATAAAAACGTTTAAAAAACATTTAAGAAGTGCACCTACATAAGTAAATATTTTTTATAAGGAAATAACTCAATATACTCCTGTCTAAGATTTTTGTACATGTTACTGGATTGTTAAAACACTTTCTAGTAACCATTATGAAAATATATGGCTTTATGCATGAAAAGAACTAGAAATTAAAAAATAATTCAAAGCCAAATTTACTTAGTCAAAATGTAGGTTTCAGGATCTAAACTTGACTGCAAATTTTGTAGCCAACTCATGTATTTTTATTGCTGAAAGCAAAACCTCACATCAGGCCATACTGAAATTTTGAATGGGCCGTAGATTGTCCTATTTCAAGACAAAGGTTTGGCAACTCCTAACAAACCCAAGACTTAGTAACTTTAAGTTATAAAACAGTTAACAGAAGACTATCTTCCATCCTAAAAAGTTATAAGTTAAGGCATCTATGGCTCTTGGATACTTTTATTGCCATAGTACGATTTAAAAATGTAAGAAAAATGTGTAGGTTTTGCATTTAGTAAATTCTCTTGCTGGTTTTAAGCCATAGTACGTGAGGAAAAGCTGTTTTAAAACTTTTAGTCTCTGACCTCTGGAAAGCATTTATGCAGTTTATCATTGAAAAACAGATAAAGCCTCTCTCCTTCACCCTGCCTCCGCAACGGGTACAATTTCCTGAGGTTTAAAAGCAGTATACCCACACACATCACTGAAGAAACAGCACAAAAGTTTTTCCTTCTAGTCTGTTCACCTTTTTCTTATTTATACATTGATCCACTCCAGTAGAAGGAAATTGTGTCCTACATGTGACCTCGAAGTTTAGACAAATTATTTGCTTCCCTTTTTGTATCAAAGGCCGGAACATCCTTAAAAATACAAGGCTCTAGAAGATAGCTGAGACCTGTGCTTTATGTGTCTATAGTTTGTAGGTTTCAGTTTTCATCTGTAACTGACAGAATGATTGGTAGTCTTTTGGATCAGAATCTGATCTCATTCCAGACTCAAGTTAAGCTTGTATAAGTGAAATCAGATTTGAGACTTATATAACATTATATAATATTAAAAGAAAGGGTTATTTACCTTAGAGTGACCATTGTTCTGACATGCATTGTGCACTCATGGCATTTGTGCATATCATGAGCTTAAAAATATCACACTGGAAATATTCTGGCCAGCCTCTTCTGCGGCCATAACTGTTTGGTAGTGCAGTACCACCCCCTTCCAAGGTATGCACAGATGTGATCACAACACCTCTCCTTTCCTCTCTCTGCCAAAGCACAAGCCAAGCACATTTTTCAATATGAAGTGGAAAAGACAGTGGGCTGTGGGATGCCACAATGAGTCTGAGATTTTTTTTCTCTCCTTTTAGATGTACCTGTCTGAACTAGTGGAAAATAAAAGGTTGTGTGGAAATAAACAACATATAGTAATTTTTACACCGGAGAACACTATCACTTGTTTTCTCAAGTGACTACCAAATAGCTGACCTCCACGTTTAAGGAAAAAAAAAGGAGATGACAGCTGTCTGCTCCAAAGTAAAGGCTGCATGAGCCCTAGTGGGAGAACCATTAGCCTGACTATTACTGTCATTTGAGTAATAGTGTAGCTTCTTGATTTTAGACATCAGGTTGCATAAGTCTCGGGAAACTTGGTATGCTGGTCTCTTCTAGTATCTACAAATGCAATATGTATCCTTTAAGAGACTTAACAGTCTTAATTTTCTTTAGGTTAAAATATACGCCACTTCAAAATTGTAAAGCTGAAGAGCTGGGTATAGGAGAAAATGCAGTGAATGCATGATGCCATTTAGGCAAAATCCCAAATGAATTTGGGAAAAAGTCTGCATGTAACCTAAGTGGAGTTCATCTTTGGGGAAGCTAGAAAGTGCTGCTCCTGCCATAAGCTCCTGTAACTTTGCTGTCTTGTATGCTAAAATGGCTGGAAATAAGTAAGAAATTTTTTTAGCCACATTATGCAAGTTTTGGTCAACCCTAACAAAAGTATCAGTAGGAAGCCAGAATGGAGAGGGACAATTCACTTCCTAATAAAAGGTCTAATAGCCCTACTTCTTAAATACAACCCTAAGAGATAACTTTTTTTTTTTATTTTTTTTTTTTTCCATTGCCAGGTATTCAACCATAGCTAACTTCATCTACATTCTGTTTTATGGGTGGACAACATAGCAAGTTTGGACATAACAATTAACTTCTTTTGATTAATAGGCAGGCCAGCTAAACGACTTAGAACACCATTATCAGCTGAACAAATAATTTTAAAGCTTTATGAAACTTTGCTTATCTTGTCAAATACTGATGAGAACACTTTTATGAGTACTGTCAAATGTTTTCTACTGGAAATAGAAGAAAGAATTTAAATATTACATCTCTGAAGTAGTTTATATTAAACTTCAGACTGTATCAAGCACTAGGAAAACCTAAGAACTCTAAAGATTTCAAGAGCTGTTGTCTTCACAATTTATATTGAGCCAAGTTATCTCAAAATACCAGTTTTTACTGGAATTAGTGTTTCTGTAGAATAGGTCAGCAGTAACTTTTACTTTTCAAAACTTTTTAGAGCTTAATTGCAAGGAAAATTATTTTAATGTTGACAAATGTCTTCTATTTCTGACAGCTTACCATAGACAAAATTGATAGTGTTTATCAATATAAAAAAATGAACAGATTTTTAAACTTTCCTCTTCCCAAGTAAATGACCAAGATTTTATATAAACCTTGAAAATTTACTTCTGGTTTAAAATAACACGAGAATGTTAAATTATATTGTTATCATTAGAAACATCAGAAAAACTAAATCACAGTCATAACAGTTTCCCAGTTCTATGCAAAGTACTTCAGACACTGTAGGAGTAAATATCAATGCTAGTATTAGTTATAAAGAATTTAGCTACTAGAAGAGACATCACTTTTAATTATATATTTCTCTACACTACATACAAACCACAGATGCAGCAAGGTCTGCTAGACTGCATACGTACCAGAAAGGAAGAAGGAGATTCTGTAACATAAGTCATTTTTAGGCAGAACAATTCTTTGATCCAGAATAAAATGCTGAGCTGTCTTTTGTGTGTCTTTGAACTATTTTGTTATATTTTTTTCTTATGGTCTAAACCAAAATCATAAAAAATAAACTGTGCTGAACAAGTTCTTCCCTTTTCCAGAGTTTGGTCATAGTAGATCTCCTTATATCTATGTCATTGTAGGCTTGTGGTCCTCTAAGAAAAATAAATAGTTTTAAAGAAGTGTTGTGCAATTTCTAGTGGATGTTCTGAGGAGGTAGTAGGAAGTATCTGAAAACATGCTTTGAAGCTTTTCTAAGAAGTACTTATTACTTGACTTCATAGCATATTTCACAAATATGAAATAGTAACAATCACAAACTAGTTTGATCTACGAAGTCTCTGGGAAAGATTGGATTTATATTTCAAAGTACAAAACGTATTAAAAGCTTTTTTAATTTAATTTACTTTATTTTTTAATTTTAGGTAAACCTTGAAATGACTTTCCTGAAAAATCAAAGCATTTCCCATTGTCTGCTTTGTAAAAAAATCTCCCAAGAGGTAAAAAAATAATAATTAAAGATTAATGTACAAAAGGTTATTAAAATAGGCATCAATGCATCACTTAATATCACACAATTTACCAAAATGCCTTGACACAGGCAATGTGGGAAAGTGAAAAACAAACCCTACTAGTAGTAAAGCACCTACATAGAGAGTAAAAGGTGATTTTCAATCATTCTGCCATTGGAGATAAGGAGCTGTTCTTAGGTTTTAACATATCCAAAATTTGGCCTCAAGGCTTCCATATCTATTACTAATTCTTGGTACCTGCAAACATTAAAGATATTCTGAAGTCATAAAGTTCTAGCAGTTTAGTTTAACAACATTTTAAAATGTGAATACCAAGTTTACTTATACTGCCTTATTTCACCTTCATTTCAAAGAGTTACATTCCCTCTTCCTCTGTTTATTAGCTATGCAAGTAGCCAGTTGAGCCTTCTTGAAGTAATAGATCTGACTAACTTCCACATGGAGCATTTTTATTGCCAGCGCAGTTAAGAACTCCAAAATAATCGAAAGATCACATGGAGCTGTTAAGTAGTAATGATTATGACTGCTGAAGGTAGCCTGTGGCCCTGCCTACCAAAGCTGTCTTATACTCAGTGTGTTTAGAATCATGGAAATTTTCAAAACATTATCAGCATAGCAGAAAAAACACGACTTCAATGGGACCACTGCCTCCCTTTTTTGAATATATGCCGATCTGTTTTCTTAGAAAGGAGGAAAACAGAACACTTTTGAAATGTTGCTTTAAGAGTAAATGTTGTACAATATTACCAGTATCCTGTTTACTACCTGTGACTCAACAAGCCCAAATGAGTCACAGTCTTAAGAACGTTTCTGTTGCAACTTCCAGCCTGACTAGAAACCAAGATTCTATAAATAATCAAGTCAAATGCTTTTTTCCAGATGGAAGTAAAGCACATTCAAGGACTTAGCTGAGTTTAGGATTTAGCCTGTATGTCTTTGAAGGGATTAGTCACTTGAGTTTGGTAAGTTTCATACACTGTTGTAATACAAATAGAAGAAAAAATACCTATTTTTTTTCTCAGGAAATTTAGGAAACAACCACAAGGAATTAACTGTATATGAGAAGAGGCACATTTAAAATGTTCTTCAGTGTCACACCTTTTGTAACAAATAGGTATCAGTGGCAACATAGAAGCTAAGTCAAGGTATGGTCATAAATTGCACAGTTATCAAAAGTGCACAACAATATATATATAGTAGATACAGAGTCAAGTGTTCCTTCCCTTTTCAAGGACAGTTTGCTATATAGAATCTGAGAACAGTTTGGGTTGGTAGGGACCTTTAAAGGTCTCCAGCCCAACCACCCTTCAATGAGCAGGAACACATCCCACTAGGTCAGGTTGCTCAGGGCCCCATTCAACCCAGCCTTGAACATTTCCAGGGATGGGATTTCCACAGCTTCCCTGGGCAACCTGTGCCAGTGTCTCACCACACTCCAAGTGTAGAACTTCTTCCTAATGTCTAAGCTAAATCTGCCCTCTTCCAATTTAAAGCCATTACCCCTTGTTCTATCACTACATTCCCTTGTAAAAGTCCCTCCCCAGCTTTTCAGTAAGCTCCTTCAGGTACTGGAAGGCCAGGACCTGACTGGAGGGCTCCAGCCCACTAATCATGTTCATGGCCTTCCTTTGGACTCATTCCAACAGATCCATGTCTTCCTTGTGCTATATACCAAGCTTCAGAAATACTCCAAGCTTCTTTTCAAAGCTTAAGTCTTTCCAGCATATTAGCACATCCTCTTGTTTACTGTTCTCATTGCATTTTAAGGTCTCTCCTTTTCCTCTAGACAAGTTTATTTGGAAGCTTATGGGAAGCTTTTTATTAAGAGTCAGTGATCACCAAGTGTTAAAAACAGTAACTGGAATTATAAAAGAAGAAAGCTTCAGGATCAGTTATATAATATACATCATATCATACTAAAAATTACTAACATTTTAAACAGAAGCAAATTGCAAACTAGATAGTGGCTTTAGTTAAAATTGTAGCAGATGTCTTTATTTTCTTGTTTTTTTTCAGTGTCTCCATCTATCGTGACTAAGATATGAAATGGCCTTTTCTGACTGAGAGGTGAATTATTTTATCCTGTGGTGAAACACACCCTCATTTTTGTTTAAACAGGTACAAGTATAAAAAACTCCTTTACACTAATATCTTTGTTTCAATTTTTATTTTTTTTTTCTGTGCAGTGTCACGTCTCGTGAGAGCAGGCTTCCACTAGTGTTTTCTGTTAGCAGCTGAAATTGGATGAAGCATCCAGTTTTCATTTACATACCAGGACTGAGGCAAATAAACTAAGAAAGAAAAAAAGATAGTGTTTTTTTCAAATTAAAAGAAAAAAAAATGACTAGTTGAATTTCATTTGAACTTTTAAAGAAAAGGAGTCAGTTTTCATGATGTGCTAACTGAATAATGAATTATAAGATATTTACAATGTGCCATTGCTCTTCACTGGAAGTGGTACCATAAGCAGTTTTGTTCTATTTACCGTGGACAGTCTTTACAAGTTGTAAAAATAAATGCTGCTTGGGGTATTAAGTGGCAGGAAACAGAATAAACAAAGATTTTGAGCTGCATCAAAAGTAGTAAAACTAGTGTGAGCATTAGATGTTTGATGCTTTGTAAGAAGTGTAATTACTTATATTGTAATAGTTCTTAGGAGTCCCAAGAGTGAGTCATTGCCCAGCAGTGATGACTCCATATAAAACAGAACATGAAAGCCTCTCTCTAACCAGTTTTCAGACAATACGACTGCAATGTCATGTCTTCATCAGTGAACCTGGGCTAAAAGTATCTGATTGAGTAATGAGAGCAATATAACCTCACTAAAACCCAGTTTGTTTCCTGTTCATTGATTTCACATCTGTGATAGACTCACCTAAACTCCAGAGTAGACTCCACTATTTGAGCTCCACTCACACACCCTATTTGTAACAGAAAAATAACTTATCAGTAGCTGCCTTTCATTAAACTATGAGAGATATCTGGATTTCATATGCTCTACTTTGGTAAGAAGACTAGCGGGGAGCCTTGCTTGAGGTGCTTCCTAGCAGTAGACCTGGCCTTAATGTTCAGTGAAATAGGATTCTGTGGAAAAATACTGACTTGCTGCATGAGAGGAAGGATGTCCATGAAGCTTTGTATAAAGCGAAAAGTTGCTAGGGTTCCTCATGCAGCACTTGTGGGATATCTAGTTCTGGAATTGTTCCCTGGGTTTTCCAAGTCCTGTAGCTCCACAGCAACCCAGTTGCTCCAGGGTTGCTCATTCTCAACCACCCAACTCCCTGCTACAGAGCTCTGACACAGCACTTGGAAGGCAGGCTGGCTATCCCAGCATTTCCAGACACATGGCTAACTAGCCAGCACTGTGGGATTTCCCTGGAGCACATACAGGATAGAACCAGAATTTAAATGTTTCCAGTTAATAAAATGTTTGTTTTGGTTTTGGTTTGGGTTTTGCTTTTAGTTTTGTTTTTTTTCCCAGCTGTTTCTAGTATTTTTTTCTTTCTCCGTTTTGCCACTAAATTCAGTGGCACCACCATTTTACTTTAAGGGTATTATGAGATTAATGATTCTGAGATTAGTGAAGTTTAACTTTGTTTAAATGAAATCAAATAACTAATCAGAATTGATAAATATAATTTGGTCAAAGTGTGTCTGAATAGTATAGAAGTTCACCACATCCATCAGCAAACTGAAACCACAAACTTTCTTCTGCTTGCAAGCAGAAGCAAATACACCACCACATGGACACCTAAGCCCCAAAACTGTGAAGTATGTTACACAGGAAAGGTAACTGGCACAAACACAGGATGTTACTGAAGCTAATAAAAAAACCCCAGTGCTGTTTAAATGTACATTAAACACATATGGTCAATTAACAATAATACGAACTATTCATCACAAAAACCAAATACATGCACAAATAATTCAAAATACGCTGATGGGGAGAAATTCTTATTTCTTGAATGTGATAACTGTATTTTGTTGTGTTTTTTTTTCTCTCTGGATCATGTGGGTTTATTATATTTGGATGGCAAACTCAGTGTGACTTCCATCTTTTCAGAAGAATAAGGAACAAAAAGAACCAAAATAATGTGTTAATTCCCCAGAGTACTGGGAAATTTCAAGGTTTCTAAAGTTTCCTTGCTGAAAAACACCATCCAGTAAGAAATGCTGGCAGTGTTTCTCAAAAATGCAAATAAATAAATAAATAAAATAAAACTTGTAAACATTACCTCAGAACTCAGCAAGGCTTATAAACTTTTCCAAATGAACTCCTCTCTGCTGCTCCTGAAAGAAAGTGTGTTTTTTAATTTCTGGCCACCAGTACTAGTACAAGAAAATGAAGTGATTTGGTTTGAGTTTTTGTTGTTGTGGTGGTTTTGGTTTTTTAACAGATGTGCTAAATTTTACAGAAAGGTGAATTTTTCTAGAAAAAAGAATCCTTTGGTCATCTTGAATTCAGATATCTCATTATATACTATTTTCACTTACATAAATGCTTCATGAAAGAAAAATTGGTATAACGTCTCTTTGAATAAAAGTTGATTTCTCATTTTCATTCTTTTGTCTCAGTTTTAGCTGTGGTGAAAGGACACAGGCAAACAATGTCAGTGGCTGCAGCAGAGAGACTTGGGACAATCTATGCTGCAATTTTTCTCACACTTCATTGGTCTTCCCAATGGTTTGAGGGGCCCAGTTCTTCCAGATAACATGATAGCTTCTTCACCATATTGTTTCATTTTTTAAAACTCTACTGAATGTGTCAGTGTAGACTAGGCTAGGTTGGACACATATGTCTTTATCTACAAGCATATTTATTTCCTTAGGAATCAGCAGCTAATTTCAAGAACAGATGCCAAATGGTACATAAAAAAGCAGTGATTTTGAAAAGGAAAACAGATATTATACTGCACACATTTAGAAAGTGAAGGAGAAAATTGTATGTAGAAGACAATTACCCAAAGCAATCAGAACAATAGCCTTCTGTCTTACCAAAGGGTTGGGGTTTCTTTTATGTTTAGTAGACTGGACCTAATTTTTCAGAGAAAACATATGCTGGGGCATTTGTCCAATGCAGAGGTGGACAGAAGAGTGGCAGCATTAAAAAATACTAAATACTGTAGTACATCAGGCTAACTGATCAAAGCAGAGAAAGACATAAAAAGCAAGATAAAGTTCAAATAAATTATATGGTTGTTGAAATAGTTTTCACTCATATAAGCACTTACTTTGAACTGCATCCCTTCCACAGTCAGGTGTATTATGTGACTTTGAAGTTCCTGGAACTTGTTCCTTGTGGCTTATATGTTCTGGAACCCCTGCCATAGAGTTGACATTCTGCCACAGTCAATGGTATCAACAGTCTTCCTCTACAAAAAGGAAGTTCTGCCCTGTTTTCATCAGAAAGTAGACACCCTAATTCCATTTTCAAGAGCTTCATACCTCAAATTTACTTTTACTTATAGCTTTATAGGGAAACACTCCTGTTATTAAAAGCCCCCTATGGTAGTACTTGCCAAGTTGTGACAACTTAACTGAAAAAACTAATAGCATCCTTGCATGGAAGAGAAGACTTCATTAAAAGCTTCAGTGAGTGACTGCTGTGTTGGTCACAGCCAGATCATGGGATCCTAATATGCTCTGAAAAATGAACAGAATGGAATTTTTCTTCCTTGTGCAGGATAGCAGTACTGGAGTGAAAGAAGTATGTGTAAGAGCCTGGTTCTGTCCTCCTGACACCTGCCCTTTACATATTTATAAACATTAATGAGGTTGCCCCTTAGTCTCCTCTTCTCCAAGCTCAAGAGACCCAGCTCCCTCAGCCTTTCCTCATAAGGGAGATGTTCCACTCCCTTAATCATTTTTAAATGCTCATTCATGTTAGTGTTCTAGCTGTTTTGTGCTATCCACATTACTGTTCTATTGAGGGAGCATATAGCCCATGGGAGACTGCTGAGAACAGAAAGGCATTGCATAGAAGTAGGTACTTCTGACTGCCTTCACACATCCTGATGAGATATATCGCATGGTGACATACATGCAGCCAGTGCTTCCTCAAGATATTTTTTATTCTCTTTTTTTTTCTTACACACTGGGAGAACAACAGGTGTATACCTGTTACAGAAGAATACACTGGTTATATACCAGTTACAGAACAACCAGGTAATCAGGCCCAGTCAGCATGAATTTCTGAAAGCTTGTCAAACCTGATCTCCTTCTATGACAAGATGACTTGCCTGGTCCATGAGGGAAAGGCTGTGGATATTGTCTACCTGAACTTCAGTAAAGCCTTTGGCACTGTCTCCCACAGCATTGTCATGAAAAATCTGGCTGCTCATGGCTTGGATGGGCATGCCTTAACTGTTGGATAAAACACTGGCTGGATGGCCAGGTCCAGAGAGTGATGGTGAATGGAGCTAAAACCAGCTGGCAGCTGGTGACAAGTTGAGTTCCTCAGGGCTCAGTGTTGGGACCACTTCTGTTAAACGTTTAACATCTTTATCAACGACTTTGATGAGGAGACAGAATGCACCCTCAGTAAGTTTGCAGATTACACAAAGGTGTGTGGGAGTGTTGATCTGCTTGAAGGTAGGAAGGCTTTAGGGAGGGACCTAGACTGGATTGATGGACTGAGGCAAATTGTATGAGCTTCAACAAGGCCAAGTGCCAGGTTCTGCACTTGTGTCACAACAATCCAATGCAATGCTACAGACTTGGGGAAGAGTGGCTGTAAAGCTGCCCAGTGGAAAGGGGACTGGGGGTCCTGATTGACAAGCAGCTGAATATGAGCCAGCAGTGTGCCCAGGAGGCCAAGAAGGCCAATGGCATCCTGGCTTGTATGAGAAATAGTGTAGCAAGCAGGTTTGGGGAAGTGATCGTGCTCCTGTATTCAGCCATTAGTGAGGCCCCACTTTGAGTACTGTGTTCACTTTTGGGCACCTCAATACAAGAAAGACATCGAGGTGCTGGAGCAGGTGCAGAGAAGAGCAACTAGGCTGGTGAAAAGCCTGGAGAACAAGCCTTGTGAGGAGCAGCTGAGGGAACTGCATCTAAAAAAAAGGAGGCTGAGGGGAGACCTTATCACTCTCTACAACTACCCTAAAGGACATTGTAGAGAGGTAGGTACTGGTCTCTTCTCTCAAGTAAGTTGTGATAGGACAAGAGAGAACAGCCTAAAGTTACACCAGGGGAGGATAATTTTTTTCTCTGAAAGGGTTTTCTGGCATTGGAACAGGTTGTCCAGAGATGTGGTTGAATCACCATCCCTGGATGTGTTTAAGAGTCATATGGATGTGGTGCTTGGGGACATGGTTTAGGAGTAAGAATGCTAGAATAAGGTTAAATGTTGGACTTGATGATTTTGGAGGTCTTTCCCAACCATAATATTTCTATGATTCTGAGCAAGCTCATTTAGGACAACAGCAGAGCATACGTGTGATGATATCCTAGAGAATTATAATGCCCATAATTTGCACAAAGGAGCTACAATGCAAAGGTAAACTTATTTTAATTTTCATACTTAGCAAACCAATACTGTTAATTTAAAATTGTCAGATGTTTAATTTTCCAAAGAAACAAGACTTAATTGGATGAAACACTATCAGAAATTATTTCATAGGACTTCATGGAAGTCCAAAGCAAACAATTATTTTAAATTTCAAAAAATGTATGTCCTCTGAGCGTTTAGAACCACTTACATGTTTCTAGCTGTGTACATAATTCCTTCTCAAGCAACCAAACAGATTGAAGTATTCTTTCCATCAATTAAGCAAACTCAACAAAAGTTTCTATATTTAAAAGGTATTTTTCCTATTTGATTCTTTTCCCTACCAGTGCTATATCTGCTTCAGTTAGTTTAATTTTACAATGCGTCTGATGTGTTTAGGATACAAAACTGACTGGGAAGAAATTCAACAGGAAGCTTTACATTAAAATTTGCAGCTTTTCTCAAAATCAAGTTTTGCACCCAAGATGTCTGCTTTACTGAAGGTAGTAACCATTGCAGCAGTATTTACAACTTTGTGCAGCTCCAAGATACACAATTAAACATGTTAATTTATTCCAAAAAGACAAATGGCCATATATTAACTCTGATGTTAGGTTGCCTTGACTTGTGTAAGAAGCACTTCACTGTCTTTTCTCCCTCTTTCCAATATCTTTCTGCAGACATTAACTTATAGAATCATAGAATCATAGAATCTTAGGGGCTGGAAGGGACCTCGAGAGATCATCTGGTCCAACCCCCCTGCCAGAGCAGGGTCACCTAGAGCACATCACACAGGAACTCATCCAGGTGGGTTTTGAATGTCTCCAGTGAAGGAGACTCCACAACCTCCCTGGGCAGCCTGTTCCAGTGCTCTGTCACTCTCACAGTAAAAAAATTTTTTCGGATATTCACCTTGAACTTCCTATGCTCCAATTTGCACCCATTACCCCTTGTCCTATCACTGGTCATCACCGAGAAAAGCCTAACTCCGTCCCCCTGACACTCACCCCTTACATATTTGTAAACATTGATGAGGTCACCCCTCAGTCTCCTTTTCTCCAAGCTAAAGAGACCCAGCTCCCTCAGCCTTTCCTCATAAGGGAGATGTTCCACTCCCTTAATCATCTTTGTAGCTCTGTGCTGGACTCTTTCAAGCAGTTCCCTGTCCTTCTTGAACTGAGGGGCCCAGAACTGGACACAATACTCCAGATGTGGCCTCACCAATGCAGAATAGAGGGGGAGGAGAACCTCTCTTGACCTACTAACCACACCCTTTCTAATGCACCCCAGGATGCCATTGGCCTTCTTGGCCACAAGGGCACATTGCTGGCTCATGGTCATCCTCCTGTCTACCAGGACCCCCAACTTCTCCGTTGAAAGTACAGACCTGGCTTTGTGAAGAGTTTTATACTTTCAGGTCTTTGTTGTACAGAAAGACCTCTAGGAAAGTTGAAGAGCTCCCTTGCATGCACCTCGTGGAAGCAAGGGGCCTAAGTTTTAAGCATTGACACTGAAACTGGAAGAGGAAATAATTACAACTTCTCTTTCAATCACCCAATAAATCAAAAAAGAAAACAGAAACAAACAAACAAAAGCCGAACACCCAAACCACAAAACCAAAACAAACCCAATAGATAGACAACTGACACACTATGTTGTTGTTGTTGTTGTTGTTTTTCCTTGCTGTTCTTCAAATCTACAGATTAGACAAAATCCTGAATTCACACACTTTAGTTTCAAAATGTGAGTGAAGAAAGTTCCAAGACTCAAGTTTAGCTAATCAGTCACTGGAAACTTGCACATACATATCTGTGAAGAGAGATGATACAGATATTTGAAGCACTGCTACTAGATGTGAGACATTTGAACAGAAAACAGTTGTAGGTAGCAGAGTTAGAAGCTGGAGAACAGGAAATGCAAAGGCAGCAATTAGATGCAAGCAAACAGTGCTGAATGAAACAGAGGTCAGATATCAAATAATGTTATTCCAGGAGTCATCACACAATTCTGTTCTCCAAGACCTCAATATTCTCCACTTTAACCTTGAAGTATTTTTCAGTCCCTCTGCAACATAGTTACTAATTGTTCCATACGTATCTATTCTTCACAGAAGCATAAAGAATGTGAAAGCAAAAGAATAAATCATAGAAATGAGGAACCACTGCTAATATAAAATAGATTAATAGCTATACAATACTACTATTTCCAGCACCCAAGCTTTATCTACTTTTAACAAACTATGTAATGCAGAACCTCTTAAATCAGCTGTAGTCTATATTGCCAGTCCTCTGTTAACCATATTAACTGTATCATGCAGGTTAGAAGTTGAAGTGGAAAAGATACTTTTACTGCAATTCACCTAGCTTTGGCTTTGTACCTGAACACTCACAACGTTGTGTGCTCACAACGCTTGGTGCACACTTGTACTTCTTCTTGCATTTTATGAGGAACAGATTAATCCCTAACATAAATCTCAGCATCCCAAAGCCTCTTGGAGCACGTTTGTGGAAAAAATTAAGT
>NW_009952803.1:0-50812 GCF_000747805.2 Chaetura pelagica
TAAAATCATGGAAGGCAAGTTGTAGGGTCAGAAACATTTGTCCACTCAGTGGGTAAAGTAACAAATTGGCTTTTCAGTCTTTCAAGAAACACTGCTTTTTAGAAGGTTGCAGACCATGACTGAGGAGTATTTGGATCTTGAAAATGTGAAAATTATGCACGTTAATGCTGAAATTAAGCTATTTCATCTGTGTCCTGTCAAATTAAACAGAAGGTGGTATTTTTCATCCTTGAACCTTGACAAATTGGCATTTTTGCAGAAAAAAAAATATGCAGGATAATAAATCTGCTTCTAGAGCCTTTGAGCTTATTAAAATAAATGGATACAATAATTTTGGATGGTTTCAGGCAAATGAAGTCAATATTTGTTTCTGAAGTGGCATTTATATCCAAGTTTAGATTTTCTACTCTTATTCTGAAATATCAACTTTTTTCTATAGAGGAGTAATTAGAGTTTACCTTCACAAGCAGCATTTTGGTGGGCTTACACAAAATTGAATAAATATGGATTCCAATTACTTCAAAAATTCTTTTATCATTTTTAGTTTAACAGTAGATCAACAAAGGGAAGTGCAAAGTCCTGCAGCTGGGGAGAAACAACCCCAGGTGCTGGTATATCAGGGCTGACCAGCTGGAAAGAGGCTCTGCAGAAAATGACTTGGGGGTCCTGACAGTCACCAAGTTGATCACGAGCCAGCAATGTTGCATTGCAGAAAAGAAGGCAAATACTGTCCTGAACTGCATGAGGAGGAGTGTTGCCAACAGGTTGAGAGAGCTGCTCCTCTGCTTTGTTCAGCACTGGTGAGGCCACATCCAGGGCAGTATCCAGTTTTGGCTTCCCCAGTACAAGAGAGAGATGAACAGACTGGGGAGAGGCCAGCAAAAGGCCATAAAGATAATTCAGGATCTGGAGCATCTCACATGTGAGGAAAGGCTGAGAGAGCTGGGATTGTTTAGCCTGAAGAAGAGAAGGGGGATCTCATCAATGTGTGGAAATACCTGAAGGAAGAGTGCAAAGAGGACAGAGCCAGGCTCTTTTCAGTGGTATCCAATGACAGAACCAGAAGCAATGGGCACAAACTGGAAGGCAGAAGGTTTCCTCTGATCATCAGGAAACAAATTTTTACTGTGGGTAAAGATGACCTTGAGAGCTCCCTTCCAACCTCAACCATTTTGTGGTTCTGTGAATGTGGAGTTCCTGTAGGAACAATACATTGTTTTGGACGTTTGCAAGTGAGAGAAGAGCATGTTGTAATTAAGATATCCATATTCATTTACTTGTATCTGATGTCATGCTTGTATCTGCACTTTTTTTGAGAGATGTATCTAAAATTTTGGACTAGCAGATGCCAAAATAAATCACATAATATTAGAAAATTTAGATTGCTCTGCTTCCTTTGCCCTTTTTACTTTTTTTCCCCCCAATTTATTTTGTTGCTGTTCTGAATTATCTTGTGATACCTTATTTACAGTGAAACCTTGAAGGCCTCAGATGCATCTTCTCTTCTTGTTGGCAGCTACTAGGAACTTTTCAAAGTGGTCCAACACATCACACTGCTCTTTGAGAAAACTGCTGGCAATGGAGAAGCAGCAGTCATGTTTACTGTGCTTGCCACCAGTTTTGTTGGAATCTTCTACCTGAATATGAATGATGCTCTTCTCAAGGGCAAGGGCTCACTGCAATATCTTCAGCAGGGGAAGACCTGTCCTATCCTTTACTTCTTACTTTCTGTGTGGCTAAAGAAAAGCCACATGGTTTCTGTTCCCCAGGTGACAAATGAGGAGCATAAGCTTCTCTACCCTACAGATGGGTCATGAAGTTTGTAATATGAGACACTTAATGATATACAGTGCATAAATACATTCAATTTAATATTCTGTTTATCTGTATAATGGAAACATCTGTGAACTGCAACTGAGAGTTGAATACATTGATCAAGGAAGTAAGTCCCTAGGAACTGAAGCCACAGAGCCTGACTCTTGATCTTGCCCCCTGGCAATACTGTATTCTACCCTGGAAAAATGAAAAAAATTGCAAGTGTTTGGACATAGAGCAATTCCTTTTGGGATGCTTCTTAATGAAAATGCCTTCATATATTAGGCTTTTCTCAGTGATGACCAGTGATAGGACAAGGGGTAATGGGTGTAAATTGGAGCATAGGAAGTTCAAGGTGAATATCCGAAAAAAATTTTTTACTGTAAGAGTGACAGAGCCCTGGAACAGACTGCCCAGGGAGGTTGTGGAGTCTCCCTCACTGGAGACATTCAAAACCCACCTGGATGAGTTCCTGTGTCATGTACTCTAGGTGACCCTGCTCTGGCAGGGGGGTTGGACTAGATGATCTCTCGAGGTCCCTTCCAGCCCCTAAGATTCTATGATTCTATGATTCTATGATATATATATATATATAATTGAAAAGGTAGAACAAATCAACCAGCCAACCAGATATTGAGAGAAAGGATAGAAAATTCATCTTTATCTTTTGTGTGTTTGCATTGCTTTGCTATAATATGCCACCTGCTTCTTTTTAGGTGAATTAAGTCTTTTATTTACAAAGGTTCTTCTTGAACATGTTCCATTTCAGGAAGACCGTGTTCTTATACTTCTGGTTAAAAAAATCCTCAAATCCAAGACTTACGTACGAGGACAATCTGTCTGTCAATATGCACCAGATGTGTTGACCATAAAGTTGATTTAGTATTCTGCACCCATATTTTCTCATGAGGCAGATTAATGAGAAAGGAAAATAGATAAGGAAAATGTCAAGGAGAATTGCAGTGAAAATTTAGATTGTTTTGCAGACAGGTAAATAGAAATGGGGATAAAAAGCAGGAACTTTCATTCTGCCACAATTGCTTGTGCTGTACAATGCCAGACACTTTTAAAAACAGAATTTTTGAAGGAAGAAAACCCTTTGTTATAGAAACCTGGCTGCCTCCATCAAGTCTGTAGCTAAACATATTCTTACACTGTGCCTGGCAGGAGAGGTAATCAGAAACATGACTTGCAGCAAATAAACATTATTATCAAGTATATTCTGGTTCATTTGTGGTGGGCATCTGTGAGAACTTGTACAGTTTTAAAGAATCTGTTGTTGGAGCAAAATTCTGTCTTGCTGAAACACAAACACTGTAAAAAGTAATGTTATCTTCAATGATGAAAAAAAAAATAAATTACTGTTCCAGGGTCCTGTATGATGACTGAGGTTCAAGTTCCTGTATCAGTCATTATTGAAATGAAATTTTATACTCAGACAGGATGTGCTGAAAAAATTATGTGTTGCCCCTAATTTATCCAATATAATTGATCACTTCATTATTTCTGAGTAACTCCCTTCTTCTTTTCTTACTGTTTTCAAACTACTTATTTGAAAATAAAAAACATGTGTTTCAACCTTTTATTGCAGGAAGATAAGACAGAACAAAGCAGAGAGGCACGAACTAGGATGCAGGAGAACTGGCACTTACGTTAAGCTCTCCCACTCATCTGGTGCCTGATCTTGACCAAGTCAGGTTACCTTTCTCTCTCTCTTCTCTCTCTTTTTGGTGATAATGATATTAGCCTTCTTAAATAATGTGCCTTGATATATACTTTCTGAAAATCAGGCATTTCACTAGCTATGGAAGGCAAAGGTCAGGTCCTGCTGTAATCAATACTTTCTCCCTCTGACTTGAGCTTATTAAGTTAGGTAACGAATATGTGACAGTAGCAGGTAACTGGTTGCCTTCTTCGTGCATAGATATATAGATAATCTCAATCAGATGGGAAGAAAGAACAGATGTTCCCTAAACATATGTGCAAACAAAAGATCGCAAGTTTGAATGTTTATGAGCAATGAATAAAACAGGAGAAGGGAATGAAGTATGATTTCAGGATGTAAAATATTTGTGAGGCCTGATACGGAAATTTTCAGCTAGCTCTAAAAATAAAGTATTTAAGAAAGTGAAAGGATCTAGGGATGAATTTTTATTATTTACTTCTTTTTAACTCTGAGCCATGCATCTAAGAGTCTTCAGTGTTTTTTGAACAAGAAGAAGGTAGTTGAATCAGCATAATGGAAGGACATGCATCTGTTTGCAACCAGGACTCTCTCCACTTGGTTAAATTTGTAATGTAGACAAAGAATCAACTCTCCTTTCTAGATTCTTTCAGTGCTAAAGTAATTTTCTCGTGATTCAGTTTCAGTCACCTTATGGCCTTCGAGGACTTTTATTTTTCTCAAAGTTAACAATAAAATGATACACTAAAATCTCAACTGTTCCACTACTGTTACATTTTCCTCCCTTCAAAAGCTACCTTTGACTCAACTTTATCTTACCTCACTTTTAGATTACTACCTTGTGATGCCAGTTATTTCAGGGCAGATCTACAACATCCTGCAGAAGAAAATTAGGTTGAACTTAAGTCTCTAATTGTAAAGATATTTTTCCACTACCTGACAAGCTACTCTTTAGCAATATTAAAAATAGGAGATAAATTGTTAAGCTTGGATTAAATTACTTAAATCACTACGTGCTACCTTATTTCCTCATGGAATGGGATGAAAAAGCAACTGTGAGCTTTCCTAAGATAGGAAGATATGAAGGCTGTTTCATAAGGTCAAAGATGAGTTATCTTTTTCACACTAACGTGAGCAAAGCCAAGGTGAAAGCTATAAAATATCTGCAAGTTTGCTTGGCACTTGATCAACTCTGATTTACAAGGATGTTCACATTACTGTAATTGAATCAATGTATTTGCACTAGGCTGCTTTAATTTAGATGTGTTCCAGACCAGTTAACTAGAATAGCTAAATAGGTGTTTAGTGTTTAATAGATATTATTTTTAGTTTTATTTAACTTATTAGTAGAACTGGGTGGAAACTTGTTTTCCTCAGCCTCTGGAGCTTTCGGGATTTAAGAAGAATAATCCTATGCCACAAGAGGAAAATATTATATGTTCTGTTGGGGTTTTCATGTGTCCATGTGTCCCCACACAGACACAGTCCTTGTAAGACTAGAAGAACATAAAGTGTTTGCTGAATTGCCTGCTTGTGAAGGTGCTTAATGAGAAATATAAACCCAGAGCAAACAGACTGAATTTAGGTAATTTTTTTGGTCTGCAATACTAAATACTGTGGGATGGGTTTCTTTCCTGTCTGCTTAGGAGGTCTGCACTGTACCTGAGGACCTCCACCTGAGAAATGCATAGCCATAGTCATGTTGTGAAAGGTTTAATTTTTGTGAATCAGTGACTCACAGAAAAATAATTTACTTGAAAAATTCCTGATAATTTCTAGTTAGTCATTCATTTTGGGGATAGTTTTCTTCTTGTCTCTTCCCTTCTTTATTCCCTTTCTACTTGGCGCATATTTTGCAAAGATGGTCACTTTCAAATAAATTTGTTGAAATTGTAACAAGGGTGATTCTTCAGGCATGTGGCACAACATCTGGGCTTCAAGTCTTGAGAATAACTAGCACCCTCTCTCCTCTCCTCCTCACCTGGACTTAAAAATCAATAGGAGTATCTAGTGGCTTTTCTGCTACCTCTGTTAGTATATAACATGAGTGACTCTACAGGAAAGAAGCCCTCTTAGGGAAGTTGAGCACACAGCTCTCAAACAGTGCAGACAGCAAGCAGGTTGTGGGATATTGTTTACTCCCTCAGCAGCAGCTCAGGTTTCTACACTCGCTTGGCGTCCCTCATGCTTGGTCTTGTTCCAGTG
Source organism: Chaetura pelagica (assembly GCF_000747805.2). Classification (NCBI taxonomy): domain Eukaryota; kingdom Metazoa; phylum Chordata; class Aves; order Apodiformes; family Apodidae; genus Chaetura; species Chaetura pelagica. The sequence continues at coordinate 5,705 of NW_009952803.1, forward strand.
GCTTTTTTCTGACCCCACAATTGTGGTTGGTTCTTGTGTTCAGATCCAGCTGCTTTTTCAACACCAAGATATTTCTGATTCTTACAAGTGGCTTCAAGCTCCTATTTCTCTGTTTTCTTCCAGCAGTTCATGCTGTGCAGCTACAAGACATGGACAGGATGGTCCAGGTTGCCAGATGCATCCAAAGCAGAGTTTCTCCTGACAGGCTTCTTTCTGGTTGAGCTGAACTACCTGTGCTTTTTGTTTCCAGCCCCATCTGCTCTTCTGACTAAGCAGGTTTTTGCATGGTGTGCTTTAACAAAGTCACTGAAAGCTTCAGGCTGGTTCATCATATCGAATTATGGTAACTTTGCAGTCATTACTCCTCAGTAGGCAGTGCCATGTGCTCCTAAATTGATGATGGCTGCTTTTCCAGGCCAAACATTCAAATCTACTTGGATGAACAAAGTAAAATCAATTTCTAAGCAGCTTTATTGCTTAGATTATGTTTTCTGAATAAGACACATTTTTAAGTGAAAGAATGCTGTTTGTATTTTCTGCAACTCCATTTCTTCATCTGAAATAAACAGTCACAAGAAATTCCAATATGTTTCTAAAGCTTTTGTGGGTAAAATCAGAAATGGAATATGAGTCTGGTAGGGAGTCAAAGAACAGCACAAATTGAGCAGACTGCATTAGTCTCAGAAACTTGAGTGTTGACCCTTCAGGTTCAGTCCACACTTTTCTCCCTAACCTCACTAAGCCATGAATCTTACCTTGCCAACAAATGTTACCAGAAGATACTTGCATACAGCTTGTGCATTACAGCTCATGCAGCTTAATGAAGTGGCACCTTTTTTTTTTTTTTGTGCATTTTTTGTGTGTTAATGTACACTGGTTAAATCTGAGAAAGGTATGTTAATGCTGAGCACTAGGAAGAAGCTTGAGCATCTTAGTTTTATGAACCACTGAAGATGAAGTCTATGCTGTTAGCTAGCTACCTTGAAACCATCCTTAAATCACATTAAGGCTAAGCTGATAGAAGTATATATTTTTTTTAGTGGGTAAAAGCATCTCTAAATTTACTGAGGATTACAAAGGCATGAAAGATTTAAACAGGTGTTTTTTTGTTTTCTTGGGGTTTTTGTTTGTGGTTTTTTTTGTTGTTGTTTTTTTGTTGTTTGTTTTTCTTAGAAGAGCTCTAACATTGCATGCCATGCTCAACTGACAAAACATGAGATGTTTACAAGTTCCTGGTGAAGGATCTTGTTCTTAAGAACCTTTACTGTGTTCATGGGAGAGATGTTTGAGCTGAGGACACATGCTTGTTTCTGACCTTCTCATTCTCTATTGTTAATCCCCCTCCCATGTTAGGAAATGCTAATGTCAAAGCAAGGGCAGTTATGAGATGCACTTAGCTAAAGTTTTAGCAAGCAGTACCTTACTGAGGGGTAAAGCAGCCTTGTCTGCCTGGTGAAGCAAGGAACAAGTCCCACGAAGAGGCTTTTCCCACCTTGGAGACTACATTTCACTTCAATCTGGGAACTGACAGCCAGCTTCTGTACTTATGTAGAAGGCTAACTTAAGCTCATGATGCTGTGACACTGTCTGTTTGACAAATTTGTGGATAAAGTGTCATACATTCTTCATTGAACATGGAAAGGGAAAAATTCATATGGTTTCTATGGAGATCTTTAAAAAAAATAGATGTTTTGAAAACAGCTGTTGTGCCAACCAAAAATTTTGATAGTTGTTAGGCACTGGTGTCTTCTTGCCACTACTGATTCTGGTGTTCGTTGCTCCTTTTACTGCCTGTTTGACATGTGTTTGTAGAATTTTAGATCTAATGGTAGGCTCTTTTTGGGGATGGCAACATTTCCACTGCCATTTTTGCATGGTTTATAGCTACAGCAGGGTCTAGGTGCTAACACAGGATATGTAGGAAAAAAAAAATTCCTGACATTGCAAATCTAGACAGACACCCCCACCTGTTTTATGATGTTCTGGCTCTCTGCTGCTTCCATCTATATTGGAATCAGTGGAAAAAAAATTTCCTGACATTGCAAATCTAGACAGACACCCCCACCTGTTTTATGATGTTCTGGCTCTCTGCTGCTTCCATCTATATTGGAATCAGTGATTTAAAGGTTGAAGATTTCAAGACTTTTCAGACTCCTTGCCCACCCCCCAACAGCCCCAAGTCCCTTATTTTTTTGAAGCCACTTTATCTCTTCCAACAGCTATGTCATCACTCGGTGGAGATACAGTGTGTAGATTAAGCAGTTGACATCTGCCATCAATAGCTGACACATCTTGTTTCCATAGGACGGACTGCAGTGTGTGTGACTGGTTTTCATCCCAGAATATCTAGGGGGCGAGAAGGGGATGAATGGGCAGCAAATTGTGACCTCTCCAACTCTCAAAACCAGAGATATAAAAAGTCAATAATTCTACTATCTTCCTCTATCTTCTAAAACACAGAGACAACACCAGTGAAAAGAGTATACAGAGTCTTGTCATGGTTAATAAAGCTGCACAAATGCATTTATTATGAATATGAGTAAATGAATAAGGAAGATGCCTTAGCTAACCTGGCAGAAGTGTGAATCAAGTGCTGCTCTCTCTCAACCTCCTATAGTTCCCTTGCATCTGTGCTTTAAATATCCAAGGACCTTTCTGTGTTGCACATTATACTTGAAGAAGTAAGCTTTGTGCTTGGCTTTGTCAAGCAAAAGGCCTTAGTCAGTGCCAGGCCCTCTTTGCCAGCCTGGTCCCCACAAGGCTTGTCTTTCTTCTCCTTGGAAAGTTCAGATACAGCCTCGGTGTCTCATTTTTCTTAGCTATGCCATGCCCACCCACTCTGCTACCGCTAGTTTGGTGTCACCAGCATACTGCAGTGTGATAGCTTTGCCCTGGGACTTGGCAACAGGCTGGGAACATCTCCAGTCAAACCTTGCCTGGGATCAGGGCCAGTTCCTGCCTCATGGCACACCAGTTTGGTGGCTGTCAGTGGTATCAACACATGCACCTCACACATGCATCTCTCAGTCGTGGGCACAGCCTTCTTCATGATCTGCCTCACTGGTATGAGCCAGCTTGCTTCATGCCTCGGAGTCTGCAATTCTCATATGGCTCTTCCTATGTAGATCTGAATACAAAAACCACAGACTCCACAAATGACCCTTCATACAGTGTTTTAGGGTCTCAGGAAAAAAAACAACAGGCAAGTGTCTCCTGTTGCCACTGTTGCTGTTTTAAGCACTGCCTTCTAATAATAATCAATAGGTGCTAGCTATTTCTAAGAGAGAAGCAGCCTGAAGAAAGAGTTGAAAATACCATTGTTTACTAGCACAAATTGCTTGTCAGAGGAACTGTAAACATGGATTGATTATTTCTCTTCCTGTTCAGCGTAAGGCTCCTTCAAGTTTTCTAGCAAATGGATTTTATTTCCTTTCCTCTTGGAAAAAGATTAAAAGTGAAAAAGAAGAAAGAGTGAAAGATGGGAGGGAAAGCAAATAAATGGATTGATGGCAAAGGAAAAAGAGGAACACAAGCAATGAATGGATATGTAAATTAATTTGGAGAGAGTTTATGTCCTTAGCATAGTCACAAAGGTGTTACATAGTTTTGCTGGCAACTTCAGAGTGAGCAAGGGAAGGGGAAAAAAAAAAAAAAAAAAAGGAAGACAAGGTCTACACTTTGGACAGCAAATCAGACTTAATATTCAGGTGTATAAATCTATAGGTAAATCTGGGTGGATCAGAACTGACAATGTCAGATTTTAGAAACAGGCTTGTGAGATGTTGTTTGCATCTGAGTTAGAAGACAGATACACTGTGACTGTTGCCAGAACTTAGGTATTTGACTTTGGCAGTCAGTACCTCCTGCTGCTCTATTAAAGAGTCAATGTGTAGAATCTTAGTCTGACATTTGTTTAATAAATTCTATAAAGGGAATGGAATTTAAAATCAGTACTGTTTCTGAGTTTGAGAAGATTTATATTTCTTCTAAGATGTATCTTGAGTAATCCAGACTTTACCTGTACTTATTGAACCCTCAAAAATGAGCTAGAAACAGCCTTTGGAGGCTGAGATCAATGTTATTAGCAGAAAGTTTTAAAGGCAATGTAAGGATAGCAACTCTGATACGCAAGCTCATGGTTGGACAATATCTCCAGGCATTTGTATTTTCTGTACCATTCTTCAGCTGCTCTGAATGACAGTTTGAAACAGCCCAGTGTCTGAACTTCTTTTCAACACAGGAGAATGATTTTTTTTCTCCAGAAAATGTGATGGCATAATTCTAACAGTGAGTCCAGCAAAGATATGCAGCTACTTGTAAAAAAAGCTTCTTTCCTGAGCAAGAAAATGCTGACATTTTAAAAGTCAGAGCTCAGTGTTAAACTTTTAAAAGTATCGTGAAGTGCTGAGTCATCTGTTTTACTTACTGATTTGAAATTGCTTATTCTTAAAGGACTTGTTTTATTTACATTTTTTAATATGCATCTCAGATCCTAATTTTTTTCTGCTGTTTAAAATTTAGGCTCAAATTTATTGCTAGGTCTGAAGACTTTACTATTGCTATATAAAATTTTATGAAAAACCTTATTTGTTTTTTAAACAGTTAATTGAGACATAATAATAATGCATGTCTAGTAAACATGCAAGTTATCCCCTTTTAGAATAATCAAATTTTGGGTTCTGCTAGTTAGTGGTGGACAAAGGATGCAAATTCTTTATTAAAAAAATGCAGTAAAACCTATTTTCCTAAAGATAGAAGAAATAGAATAGGGTATATTTCTCTGCCAACATCTTTTAGACATAATTCTGCCCAGATGGTACTCTTCTAGACTGTTCTTCAGAGCTATACTCCTTTTTCAGCCCATTACCTTTCCTTTATCTCAAGTTTGTGCTTTCTGGTGGCTTCTGCTGCTCACGTAAGCACCTCTACTATAACCCTATATAGGGTCCTATAACCCTATTGTACTTGTGCCTGGTGTGTACTTCTCTGTTGGCCAGAATCTTGTGTTTTGTAGCTGCAAATTGTTCCCATCTTTTTGTTCCATGAAAGAATTTATTATGTTTGTTCCTTTCCAAATGAAGAACACTTGTTAAATCATTAAATAGAATTTTACCAAATCCCGACAGTATGATGAAAATCACTGTTATGCATTACTTGGTCATTTTGAAGGGGATTCTCTATGAATGTTTGTTACCAGTTTTCCAATAGCTTCTCTCAACTCTTTCTAGTAAAAGAATGAGAAAGGAAGGGCTGAGCTTTTATGCTAAAGTTATGTCTGAACTCTGGATAAAGGACTGGTCTAGTTGCAAACAGCATCAGATCAAAAATCCACATTCTATGTCTCTCTAAGCAAGTTGCCAAATTTCACAAGATGCTGTATTTCAGAAGATAAAAATGCTATCAATAATTTTCTCCTGTTCTTTACCTTGACCTTTTAAACAGTTTGCTCTTTCCCATAAATATTTTGGAAGGATAAGTCCTGGTTTGTCTTTGGTTATCTTTTACCCTTACCTAAAAGCATACTTATCACACACATTTCAAGGCCATTTTCTTTGTGCTTCTGTAGTATAAGGATGCAGTAGTTTTCATCTTCTTAAGAAAATATTAGGCCAGTGACAGATGATGTTTGCATATTTCTGAAGTTGAGTTAAGCACAGAGAAGATCAGGCACAGAGATGAGTCTCCTGAGAATATCTTATCTACCTGCAGTTTACTTAGGAACAGGCTCCCTCATGAGGTAATCTCTCCAGCTTTCAGGCCTAGATAGAAATGCCACAAAGCCAGCCTGTGTCTGACATGTGATGATTTCAGGTTTTCCTAAAGGTTGGGATTAACTCAGAACATTTAAATGAAGTATGCCAGTAAAATAATAATTAAAAAAAAAAAAAAAAGCACTGTATTAACTCTCTCTACATGCCTTACAATAATGCTAATATTTATTTATTTTTCCAGTCACAACTGCAGTGCATTTTAATTAATGTATGGAATAGTTGTGCAGAAAATGTGGATTTCATGGCCACCTAAGCTGTAATGCTTTTTATGCTTTTGCTTCTATTATGGAGTCACTGTTCTTGTTGGGAAATGGAAAAGAGCTCTGTAATATAGTTGTGCAAAGTACTTACTTTACATAGGCTACAAAATTATTTTCTCTGAATCTCTACACCTTTTTAGATGCCTACACATGCTGCTGTACAACAAAGCATTTTTTTCAAACAGACCTTAACAGTTCATCACGCTTTTGAATAACAAGTGGTTGATCATGTATCTTAATTAAAAGAGCAAATTGAAGGCAGTGTACTATTCATCAAAATAAATAATGTATTAGTTAACTAATGAAAAAGTTAGCAGACAGAAGAATAATACCATAGCAGTGTTAGTAAACACAGGGGCAAAATTCTTAGCTGTTGTCAATCAGTATGGCCTTAATCTCTTCAGCTGAGATGTGCTGGAAGATACCAGGTAGTGATCTGACCTTTTTTTCAGGAAATTTGTGAAGAATTAGGTGTACTAGTTTTCCTTAGGGAAATTATGGGGCAATACTCATTGGTGATTGGTATTTAGATGTTACATTTTATCTGTCCTTTCAGATAAAACAAATAATCATATTTCTCATATTATGGGAGAGTTTGGTTTCTATTCCGGAGAATGTGATTTGCAATTCCCGTTTTCCAAGCCAGTTTGATATACTTACATAGCAAAATTGAATGTCTGGGATCAGAAAGGTCAGGCATTAGGTAAAGAACTGTGATGCTTGCAGATATAACATTTTGAGATCTAAATAAAAGAGTAAAGGCCAAAGTTATTCAGTGAACAAATGGAAATACAATTCACACATGAAGATAATTATTTTCTTTCAGGGGAGGAGTGCAATAGCAGCTCTCAATGCAATGCTGGCTCAGATAAACTGGAATGTTTTCTCCAGCTCTACATGCATCTCTTGTTTTATTGTTTTGTTTGTTGAGAATATGTCCAGTGCTGCAGTTGCTTTCCAGATGTACAAAGTTCCCATCCATCCAAACCTCATCAGAAAACGGAAATCAGAGGAAGAAAGTAACAACTTGGATTTTCTGTGGGAATCAATACGTTTTGCTATAAAGACAGCAAGGCGGTGAATGGATTTTGAAGCAGGGAGAAAGAGCAAAGGGCAGAGGCAGCTTCAAAACAAATTAGTAAAGGTCAGCTGAGGCAGAGAGAGACTGCAGGAGGATGCCACAAGGTGGCTTTTTGGTGGTGTGATAAAAGGGCAGGAAAGTGTAAAAATAGGGCAGAATAGAGGTTATAGGAAGGGCAAATCTGTTGAAGTGCAGTATCCATTTGACTTTAAAAAGACCTTCAATGCATTTGACTACTAGAGTACATACCCACACTTCCTATAAACACATTATTTGGAGGAAAATAAATAAAACAGGCTAAGTGCTACACAATTGAGGAAAGCCATTTTTCTGGGGCTTTGTTGATTTGATTCAGTTTGCATGTGTCCTGATGCTGGCTATAGTATAATGCAAGGGCCCTATAAAGAGGAGGGGGAGAAATCCCATGTAATATTCAAAGAAAGCAACACAGTACACACAGGGGTCGTCAGACATTTTCAGCAAAAGCAAGTACCCCAAACCACCCTAACATAGAGAAATAAAGAGTGAAAATAAATAATTACTTTCAGAGTCATGTTAAGGGTTTACCCAACCCAGGATTCTGTCTCCGTATGTACTAATGTATAGAATTATTCCTCACCCAGTTTATTCTTCCAGTTTCCATTAATCTGCATAATAAAGGAGGCAAAACATATACTAGATAATTTTCTATGGAAAGCCTACAGGAGTGTAGCTATTTTGTAAGACTTACAAAGAGGGAAGAACACTACACTACACTGAGGAAGAACACGCTGAAGTACCTTCTATTCACATTTCAGATCATATAGTTATGACCTTGAGTTTAAGCAGTAAGATTCTTTACAAAAGATATACTTGGCTGCTTTGGCCATACTTTCTCAAGAGCAGCTGAATTCAGTGCATGCTATTGTCAGTGACTAGCTGTCAATACCTGGTGAACAAATATGCTCAAGTAATTTATAGTCTATTAATAGATAGTGCATGAACATACAAAACAGGTGATATTATCAAGTTGTTCACAATGGACATAATTTATGAAAGAACATTGAAACTGAGATAGCTTAACTTATCAGTTCCACAGAATCACTTAACCAAGTCTCAAAGACATTTCCTTTGCCAATCTCCTACATGACAAATTATTTTTATGTATTTGCAAATGACTATTTGAATAATTTCAAACATTGTTCCTGGATGACTGCTGCACAATAATGAAAATTTGTGTCAGGGAGAACTACCAGTCTCATCTAATTATCCTTTCCCCCTTGCTTTGTATATCAGAAGGTTTGGCTTTGTTTCTATTGCTTTTTCACAAGGGGAAAATGTTTTAGGCGCTGGTAATAACTGATGTTTGTGTAAGGAGAAGCCCTGATGGTATTTGTCCACCGTGAGAGCTCCTTTTGGTTGTAGTGCCTCTCCACTCCTGGAGCAGAAACAATATGCTGTGACTTAGACAATCACACAGCATGAATAATGAGCAAACACTCAAAGCAACAGTCGCATTTGCATAAACCATTCATTCAATGTATTTGAATAACCATCAAATTAATGAAAATCAAAAGGAATCCATGGATCATTTGCCAACAGGAAGGACTAAAACCATTTAATAGATAGATGGCTTACTGAAAAAAATGTACATGGCTTTGTCTTTCTAGAGGGAAAAAGAGGAGGCAGGTTGGAATGAAAATTACTGGGAGATGAGCTTCTTCTTACCCACCTCTGTCATGGTTTGTTTCCATGCAGTTCCCCTGCATCACTCTATTTCTTCCTGTGACTGTTGCTTTCAAGTGGGGAAAAACTAATGTGGGATCCCAACTTTGCAACGAAGTAGGAGAAAAACAAATAGTTAAAAACATGTTTTCAATAGACTTTTTGCAGGTGGAGAGCCAAGTGTAAACATTGTATGGAAACCATAAATATTTGTTTCCAGAGATGCTTTCACTAATCATTTTTTGTTTATGGTATGCTACATGCCTGGCAAAATCAGTTACATGAGGGTGTCTTTAGGTACATTCAGAACAGGACAGTTTTGAAAGAAACTCATGAGGAAAGATACATACTTGGATTTTGTCTATTCAGTTGCTCTTATTTTTCTTCTCCTTATTTTAGAAGGTGCTGACAGTCCTCTGCCAGGAGTCTATATTCTGTTCAAAAAAAAGTAAACTCTTCCACTTGTCACATCTGAAGGTAAAAATCTAAGATCAACAAATAGCATATCAGGAGGTACCTTTCACTTTGCTGCTCCTGCCAGTGGTCGGGTCCTGAGGCAAGAACAATTCTGCATAAGATAGGAAGAGCAAATAAAACGTGATATTAAATAGTTCCTCCTCAAACTGGCAACTGGTCACAAGTGGGGTCCACCAGGGATCAATATTGGGCCCAATGCAGTTTAACATCGTCATAAGTGACCTGGATGTTGGGATCAAGAGCACCCTGATGGAGTTTGCTTCAACACGTCTCTGTCAATATTTAAATTAAACCAAACTCTGCCTAGTTACTGATGTTGAACTCTATTCTGTATGAAAATGCTTCCACTTGTTCTTTATACTTTGGCAATATGACTTCAACAGAGATTTCATGCATGCCAAAATAATTACCCAAATTAAATTATACTTATTTGTTGCTTTGGTAACTCCCATAAATAAGGAGAGAGCAGGATGTATTTCAGAAAAGTCAGTCCCTATCAGACACGGCTCTACCAGCCGGGTTGGTGGCCTACGTCTCTGTACAGTTCTTCCACCTGGCTTCCTTCAAACTGTTCTGTTCAACAACCAACATCTTGTTCAGCAGCCCCTAAGCCTGAGAGCTGACAAAATCTGGAGAGCTGCCAGTCCCACAGGAAATCCCATTTTGGGGGACACAGTTAGGGAGAACCTCAACTAGGAAGCAGCTTTCTCACTCATAGAGCAACCTGATGTACTTTGTGTTTTTGGATCTTCAGGTCTTCATTGCTTCTGGGGTTCTTCAGGCAGGTATTTTATTGGGTTGGGTTTTTTTAGGGTTATGGATGGAAATACAACATATCTACTTTTTTATTATTATTTTTAATTTTAATTTTATTTTAATGAAGCTTATCCTACAAGGTTTAGAATATATGGGCACAGTGTTAGTTGAATAAACTGGGTCTGTCCCTTTACGTGCTCCCAATTAGACCTTACATTCAGAGGCAACACTATTCAGGGTAAGCCCCCAAAATCATGAACTCCTCTTTCCAAGAAAAAAATATGGATGTGAAAAACATATTTTCCTATGTTTTAGGTATTGTTTGAACAATAGCCATTTGATGTAATACTTGGTTTCAGCAACCCAGAAAGAAGGTGGCATAAGATGTGCAGATTTCTCATTTTCAGCTTGAACTGCACAGACCTTTTGCTTCTCTGTAAGCAAATCAAAGGCTCAGTGGTCTAACTGTTCTTTCTCTTGTCTTACTTAATTCACATTCAGAGACCAAAATATGTGCCATCTAAGTACCAAATACTTATGACTGCTTTTCAGGAAAAGTGTATCTTAAAATTAGTTCCCATGAAAATCAGTTGAATAATATTTTTAAAGTAACACAGTCATAGAAAATAACCTGCTCGTAGATATAAAGCAGATGAGTCTCATGGCTTAAGTTGCTAGAAACAAAGTTTTTGGCATCTGGAAATTTCATTGTTATTATCCTATTTATATGTTAGACAAGGTCACAAATAAGATATTAATTTATGTTTCTTTGCCATTTGTTCTGCAAAAAAAACCTGCTGAGACACATACCAGATGTCTGTCTCAGTCCCATATGATTTTATTTATCATACCTGCATTTGTTGTGGCTTAGTGTTTGCCTGACTGCTACTCCTGTTTATTTCTTGTGTAGTTTTAGACTTTTTTTGTCACATTCTTTGTTCTCCCAGCTGTTTCTGTCATCTCAAAGGATATGCTTTCTAAGTGGTGCCTCTCTTAATGTTCATGTACTATGCCTCTGATAGCAGAATGATAGCAGAGGCTTTGCTCACCTTCCACAGACATGCAGGCATGTCCAAAGCTGTTCTGATTGTAAAGCTTGAGGTCACCATAAGTGAGCTGTCATTATCATACACAGTTCTTCTCTCTGCAGCAGAGGATCTCATCAGTACACCTTCTTTTGTCCTTCCAGAACTCACAAGTATTTCAAATCAGCAAAGCACATATGAGAACAGTATGATAGAAATCAACAGGAGAGCTGGAAGAAGAGTAGCAGTCAAACAAATAAACATAAATCAGTTACCAGGGGGAATGGCAGCTCCAGTGAAGATCCCAGTTACCTGAGTTCATGCCCACTTTCACCTCTCTGTCCCTGCTGCAGAAGATCAGATTCACAGCTTAGCTCTGTCTTCCCTCCACTAGCTTGGTGTAGTTGTCCATGGCCTTCTGACTGTTCTCATCATATTTCTGATGCCTCTCCAACAGACCTTTCTGGCTTTCTTGTCTATTTTTTAAACCACAGTACTTACTCCTGCTGCCTTTACCTTGTAGGAACCAGCACTTTAGTGTCCAGATTTGTTTTCATTTCCTAGTATTTCCATCAGCTATGCTTTTTGTTTTTTAATAGTTAATAATACACCCTGGCACCCTAATACTTGTGAGTGGATCAGCGGGTGTTGGCAGAACTCCCCCCAACCCCAATTACTCACTGTCTTCCACTGCTTCTGGAGGTCAGGTACACCCAGCCTCCAACCCATCAGTTAGCTTTTAAGGGCAGTCCTTCACTGCTGGTAACTGGCTTTATTTAACCTTCTCAGATTTACTATTCGCACTGAAAGAAATTAAGCACTTTTTGGTTTTTAAGCAAGTGCCATATAGTAAAATGAACAACAGAATATGGTCTTTGACTTTTAGCTTCCCATATGCTCCTCACATTTTAAATTAAGTCCTAAAGCTGTAAGTTGTTGTGAGAGAGTTTGGTGTCTGTATGAAAATTCAAAGAACCCATAGTGGTGTTAAGGAACTGCTGAACAGCATGTAGAACCAAAGCTTTAGGGCACCAATATTATCTAGAGGGTCTGTCCTACTGCTAAATCTAGAAAATAAATGGAGGCAGAATAACGTGAAGAATTTGTCAGAAATGCAGAGTACTGTGAAGAATTTCAAGACATCTCTGGGTTGCTTTGAGATGCAGCCATCCCCACACCATAACTGCTCTTATTTCAGCCTTCTAGCTCCTCCTTTTAGACACTTTGGTACATTCCTCCATATTCTTGGAAACTGTACAGATGATAAAATCACCCAGATGTATTTGCTCTCTGCCTAGCTAGATACTTGTCGGAATCTTTTATAACCATCTGCTACCTTCTCAGCCATGTAATGGAGCAGAACATCAGCAAAAATAAGAAATCTGAGCTAGAAATTTCAGCTTTATCCTCAACTCAATTAATAGTTTTATAATTAGTGATTTTTTGCAGTTTAACATCATGAGAGCTGAAGGGCATGATATCATGTGGACTTAATTTCCCCATGAAGAGTGGTAGTACTTCTCAATATTCATTACATCATTATACAGTTTATAAAATCCAAAAGTGTTGCGAGTTTTTACTTTAGAGCACAGCTCAGTCATATTTCACTTCCAGACAGAAGTGGTTTTTATTTCTTGTAACATTTGAATCCAAAGTATGTAGTATGAATAGGCTGTGAACTTTAAGCTCCTCTTGTCTTTCCTCAGATTCTTTAATTTGCACTATTTTGGTTTGATTTCTTAAATAGGTTGTGCTTTTGAGCAACCAATCAATGTAATTCAACAAGATATAAAAGGAAACTTCCTGACTATCACTTCCAGTTTTTCACTTCTGTAGTTAGGTTAATCAGAGTAAAACCTCCAGGATTGAATGATAGGCTATTTAGAGCATGAGATAAATTCTTACCAATGAAAACTCAACCTGCTGTAATTTAACCAAGAAAAACAGTTGTTTGGTCCAGTTAGACTACAGCAAAGAGAAAATGAAACTTAGCCAAAACCAAAAGGTAAAACACCTTTACAGCTTATTGGCATCCAAACTACTGCATATTCTTGCAACTCTACAGTGCTGAATCAGAGATGGGGATCTACTGCTGCTTCTCTTCTTGTATGCATTTCTTTTTCATTTCCAAGAAGCTGGAAGGTTTGGCATAGGTGGACAGCAGCTGTTGAAGGTTGTCATCAGAACATACGTAGCCATATGAGCTCTATGATTGCTTTCCCTGTAACCACAACAGCGGAGCTGTTAAAAGCATCTAGGGGATAGGAATATACTTTGGAGTTCTTTGGAGTTTGTGTATCTTCTTCCCAGTTTATTTTTCTGAAATAGCCTGGAAATGGGGGAAGTAGGGTCTTTCCAAGCAGAAGACAATGATGGAGCAAGTCAAGGAAGAGTATTACTGAAAAGCTTAGTAATGTGGAGGTGTTATGCTCTATTTGCCTTTGGGGCACAACAGGAGCTTTTCTTTCCAGCTCTGTTTTGATAGGCAGAGGAAGGTTAAGCACACTATTTTGAGGGGATATACAAGTGTGGTGTTACTTGTCTACTTGCCGAATTTTACATCAGTATAACTTGAATTCCTTTGTCTAAAATCAGGTGCTTTGAATGAACAAAGGAAAGGATGTCCACTGTCCATTTGTCTAGATGGACAAAGCAGAAGAATGGATTAGAACAGATACTACAATTATGTCCATATTACCAAGGAAGAATCGAGGCATAGCAGCTGTTGAGTTGTGCTGAAAAAACAGGCCAGTCGTGACCTCCAACTGCATGAGAAACAGCAGCAGAGAGATTACATGTATAACAAAACAGGAGGTAGCAGCTTGACAGAACTGCTGACCACAGCTGAAATTACTGTAACACTACCATGTCACAAATATCAAATAAGAGTGTGAAATCAGCAAACTTGGGGCCATGGTAAAGAATTGGCTGTTTACTAGGAAGGGCATGAGAGTGGTAATGGAGAAGAACTTGGGAGGGAGTAAAGGTGTAAAAAGATAATATAAGGGGGAGCAAATCATGTACACATTTATAAGAATTTTAGTGCTTATGAATATTAAATATTTGTGATTAGTCAGGTTTTGATGCAACTGGTCCCTTTGGTTTCTGTGACAGCAGCTGTGGCTATTCTGCAAATACAGACAAGCCTGCATTGCATCAGATCATCAGCACTGCCTCAGACTGCATTTTACCTGGAGAACATTTCTTTCTCCATCCTCTAGGATCTTCTTAAAAAAGGTTAAGCTGTTGCATATTGATCTCTATTATTTTTAAGGTTTTTTACTTTCTGTAGGTCTGACATTAGCAATTGCATTGTTTTTTGTGCAACAGAGTGATGACCTCAGAAATATGCTTCAGGTTGCCTTATCCAGTTAGATTTGTCCTACTACCTCTGTCCCCTTTAGGCTTTCTGAGGTTTAGCATGTATTCATGATGTTGAGTGTGACCTTCCTTTAGTGCAGATGCTTTCTATCTACCCTTAAAAGGCTGTTACCTGTTCTTTTGGAAGTAGCTGCTGAGGAGTGCAAAGACCTCTCAAGTCCCTTTGCAATCCATTAAGAGATAGGTTTATTTACCGTTTGCTATTGATTATTACTTAATCTTGGACTTCTTCCCTCAAGGAAATATAAATAATCTTTGTGGAGTTTCTGGTTTGTTTTGTAGCCAGAGAGAAGGAAAAACTGCTATGTAGCTGGCTGAAGAAGCTGTTCAGCTTTGAATCAAAGTGCATTTGTTTGCATGTTCTTGCTGAGTTAAATCCCCAAAAGATCTATTTTGAGCTAAAGTGGAGTGAAAATTGCCAAGTTGATGTTCCTGGGAACAAATTTCTCTGATTACCTGTAGGACAGGTGCAAGCAAGGCAGCTCTGGCACGTGATGTTCCCCAGATCTCTTTCCCAGGTTGTAAAGAACATTTGAGCACCCATAGTCTGTTTAAGCAATCAGAAAAATAAGCTGTTGTTGGGTGCTCTCTCCTAAAACCATATCTGTGGCTTGCATACTGCTATTCTTTTGAACACTTTTGGTTGATCCTAATAGTAGGGTTGGTGTAAGCAACAGGGTCTACTGGGCAATGCACTAAAGCAAACATTCTATTTTGTCACACAGTGCTGAACAGCCACTGAATTGCAAAGATGTACACCAATTCCACAAGGGCCTAATTTCTTTTTACAGCAGAGGGAAAAATCTCCCAAACAACAAAGTCAGGTTAGTTCTTGAGGAGCAAAACTGAGGATGTCAACTTCTGTGCTTTTGTATACTATCCCTTGTGCTCCTACCTGCTGCAGGGGCTCCTCAGAGTCTTAGTCTTTTGGCCCTTCTCTGGACCCTCTCCAACAGCTCCATGTCTTTCCTGTGCTCCTCATAGCTCTGCTCTCTTTTGGTTGACTCTCATGATCTCTGACCACCCAATGAGCAAGCAGCTGTAGGTACAGGGAGACAGAGCTGAGAGTTGCATATGCTGCCAAGTCACTGAGTAGTTAAACTGCTGGTTGGGTTTTGGCAGGTCAAGCACAACAGATGATGGTTAGGCTTATGCTGCGACCCTTTTCCTCCCTTGGCTCATTTGGCTCTCTTCTCAATTCAGCCAGCCATCAATTTGTATGAAACTTTCAGGAATCTTTAGGATTTCTACTGCTCTTGTCAGCTTTTCTTTAAGTTAGCTAAGAGGTCCAAGGGTTCAGAAGAAGAAAATGGATTGATTGAGCAGACAGAGATTGCTGAAGCTTTTGCTCCTTAAAAAATAGGCTTTTAAAAATAAAAGAGGAGGAGGGAAACTAATGGTACAGATTTAACTACTGATAATTTTCTTGTCCAAAATTATTTTTGATCCACACTACATTTAATTTTGACAAGAAATTAGTGAAAATAAATAATTTTCAAAATTTCCTGTAGATTTTGTGCAAAGATTGTTATCAAACCACATATTCAATGGTCTGAGAAAAGATAAAAGCAAATCTGAACAGCTTGATGCAATATTTTAATCTGTTAAATATGAAGAACAAATCATTACCCATAATTATGAAGTGCAATAAAGAATAACAATTATTTGTATTTCTAAACTTGGAGTTTTGTGTGTTGTGGGGTTTTGCTTTTGGGTTTTTTTTTTTTACTTAAGTGATGGTTTTAAATGGCTTTTAATTACATAGTTGTAACACATACTAAGAAAGCTGGCAGCTCCCTTGTTTCTCTTAGCATTCCACATATATACCTTCTATCTGACATTCCTGGAAACTGGAATTCTTCATTTCCTGATAGAAGGACAAATTATCTAATCTCATCTTGCCACCATGCCCCAGGCTCTCACCTGGGCAGATGGAGGTCTCAGAAGTGCTTGGCACTGTCCCAATGCTGCTCCCTCCCAGAGCTAACATGGGTTGCTGATGATAAAGGCTGTAGCTAAAGTGGACAGTCTTGAAAACCACGTCCCTCATCATCAGCCCTGCATTACCCATATGTATATGGAAGAAAGCAATGCAATCTTTCTGACCAGGAGCTCTAAGAATATTCTATAGTGAAAACCATATGGATAGAGCTCAGAATATTTCCTTAATCCTGACTAAGCTTTAACTCCTCCTGTTTTGGTCTCAGTTTTATGCCCCTGAGGTCACAGGACTCTGCCAGTGGAGGGCACATGGAAACTCTTGGACTACCTTAAGGCACCTAAAATAATGTTATTACTTAAAATATCTTGCTTGGCACAGGTTACCTATACTGGCTTACAACAGTGTTCCAATGCTCCACAAGCTTAGATATGTTTAAAATGATGGTAGATGCTTAAATCTAGACATGTGGATACCACTGTGAAGGTTTGTTGCTCTCTTCTGCATTTCGCTTCAGATGTCTAAAGTTACTGTGGAATCAGTGGGCAAGTCTGCATGACTTTCTTGGATATAGCCTTTACTATATTGGCTAATATGGTTTGGCAGCTAATAAGGGTAGCATATCACTCAAGTTCATCAGGTATACTCTGGAGGAGCACCTGTTGCTCAGCGATGAAACTTCTCATTAATAAAAATATCCAACTATCAGCCAAAAAAAAAAAAAATCTGATTTAAATGCCTTGCCCTAGTGCCTCCAGCAGCTATTTCCTTCATTATCTCATTTGCATCTCTATTCAAATCTCCCTATTAGAACGATTTCTGTCATGAGGTTCTTGGATAAATAAAAGTATGTCTTTTTTCCCCGTGGGAGGCCCAAACCCAAGAAGGGGCTGCTGTGTTAGGAAGAGGAGTTTCTAACAACCACTGTGAGAAGCACAGTGACTTGGTAAGGAAAAATTTTCAACATGCTCCAGGAAGCAGGCATAGTTCATACAAACTTTGAAGTCAATAGAATATTAGAGGATGTGATTAAAGCCTTTAAAAAAAAAATAAATCCATATGTATTGCTGTGATTTATTTTAAAAAATGTTTTAGAAAACAAATACTCAGGGGTTGTGAATAACAAGTGAATTAGTTGGTTTATTCAAGTGAATGTTTGTATTGCTGCTTTATTGTGTAGATACTGCTGCATCTAAGCATTACTTTTCAATTTAATTTTAGTATAAATTAACTTATCTTCATGCAAGTGGCTTTAAAGCTAATAATCCTAAAAGAATTAAGATTAGAAAGTAATACTATAAGTGACAAAGCTCATTAATGGCTTTTTATCACTGCAAACTGGTGAACTATAACCAGGATAATTGGTGTAAATGGAATATTCCATTTCTTCAGCCAGGTATCCTTTACTCTACTTTACATTAATTACTTCAAGGTTTTGTTCTGGTGAAATGAAATTTGGATGGCTTGTCCACCTCTTTTCTGAAATGCTGAGCAAATGTCAGATGTGCTGCTTTAAGAAGTCAGAGGGGTAAATCTGCAGCAGACAAGATAAGGACAGGCAGAGGAGGTAAATACCAAGACTGGAGCAATTGACCCTGCTGATCATTTTCAGCTCACTGCAGGGAGATTCAGACAGGATAGTCCCACAGAAAGAGAAACTTGGCTTTCCAGAAAGAGAAGACACTCAGGTTGGAAATTATAAATTATACTTGTATTTTGTTAGTGGATCAGCTCAGGTTTGCTGGGGGAATAAGAATTTTATTTTTTTTTTAGAACTCATGGTAAGACGTGTGGTACTATTTTAAAGTTGTTTTCAAGTCCAGTGAACTCTGGTCTCCTCCTGAGAAAGCGCCTGAACGAAACAGATGGTTTTTGATTGTGAACCTTACCAGAGGCATCGCCTTCTCTAGTAACTTCACACACAGAAATTGAAGTGCAACATGTATCAGCGTGCTTTGGTGCCCTTAAGACGCCCTCTCAGGGGCATATAAGCAGTAGATAAAGACCCCTGGCCTAAAGAAAGAGTATTCAAGTAAGAGATCTCTGGTCCCTCTCTGCCGGAATATACTGGTAAGTAACACTGAGCAGGGTGGAGAGACAGTGGTAGCTTTCTGAACTTCGCCCCCTTCTTCCCTGCCAGCTCTTGCTGAAATTGCTCTGTTGTAGCTCAGAGTGCAGCAAATTTGCATCATGTAACGGGTGCTGTTTTGTCTTTCCTCTCCTTATATCGTCCAGCTTCATGAGGCAAGAAGGACTTTTGTCAGGTCAGCTGAAGTACTGGTTGTTGGCGTCTAGAAAATGGGATTGTGTTCAAAAGGGAGCAAACCAAAGCATCATTATTACGTTTTCTTCTTCCTTACTCTGCCTTTCCAGTCTGGATTAGTTGAGGTGAGGGAAACTACTTGGTCACCTTCCTGCCTGGTTTTGTGTTCCAGGAAGCAGGAAGGTTGTTATGGGGTTTAGATTTTGAAGGCGTAAGAACAAATGACTGCTCTGTGGCAAAACGTGGGAGAAAAAAAAAAAAAAAAGTGGTGAGAAATGGGAAGTTCTGATAAAGGTCTTCTGAAAGTGGGCACAAACCTCTTCTTATTCTGGTAGTACACTCATCCAAATTCAGCCAAGTCTTACTTTGTATTCTTATGGCATTTCTGAGGGGCAATAACTCAAAGGGTCTATTTCTTCCCTGTGCTGCACCTCATTTACTGAAAAGCTCCTGCACCTGGCAGACAAATCAATTCTAAACCAACAGATTTCAGGGAGGTTTGGTGCCATGATCTATGCATTTTTTAGCAATTCAAATCAAAGAAGCTGCTTTGCCCATCCTAAAAGTTTGCTGCCTTAGTGCAGTACCTCAGTGAACACTCTAGGACTTTGGTCGTGTGCAACTTAATGGAATGAAATGGATACTTAAAGATTCATATAATGCATTAACCATTTTTGTAACTCAATTCAAGGCATGATATATACAGCTGACATCAAAAACCTTTCATGGCTGTTCTTTCATTTCAGTTTCAGTAATGAATATAGATCCAATTAGAAGGGAGCTGATACACGTTGAAAAGTATTAACAATACCCCTAATTTTCATGTAGAAGTAATGACTGCTATTATAGATGTCTTGATTTTAATCAGATATTCTCAAAAATGACAGCAGATGGGGATTCATAATGCTCAGCTGATGCTACAAGGGATCACACTCTTTCTCTCACACTCTCTCTCTGTCTTTTAAAAAATGAATCTTACAAGCATAGAACAAAGGCTTCTTCCATGTGCTAGGTATTTTTATGGCACAATAATATTTACCCAAGCAGTCAAGTAGCAGATCACAAACAGCATGTCTGCTGGCAGGGGGGGTGGGCAGGGCGTGAGGGGTGGCAGTAGCTGACCCTGAGCTCCACCTATGTTAGACAAAAGTTTAGACAGGCTTATTTTGAGCCTGCCTGTTACAGATCATGAGAACTAGGTAGCACTATCTCCAGGTCAGTTCTGAGGCTCTAGATTCAAGGCATTTTGTCTTCATGGTATTGAAAGGGATGTTGGAGTAGTTGTCACAACGTAAACTGGATAAACCTTTGTGACATTTATGTCACCATCTATGGTGACTGTGGGGTAAAAATGCCCCTCTGAATTGACTCCTTCAGTAAGTGGTAATGTACCTAGTTGGAGAAACATATGGTAAACTAAACTGGGTGAGAGCCTGACAGTTGATTCAGGATTGCTTTGTGTCCTCTATTTATGGCTGCATGCTGGAAATTTCTGTCTTCAGGGTTGTTCCAATTTCTGTGGATTTTGCTGTGTTAGGAGAGAAAAAAAGAATTGCGTGTAGATGCAACACAGGGGGAATGAAACCACTAACATGGGATTCCCTTTCATGCATCTACCATTATGGTAAAACCCGAGTATGCTGCTTCTGACATGTCTGTATGACTTTCCTTTTCCTGTATCTTTATATAGCTGTTAGGATTTGGCATTGCAGGGAAGTGTATACTACATTAATGATTGCATGTGAATAGAGTAATTTTTCTTTTGTATGGCCAAACATCTGAGGCTGGCAATGTGAGGTCTCTTCAGTCTGACTTGCTCCCCTGGTATATTTGCGTTGGTCTGTGTGCCAGCTTCAGTATGGGTAGAAGAAGATTGGAGTTTGCAGCATCTCAGGTAGAGACACCAAAGAATATTACATTTTCTGAAGCAATAAAGCCAGGCAGCTTAACTGGGCAAATAAACCTGTTTAGAGAAATTGAAAGTGTACTGTTTTGTTGTCTCCAAAGAAAAATTCCCCAAACAGTCTCACCTTTTAATAAGCACTTTACTGACGCGCAGGCTCAAAATGAGAGCTGTTGATAGTGTCTGGCTACAACATCTGTAATGCAGTATGGGATAAATCTATCCAAATCTGTATTGGAGGATACCTTCCGTGCTGCTGAGCTGTTAATCTAAAGCACATATTAGTCAAAGAGTTTTAATCAAGTAGCCTGAATTAGAAAATTTCATCAACAGGGATGCCATCCTTAAATGGGAAGCGATATTGCACGCTGCTGAACGGATGTACTTCTGTGTTCAGAAATGGCTCCATTTACAAATAGCTTTTAGATGTGTTGCATTTATTCCAATTATGAAGCTTATGTGTGTTCCCTCTGGGATGTGCTTACTTTGTTTCAGCAGGTGTTGTACCGTAAAGTTAATGCTTCCTACCCCAGTGCAGGAAATATTCTTTCTTCCTTCTTCCCATGTTGTGTGGGAGAAACTAAGATAAAGAAGTGCTTATTACATGAGATGGTGGAGAGATGGCCTGGCTTGTATGTTTGCCAAGAGCCAGCCCTGAAACTATATTAAACATAGGTAGAACAGAGGGTGGCGTCAGTAGGAAACGAAGTTGGGAAAGTGGCAGCTGCATTCTGCAGTAATGTTAGCAAAGGAAGTATTTCAACTTTATTCCCATTTTATAATACTAATGCATGATCCTATGTCTCTGTCTGGTGCTTGGGAATTATAGTATTTCACTATATAATATGTTTGCTTTACTAGATGTGGGCAACTTGATCATACCCAGTGTTGCAACAGACATACACGAGGAAAGAGAGAATATTAAGCTAAGTGATTTTGAGCAGGTTTGTTTGTTTTCATACCAAGCAGTGTGAATATGCTTGACAGCAAAATTTCTGAAGGAAGATAAATACTTGATATGGGCTGATATGAGTCTGTAATGGAAACTCTTAATTCCTTAATATGTTTCCTTCCTCTGTCCCTTATTTCATGCTGCATTGTGCACAGCATCAATTCAACTGCATTTCAGTAAATTTCTACTTAACCATTTCTCAGCTCTTACAAATGCAATTTTTTTTCTTTCTTTCTTTCCAGTAGCTATTCTTCAGTTCAAAACTGCTTCATTGTTACTTAAACCATTTACGTAGACTGTATTAAGTCTGGGTGGGATTTTTTTGCAAGTCTTTGAAGAAGGAAGAAAGTTTGAGTGTTAATGTCCTGGGGGTTTTACTTGGCTTTCTGGGAAATTATTTTGTTTTCCACTACACTATTTTAAAAATGTAAAAATCAGTACCAGTTTGGAGTTGCTTCTTTATGCTAAACAAATATTTGAAAATATTTAATGAATTACTAATTAATGTTTAAATGCATGAAAACTTAATTTTTGCTGCTAGAGGTTTGCATCTTAGGTCTTGTTTATGGCATGACTTATAAATCCCTATTGAAAATGTGCACCAATGATCTCCTGTCCTTGCTGATACTGTGACTGTTATGTGTGGGTAGATCACCTATTACAACTGTGTCAACTCTTTAAAAACGTGTCCTATGTAGAGGGAGAGATTCTTTTAGCCATCAAGCTTTAGTAATTATTTCTGTTCAACTTTGGTCCTTCCGTCCCCTCTATATCAATATTTGCAGCAGCCCAAGACTGCAGGAGTCAAAAACCCAGTCACAGATGAAACCTCCAAGATCACAGATGAAAAAGCAGCATAAAATCTTAGCTTAGACAGGAAGGCTGGGAAGACCGGAGAGAAGAGTCTGGCTGTGGATCTACTGAAATTGGTTCTACGTGCAGAATTTAGGAGCATTAAACTCTATTGCAAATCCATTTCATGCCTAACTTCCTTTCTTGGGCATCTCTTGGTTTTGAGCTATGAAGTGCATTGCCTGTGCCTTTCTGTATTCCCAGAATCTATCAAAATAACACATCCGGAGTTTGCCAGACTCGCCAGAGACAAAACCTATACTTAGTAAAAGCTGAAGTTGCAGTTTACAGCAAAATCAAAGGCCAGGCTTTGGAAACAAAAAGATATTAGGTAACATAGTGAATCTTAGTCCAATTCTTCCCAGCTGCATGCCAGCTCAGGTTTCCTTTAGCTGGTCTCATGCTATGCTGCTATCTGAGAAACTCTGATAATGTTATCCTCATGCTTTCATCATTGGATGATGCGTCTCTTCTGTCAGGTCTCTCTACCTAATGTGCATGTAAGAAAATAGCTGTCATCATGTAAGATATTGCCATGTCTTTTCTGTCTGACCACTCAGCAAGAGCACCCCTATGTCAGAGCCAGCAGAGGGGAGCAAGCTGCACTTCAGCCACTGCAGATCAGTCTGGTGTTGCAGACCAAACCCGTCTTTACTGAGAACAGTGGCTTTCTACAAAGCCCTCACTGTGGGTCTTCCTCTCTCCAAGAGGCTGGCTGGGTCATAGGCTATTGTAGATACATTTGCCAAGCCGTCAGGTCGGGGCCCAACCTTCCCAGCTGAGCCCAAATGTCTTAGCATCTGAAGCTTCAGCAGATGTACAGTGCACATGGGCAGAAAGACTATATTCAATCTGCTCTCTGTATTCACCTGGGACAAATGTCCTGCTTGAAAAATTGTGCAGCGGGAATTTTCTCAAAAATCCAGATTTAGAGTGGATATGAACAGAAATTTGAACGCACAGACTTAAATAGTCAGACTGGAAACCAGACCTTATAAGCTGTAGGTGGCTGTTCTGTGTACTCAGATTCCTGGTTTCAAGTTAACTTTAGGTGTTTAACTTCAGGACTCATGTCAGAAGACTCATTGTCCTGGCATCTCTCCAAACAAGCAAAGGAACCTGACACAAAAATGGGGTGAGTCCGGGCCTACCAAATCTGTTAGGTCAATCTATGTCAACTTTAAAATATCACTAGACCATTAATATTTGTGCAGTTGTTCTGCTGATAACGTCTCCTCTTCCCCCTCAACCAGAGAGAAAAGCAAGACCTTTGTCAGAGAAGTTTTCTGATTACTTTTTTTCTCTTATTTTCTCTCCTTTTCTCAAGAAAATAGAGTGGAGACTGGATGGTATTTGTTTCAGAACTGTGCCTTCTAAATGATGATAGATAGTTTAATTTTACTATTATGTAAAGTCTGATTGAATCCCAAGGAGATTACTCATGGCAGGGAAGTTCAGGACAATAAACACTTGCAGGATCAGAAGATGTCTCTGTTCTTTAGTCTGAAACATTTTCATTACATTGTGTGTTACTGATAATTGGTCTGTCTCAAAAGTTTTTCTCCTGCTTTTTTTACGTATTGTATGCAAGACCTAATTGCTGTGCTCTTCTCTGCTAATGCCTGGGAATCCTGAACATAAAGTCACGGGGCATTAAATGCTCTAACCAAGCACATCTGCATTCTGATGGTGTAGCAATTAAGCTTTGCTGCTGGGCCAAAGCAGGTGGCTCGATTCAGACCTAGCAGGCTCCGTGCTCTCCTGGGTCAGGGGCTCCCTGCAAGTTCCCCAGTGCAAGTTACCTTCCTATACCTGCTGGGCTAACTGTATTATTCATTAACTACTCTTGTCAGCTTTCTTGGTCTTTGGCATGTATTCTTTATCTACACAGCATCCTATCTCACTTGGGCACTGTCACGCAAAGTATCCTCGAGGTGGAAAGAGGGTGTTTTCCCCCAGTGGAAACCTCTCTGCTCTTTCCTCAATAAAGATAACTGAGGTCAGGTTTAAATATGAGTGTTAAATGCTCTTTCTCTAACCTAGTGCTGTGTTTAAAGGCAATAAAGAAAGATAACGTAAGCTGATCTCTAAAGTGGGAGAAACGCTAAAGTAGACAGTAGGCAAATGATGTCAAATTATGATAATCAACAGGCTGGGAGGTAAAATGACTGAATTATTTTAGGTGTAGCGATGTTGGGTGTTACGGTGGCAATAAGAAGATTTTTTTTTTTTCTTCTTAAATTCATCTCCTCTCTAAATCAAGCACATCTAGCTGCAGATTTATAATTTCAGCTCAGATCATAGTAATGAGAATATAAGTATTCTGTTTTCTGTTTATTTAGATTAACTTTTGGAGGGGGAAAATACTTTGGGTAACAAGTGGTTTAGAACTTAGAGGATCTGGGTGACTTCCTTCTGGGTTTTTTGTTTGTTGGTGTTTTGGTTGGGTTTGTTTTATGTTTGTGGGGATTTTTTTTTTTGTAGATTAGCTTTGGAATATGTTTCCCTCACTATTAATGATACTGTAACTATCAAATATGTGGTACAATAATTGCAACGTCCTATAGATAAAACAGAATATTTTCACAGAACCACAAAAGCAGTAATTGCTTATGCAGACAAATTGCCAGCTCAGAAGAATTTCTTATGAGTATTTTCAATTTTTAATGTCATGTAAATTATTCCTATGCTAACATAAACAGGAAAGCAGGCTATGATTTTCAGACCCTTTTGAGTAACATTTGTTCACATTTCTTTCATTCATTCTGCATTTTTATTGCACCACCCAATAACTGTTTCCCTCCCCTTTACCACCCCAGTCATCCATTAACACATAGATAATGACCTCATTGCGTTGCTGCGAAATACACTTATCGCTGGGATTCATTATTCTGTCATGGCAAGGCTATTTTTAGTCCAGACTCCAGCTGGCAACTGGGAAGCAACATAGGAAGGGAAATTGCCTCAGGTGCTATTAGTGCTATCTAGTTGCCTGTAGTGCCTAGCGTTTAATGTGAACTGCCCTGGAGTGCATGGTTGCAAAAGTAATTTTGTTTTATTTCTTTAGCCTGACAAGCAATATGCCAGTCTGGAAAAAAATTATAGAGATAGATACATGTATATAAAAATAATAACAAAAAAATACATGGCCCTGCTTTGAGGGAGAGCACTTCAAAGCTGATCAATAAAGGAAGGTAGAAAAATATATAGCAGGCAGAGTTGTGGTTGTGTTTATTCCTTTTGTACTGTGCACCTCGAGCCTTAGCTGTGCTTGGCACAAGCTCACCTCACCATAGTGTCTCCAGATGACTGGAAAATGTTTATCTAGACACTTCTGCTTGGGATTGGCAGACTTGCCTGAAAATAAAATGTTTCTGGAGGTTTTCCTATCCTATCTGTAGAAAGGAATTTCGATACAATTTCTAACTTACCTGACTTGTCTTTCAAGAGGTAAGGTTTCAAATGGTCCTACTGGTTGTATTGTTTCTTTCATAAAAGATTCAATATGTAATATCTCTTGGGTAGAAAACTTACAACAGTGACCTTCCTTTAGTCAGAAGAGAGTGAAATGGGCTGCCCTGTGCCTGACAGCCTTGGAATTTAAAGGTCACATTCTTGCCCCCATTGCACAGATTTCTGCATCAGAATTTACCAGTTTTGATAGAGAAGTTAAGGAGTTTGAAACAGGAACTGCACTGGAGAGATCTCCCTTGGATCTCTGCACATATTTCGGAGTGTGGACAGTCTTTCATTGCTCCAGCATGCATCCTGGCTCACCTCAGTGCAGGACTATTCCTCTCAAAGAAACATGTGGGAGCAGACTTGCATGTTTAAGCTGCTTAACTGAGAATTTAAGGTTTTTGTTCTGATCCCTCTTGCAGTGTTCAAAATATGAATAAAATTTAAGTTTAAAATCGCTAGTAGAAGTAGTACCTAATCTGCCCCCACTCCAACCTGCAGAATACTCATCAAAATATTATTTGACTACAGTTCAAATACCCTTGATGAAAGCCTGCTTTAAATGGAAACAGATACGTTGGGAACTTTTATAGTAAGGCTCTGCATATAAAAAAATAATTTCTGAGGAGTGAAGGGAAGGCAAGGGCAACAAGAGAACAAGCTTGGGCAAAACACCCATGTGCAAATGTGTCACCAGGACCTGAAAAGCATGCCAATGCCAGCCAGGGACTGCAACTTGATAGTGGCCATATCCTTATTTCAGTTTCTGCGTATCGCAGCATGGTCTGGCACTGCTATGCCTCGTGGCTGCGTCACAACGCAACGCCAGTCTCTCTCAACACCAGACTGAAGTGGTGAGAGTTCTTTCTCTTGGAAAACCCATAAAACTGTAGTGAGGTCTCGTGGAAATTAGCTGGCTATTCCTGGATGGAGTTGACCTCTGGATCTTCTTTATTCAGCCTAAGTGGCTGTCACGCTTTTGCGATCCACGTGACTAACTTGATAGATGTGGCCCGCGACCTGCGAGAGGAGTTACGTGCCTCTGGGAAGGAGCTTTATGCCAACAGAAAATTATTTCAAGCCGTGCATGCTCCTTATTAAGGGAGAAAGATAAGGTTTTACAAAATGCAGCTTTATCCTACAGAGAGATGTGACCCCCAAGAAATTAAAACTGCAGTTATTAGGGAGAGGGACAATGGGAACCACAAATAATTTCTGAAAATTGTGATACCAAGAGGGTCCATTTGTCAAGGCCATTGCCAACACTTGCATGTTGAGCTGAGTTAAACAGAATTCTGCTTTGCTTCAGGCATCATTACTTCCAAACTACTCTAAAATGAGTATAATATTCTTTATTATATCCTTAATTAAGCATCACAGGACAAAGACCAAAGAAGCTTTGCAAACAAAGAACATTTTTTGTGTGAATTGTTGTGGAGGAGGGTATTGTTGTGCATGGCATTTCTTCATTGTTCTGGTAAAGCATGATGGAAAAAAAACCCTTTCAATATTTTTATAATGAGTTTAATCAAATTATGTTATGAGCCTCTGACTGGATAATGGCTTGACAGTGTTGAACACTAAGGCGATTATAAAAAAAACCCAAAGTTTAAGGAGATAATATAAAATTATTACTATATGTATAAATCCATTGTTATTATTCTAGGAATCCTAAATAATCGGATTGAAACAATAAGCAATAAAATGTTGTTGAACCAACAGCCTATTTCTGGCTTTTTAAGCTACTAGAAACCTCATTTGTCAGAAGGGGATAAATGAATTTTAATATTTGGAGCATTTAAGAATAGCAAAATAGTAATCCAGTAAAGAAAACAGGAATTCCAGTGATAAATAGAAATATTCCAACTGCCTTGGAAAACAAGATTTGTTGGGTTTTGGGTTTTTTTTAACTTAGAAACAAATATATTCACTTTAAAAAATCCAATTATATTAAGCTAAAAATGTGTTGATTTCCAAGTAGCTAAAATGCCACCATATTCTCTGTGCTCTTCAGAAGTTCCCATCTAACTGAGACTGGTTGCACTTCTGCATCCGTGTGCATTTGGATATTGTACATGGCAGTAACACTTCGAGGTGTCAGCCCAGTTGGTTCCTCAGTGTGTGAAGTGAAAGGCTGGTGCCTGAGAGAGGATGCAGCCTGTGCTGGAGGGCTTGTGGAGTAATGGGACCAGGGAGGCAAGAGACTGAGAAATGTATTTGGAAGTATAAAGGCAAAAGGTAAATAACAGCAATTCCTTAGTCCAGAGTGGATGAAACTCACCTGGAAATAGAAAAACATCTTATTTTGAAACTGTGATCATGTGGTCCAAAGGAGCCCTGACACAGGACCTGCTAGGGTATTTCTGGAATGACACAGAAGCTAGCTAAAGAAATACAGGCTGCTAAAAAACAGTGGGAACGCAGCAATCCTCAGAGCAATTCTTTCTTCATTTAGAGTTTAATATATTTTTTAGAAATTTAAGTAGGAAGGAAAAAAGCAGCTTCACAGTCCTTCAGGGATTATACGCCAGTCATTAAGAAAACATACAGTGGCCTTTACTAATTCAGAGCAGGGATATATTATTGAAAAATGTCGTGACAAAAAAGAAAGCAATTGCAGCTAACAGGCAGTTATGTTTAACTCTTACATTTCAACTAGAAGAGCAGAATATTACTGATCAAACCCCAACATTTCTCAGGATTTTTTATCAAATTGGATTAGAGCTGCTTTACAGTATTTCTTTGGTTTAAAGCAGGTAAACAGAGGTATTTGAAGGCTGTGTTGCATATAAAGACTTGAAGTGAAGGCTGCATGACCTTGTGGCACAGCTGGTGAGAGGGCCCGTGGTGCACAGGGTACCTGTATTGATCCCTGACTGCCATAAAGTGTTTGTCAGGAGCTGAAAAGGCAGAGTGACTTTGGGGATCTTCCAAGAGCTTATACAAGAGGGAAAACTGAGAAAATACTGAGATTAAATTAATCTCAGTACAAGATTCATTTTCATTGACTATAACTCCCTTTTTTGACCCAAGAATTAAGCTAGAAATGGGCATAGCTCACTGATGATTTTCGAGCTCATTTTAGCCTTGTTTTACAATAGTACCATTGGGCTAGTCCTGAACCTATTTGTTCACTTTCCCTAATTTTAATAAAGGCATAAATGTCTCAAAAACATAGAGGGATGGCAGCATAGCCCAGGCACAGGAAACACTGAACACAAGTTACAACTGTTAACGTAAGTATGGCAGCAGAACACAGGAATGGATGACACAAAGCCTTAAGAAAATGGGTATTGTTAATTGAGGAATGCAGAATAAGTTGTTCTGCATCACATTTCTAGCATTAACAGCTGGTGTCTTTATTACTAGGGAGGTCTTTCACACTGTGACGATCTGCAGTTTATATTATGTTGGTTAGCTCTGACTGGACTTGTGCGTCATGTGATGTTTTTTCTATCTCAAATCAGATGAAAATAACTCTCTGACTGTCTGCAAGCTTGCCCCAGAATGAGTTTCCTGTGGTGCCTACTGAAATGCATCCCAATTGAGTTTTCTCCAGTGTTTGCTGAAAATGATTAGCAAGCAGGTTTTCAGAATTGTTTTTGCTTGCATCAGTGAGAAAAATGAATGGAACATGCAGCTAGAATGAGCTGCCTCTCTTATTTCAGTGACTGTTCTGTGCATACCTGCTTTTTCCAAATATTCAGAGTGCATAATGTAGCTTGTTGTGCTTGCTTAATTTCATCACCTAGCACTTCTTACAGTATGGTTATGTTTCAGAAAACCAGTAACACATCACAGAGCATAAATGTTTGGGGTTTTTTTTTCCTCCTCCACTTTTCATTTTCTTCCAGGTGATTGAAAAGCTCCTGTACATGAATCTCCTTGACTCTTCTTCATTGCAGCAAACATAAGATAAGAAAGTCATCGTCTGCTTTTCTTTCCTGGAATTTCTAGTGTTTCCTTCCTTCCTTCCTTCCTTCCTTCCTTCCTTCCTTCCTTCCTTCCTTCCTTCCTTCCTTCCTTCCTTCCTTCCTTCCTTCCTTCCTTCCTTCCTTCCTTCCTTCCTTCCCTCCTTCCTTCCCTCCTTCCTTCCCTCCTTCCTTCCCTCCTTCCTTCCCTCCTTCCTTCCCTCCTTCCTTCCCTCCTTCCTTCCCTCCTTCCTTCCCTCTTTTTCCAAATATTCAGAGTGCATAATGTAGCTTGTTGTGCTTGCTTAATTTCATCACCTAGCACTTCTTACAGTATGGTTATGTTTCAGAAAACCAGTAACACATCACAGAGCATAAATGTTTGGGGTTTTTTTTTCCTCCTCCACTTTTCATTTTCTTCCAGGTGATTGAAAAGCTCCTGTACATGAATCTCCTTGACTCTTCTTCATTGCAGCAAACATAAGATAAGAAAGTCATCGTCTGCTTTTCTTTCCTGGAATTTCTAGTGTTTCCTTCCTTCCTTCCTTCCTTCCTTCCTTCCTTCCTTCCTTCCTTCCTTCCTTCCTTCCTTCCTTCCTTCCTTCCTTCCGCCTCCCTCCCTCTCTCCCTTCCCTCCCTCTCTCCCTTCCCTCCCTTCCCTTCCTTCCCTTCCTTCCCTCCCTCCGTTTTGAATTATATCCTGAGGTTGAATTATATCAGAGTTGCATCAAAGTTATGCTGCAAACGGATCTAATTTCACATAATTTCTAGTATGCTTTGGTATAGTCTACAAGTTGTGTCCCCTTAATACATTCTCTGCTCTTTTTCTTTTTCTCTTTCCTTTTTTTTTTTTTTTCCTTGCTTTGCATTGCTTTACAAATTGCCTAAATCTGTCATGCTGAATTGAAAAGTGATGCAGCGTTTGCTGGAGGAGTGGGATTTTTTGTTTTGGGGTTGTTTATTTTCTGTTAGGGCTCAAATATTCAAAAGTGCTACCAAAAATAATATATATATATATAA
Source organism: Chaetura pelagica (assembly GCF_000747805.2). NCBI lineage: Eukaryota > Metazoa > Chordata > Aves > Apodiformes > Apodidae > Chaetura > Chaetura pelagica. The sequence goes on from NW_009952803.1 coordinate 36,459, forward strand.
TACCTAGATGCATAATATTAAGTTTTGCAGATCTTAGTGATGAGTGAGGTTACTTATAGTTGTGTGCAACTGTGGGATGAGGAGAGCTGTCATATCAGTGCCTAATGTACTGAATAATGGGCTTTCTACATAAAGTGCATTTGCTTTGTTCCTATAGTGACAGATGCCAGGAATTAATTTCTCTTAGCAAGAAATGTTCATTGAAGATAAGGCCTGAAATAAACACTGACACACAACTGTGAAACGCCCTGAAACTGTTTCTTGGTGACAAATTACTGCTGAGGTATATAGACCTTTCCACAAAAGTGACACCTATTGAATTTATTAGACAGATTATATAGAGAGGACTGAATATTTTTTTTGTCCTGTTTGTAGAGCTGACATTTACCAGCTTCTCCTAATGAATTGGATATAGGCTGCTGAAAATAGAAGTCAGGTGATCATGAAATCTTTGGACTAGCCACCATAGATCACGTAGCCACCAACAGTGTTTGCATGGTAGCATTTTTTGTGTGGAGGAGAACAGACCCTGAGTTGGAGGTTTAGGCCATTCATCTTTCTAAGGGAAATGGTACAAGAATTGCAATAAGAGCTGTGAAGCCTCAGTGTATACAGTGAAGCATGCAAACCATTTGTACATTGCACAAGCCAAGGCTGGATGCACTGGCCACGTTGCAATAAAGGAGGAAACTGAAGAGTTGAAAATCATGCAGTAGAGCTAGTGGGAAATTTGATTCTTACCAAGTGAAGGAAGTAATGCATTCAGTGAAGTCTAAGCAAGCATTTCAAAGTCAGCTTTTTGTAGAGCAATATATGCTGCAATCCATTTATTTTGTGGGTGTTTATCTTTGAAGACGTGTTAAAACTCTGTCTTTGGTCACAAGTCAGCCTGAATATGGGCTAATCTTAAATTCTCTCTTATTAGAAAAGATTCTATGTAGCAACTCTTAAAATTACTTTGCAAATATGATTAATAAAATGAGCTCCCATTTAAAGACAGGGAAACAGATGCAGGAAGTGACTGAGTTAGAGTAATTTTCCCCCCTCCCCAAATGTTGATCACAACCCTGTATTGCTTTCTGCAGTCCAGTTTAAATAGCTAGAGCTCATGTTAATCCCCTAATCTTGCTATTTTAGGATTTTAGTCCAGGTTGCTATGGCATGGGGGACAAAGGCTCTATCTCCTGTGTCACCAAGTCATCAGTCAATCAAGAATTCAGGATTGTGGCAGGCCATGTGGCTCCATGTGCAAAGGCAACAGTTCACTGAGTTGGTATGAATTTAATCCTGTATTTAAAATGCAAGTGAGGAAGATCCTAATTAAAAGGCTGCTTTATAATTTGCAGAAGTGTAAAGAATTTCCCTGTTGCACCTCCATCTGAATTATTATCAATGATGTTTTAAAAGGTAAACAGAGAAGTAATCATCCCTCAAGCTATTCTGAAGGACAAGAGAATAAAGAATCCTTCAGCAGCTTAGGATCAAAGCATCTAGGAGACAAACAACTACTTGCAAAGTCAGATTTGTAAAGGTGTATCTGCTCTATTCTCAACAGTTTTGTGGCTTGTTTGTTTTTTTTCCCTTGCTTCATTTTCCTCTCCTGACAAGCAAGAGACATCATATTGACAGCTGGAAATAAATGCTATATGGAACAAACAACACGTTAAGGCCCCACTACTGAAGATATGACATAGGTGAGCACCACATACCATGACATGGCTCATGGTAGTTTTCACTAGAGTTAAACTGACCTTTGCCCAGAATGCTGTACAAACCCCATGCACTGCTTGATCCTGCTCTTTCCCATTTTGCTGGACATGAATACACAGGTGACTTTGCCCCCAGGGTAGGCATGGAGGGAGATGCAGTGAATAACACATTACAAAAACAGTATTAAACAGCACTTTCTGCTTAAATAACACAGGGCCACTTGTACAAATAAGTAATCTGGTGGCTTTGGTTCAGCTTGCTAGCACAGAAAGGTTTATCTCACTCACAGACTATTTTGCGAGTTCTCCACAAACATGTAAATGGAGCAAATATATCTGAGTACCAGGTCCCAGAGGCTTTGGGTCTGTTCAGCCTGATGTATGTGAAGACAACCCAAGGCTATTCTGTTTCCAAAGTGAAGTGTTAAAAGAAGCTCTGCATCATGTTAGCCAAAGAAGAGAAAAACATCAGTCTTTGATCCCTGCTTTATTTCCCCCAGTCCTTTTTGTACTCCTTTTTCCAGCATCAGGGATCAGCCAGAATTTGGCTCTCTCTGCCAGTCCTTTCTTCTTGCCTACTCTGAGATATCACCTGTATCAGGGAATGGCTGAAATCTTTCTCTCTTTGGCATAAAAACCTTCTGAAACCCAGACCTCTTGGCCTCAGAGGGACTATGGGGCTGCAGTGAATCTAACAAGTGAAATCTGGACCACTGCACTTGAGCAAGATTGTGCACGTATGATGCACTGTGAGGAAAATTTCAGCCTAGCAATGAAAAGCCCCTAAGTGCTTTGGATTTTGGAAAAGATTGCTTTGATATTCTCCTGTATGTGTCATTTTAGTATTATTTTTTTCTCCCTAGTGATTTAAATTAATTTGAATCAAATCATTAGGCCCCAGACTGGTACTGAACATAATGACTCATCCCTAAATTAAAATTGTCTACCCTGAACTACTCCTGCCTAAATCACTGGAAGATTCATGCTTCTCAAAAAGTCAGCTTTTCTGTTAGGGCTCAAATATTCAAAAGTGCTACCAAAAATAATATATATATATATATAATACCTAGATGCATAATATTAAGTTTTGCAGATCTTAGTGATGAGTGAGGTTACTTATAGTTGTGTGCAACTGTGGGATGAGGAGAGCTGTCATATCAGTGCCTAATGTACTGAATAATGGGCTTTCTACATAAAGTGCATTTGCTTTGTTCCTATAGTGACAGATGCAAGGAATTAATTTCTCTTAGCAAGAAATGTTCATTGAAGATAAGGCCTGAAATAAACACTGACACACAACTGTGAAACGCCCTGAAACTGTTTCTTGGTGACAAATTACTGCTGAGGTATATAGACCTTTCCACAAAAGTGACACCTATTGAATTTATTAGACAGATTATATAGAGAGGACTGAATATTTTTTTTGTCCTGTTTGTAGAGCTGACATTTACCAGCTTCTCCTAATGAATTGGATATAGGCTGCTGAAAATAGAAGTCAGGTGATCATGAAATCTTTGGACTAGCCACCATAGATCACGTAGCCACCAACAGTGTTTGCATGGTAGCATTTTTTGTGTGGAGGAGAACAGACCCTGAGTTGGAGGTTTAGGCCATTCATCTTTCTAAGGGAAATGGTACAAGAATTGCAATAAGAGCTGTGAAGCCTCAGTGTATACAGTGAAGCATGCAAACCATTTGTACATTGCACAAGCCAAGGCTGGATGCACTGGCCACGTTGCAATAAAGGAGGAAACTGAAGAGTTGAAAATCATGCAGTAGAGCTAGTGGGAAATTTGATTCTTACCAAGTGAAGGAAGTAATGCATTCAGTGAAGTCTAAGCAAGCATTTCAAAGTCAGCTTTTTGTAGAGCAATATATGCTGCAATCCATTTATTTTGTGGGTGTTTATCTTTGAAGACGTGTTAAAACTCTGTCTTTGGTCACAAGTCAGCCTGAATATGGGCTAATCTTAAATTCTCTCTTATTAGAAAAGATTCTATGTAGCAACTCTTAAAATTACTTTGCAAATATGATTAATAAAATGAGCTCCCATTTAAAGACAGGGAAACAGATGCAGGAAGTGACTGAGTTAGAGTAATTTTCCCCCCTCCCCAAATGTTGATCACAACCCTGTATTGCTTTCTGCAGTCCAGTTTAAATAGCTAGAGCTCATGTTAATCCCCTAATCTTGCTATTTTAGGATTTTAGTCCAGGTTGCTATGGCATGGGGGACAAAGGCTCTATCTCCTGTGTCACCAAGTCATCAGTCAATCAAGAATTCAGGATTGTGGCAGGCCATGTGGCTCCATGTGCAAAGGCAACAGTTCACTGAGTTGGTATGAATTTAATCCTGTATTTAAAATGCAAGTGAGGAAGATCCTAATTAAAAGGCTGCTTTATAATTTGCAGAAGTGTAAAGAATTTCCCTGTTGCACCTCCATCTGAATTATTATCAATGATGTTTTAAAAGGTAAACAGAGAAGTAATCATCCCTCAAGCTATTCTGAAGGACAAGAGAATAAAGAATCCTTCAGCAGCTTAGGATCAAAGCATCTAGGAGACAAACAACTACTTGCAAAGTCAGATTTGTAAAGGTGTATCTGCTCTATTCTCAACAGTTTTGTGGCTTGTTTGTTTTTTTTCCCTTGCTTCATTTTCCTCTCCTGACAAGCAAGAGACATCATATTGACAGCTGGAAATAAATGCTATATGGAACAAACAACACGTTAAGGCCCCACTACTGAAGATATGACATAGGTGAGCACCACATACCATGACATGGCTCATGGTAGTTTTCACTAGAGTTAAACTGACCTTTGCCCAGAATGCTGTACAAACCCCATGCACTGCTTGATCCTGCTCTTTCCCATTTTGCTGGACATGAATACACAGGTGACTTTGCCCCCAGGGTAGGCATGGAGGGAGATGCAGTGAATAACACATTACAAAAACAGTATTAAACAGCACTTTCTGCTTAAATAACACAGGGCCACTTGTACAAATAAGTAATCTGGTGGCTTTGGTTCAGCTTGCTAGCACAGAAAGGTTTATCTCACTCACAGACTATTTTGCGAGTTCTCCACAAACATGTAAATGGAGCAAATATATCTGAGTACCAGGTCCCAGAGGCTTTGGGTCTGTTCAGCCTGATGTATGTGAAGACAACCCAAGGCTATTCTGTTTCCAAAGTGAAGTGTTAAAAGAAGCTCTGCATCATGTTAGCCAAAGAAGAGAAAAACATCAGTCTTTGATCCCTGCTTTATTTCCCCCAGTCCTTTTTGTACTCCTTTTTCCAGCATCAGGGATCAGCCAGAATTTGGCTCTCTCTGCCAGTCCTTTCTTCTTGCCTACTCTGAGATATCACCTGTATCAGGGAATGGCTGAAATCTTTCTCTCTTTGGCATAAAAACCTTCTGAAACCCAGACCTCTTGGCCTCAGAGGGACTATGGGGCTGCAGTGAATCTAACAAGTGAAATCTGGACCACTGCACTTGAGCAAGATTGTGCACGTATGATGCACTGTGAGGAAAATTTCAGCCTAGCAATGAAAAGCCCCTAAGTGCTTTGGATTTTGGAAAAGATTGCTTTGATATTCTCCTGTATGTGTCATTTTAGTATTATTTTTTTCTCCCTAGTGATTTAAATTAATTTGAATCAAATCATTAGGCCCCAGACTGGTACTGAACATAATGACTCATCCCTAAATTAAAATTGTCTACCCTGAACTACTCCTGCCTAAATCACTGGAAGATTCATGCTTCTCAAAAAGTCAGCTACAATCAAATGAGTTCTGCAACAGTTCATTAGGTACTGATGTGATTTATATGTCTGGGTCAGCAAATGTTTTCCTCTTCTGACTTAAAATTGACACAAAGGGCAGGTAACTAAACAGGTATTTTGTAAACTTCTGGCATTTCCCTAAGTAGGAAAAAGAGGGGTTAAAAAAATATTAAGTAACAAGAGCTTGAATCAGAAGAAAATGCAGCATAAGGTACTGTGGGAATTTCCAGCTCTAGCCATGCTCCTTCCTCGTCCATGTGGCATTATATAATAAATCTGCCTCTCAAATTCTGTCTTGTAAATGATATGCTTGACACCAGCACTTGAAAAGGGCTATACTAAAGGGATCTGTTAGCATGAAGAATAAATGCACATAATTAGACTGAGTTCAGTGGTCTAGGTGAAACCTTTGTGTAACTGAGGTCAGTCATTTTAGATGCTTGCTGTACACTGGACTTCTTGCATCCCTACATCACTCTGCCATGCATTATATTTCAATCATGGCTAAACGAGAGGAGAGACTGGCAACAACACAGCAAAAATGTCCTACAAATGCTTTTCTGTGGCTACAGAGCCCACTTGCTAGGTGGTCTGCAAGCTGTGCAGGAAGAAATTGATCTTTTGAAGGACTTGAAAAGTGTAGCTCCAATTAAGCAAATGGAGACTTATTAACTTTTTATCAGCTGACGATCAAACCTTTTTGATTTGTTTGAATTGTGTGTTTCTTCTGACTGCCAGCTTTAGACAGTGACTATTTTCATGTGTTACCAAGCCTGTCAGTAAATGAGCTTCTTTCCTGTACAGCTGTGTTGACAGCATATGGTATTTTAGACTTAAGTAAGGTTGGCCTCCTTGGGGGACGAAGCTGTCAGTTGTTCCCTATAATGAGTGGTAGGTTTATGGTATGAGGCACTGCCTGTAGTATTAAGCAGAAAAGAAAGCATGGCTATCTTAGGTTGTAAAGTGCTGACTTCTGGTAATGGTAGCTGCAATAATGAATAACCAAATGATACGACTTGACAACTGGTCCTTTTTATAGAATATGACACGATTTTTGCTTAATTTCTGTGTTTCCCTGAACAGGTAGAACTTCCTATCTTCCTTCCACAAGTAAGAGAGAAGAAGTGGTGCTGGGAAAAGAAATAATATGATGATTAACTTTTCCCTTCCCTTTGCTGGCATAAGGCGATTACCCTACCTATTGAATCCTTTAGTGCAGGTCTTTTTTGAAGCAATCTCGTGGTGAATTTATATGACCAGCCTCACTGGTGTCAGTTACTTTTGTATCCTGAAAATGCTGCATGCAGCACATTTGTTTCATTGTGCTGTTCTGTTTGGAGGAAGTAAAGGAATAATGCTAAAAATGAGTGACTAAGCTGATGAAAGTGACATTCGAGGCTGCAGTTTGGAGGGGCTCAGAATAATTCAAGCATAATGAATGTGAATCATACCCCTATCAGTAAATTTGATATCTGGAAACCAGTTGACTGAAACTCTTATCGAGTTGTGCCTCTGTAGCTTCTGGGTTGTTGCTGACTGCTCAGTGCCTGGGGCATTTGGGGATGGGCTTATGGTCCACTTTTCATCTGGCTGCTCTTCTCTAACTGCTCACCATCAGTGGTCCTATCTTGCAGCCCTCCTTTTCAGGGTGTTGAAGCCACACCAAGGCACAGTCCTGGGGCTATTAGTAGTGTTTATTTTTATAATAGATGGAATCTGTAAGGATCTGAAATCCTTCAAAAATATTTGAAGTATTTTAAGCTTTTTATTCTTGTTTTTCATAAGGCTTCCTCCAATTCCTCATTCTGTCTGGGTTAAAAACACTGTATGGAATGGGTCTTGTGGGTTTTTTCCCCCAGATCAGAGGTATTACAAAACTCAAAATGATAACAGAAAAGTTAAAAGAACATTGTAAAACATTCAGTAAAAGGTTGCTTTGTGTATTAGGCCTAGAAAATTAGCAATTACTTTTTTTTCTTTTGTTCTGGATATAACAGGAATTTCTAAACTATACGTGATTAAACAAATTGTTGGCTATGTCAGAATGAACTTACCGATTAAATTTTTAAACAAAACACTGAACAAATTCATTAGTGAAATATTTTACTTCGATTCTATAAAAGCTGTTGCTCAATCATGTAATTTTCTCCTTTGGCAGATTTTCAAAGTTTTCAAATATCGATTGTTCTGTAATTTTAGTTCCCACAGCTGTGACATAGAGTTAATTTCCTTATGAGTGAAGCCAATCTGTATAATCAAGATCCAAAACAATGTTATTTTTTTCCTGCTTTCTCTGCTGAATGTCTGCCTAAAGTAATTCTTGTCCTATCATAAACTCCTTGCAGGAATATAAAGCATAATGTGCAACAGGAAAGTTTCACACAAAAAATAATACAGTGAATGATTTAATGTTCCTGCAGACTGATTGTATGCATAAATGTATGTACTTCTAGTGCCAGTGCATGCATATTTTCTAGCATTCCCATTTCCTAGAGCACTGTTCTTTACATGTAGACTTCCCTTCTGCTTGAAATCCCATGCACCCATCATTCCCCACAGTTGGCCCAAGGAAGACTCCCACTTTCTCAGAGGTCAGGAAAGTATTATATTTATCCATATACCCACGTAAATTCTCTCTTAGAGTATGAGCTCACTGCCAGTTCAATACTTCCTTTCAGTGTAAAGAGAGAAGATACTTTACAGATAGGCTTTTTGTCCACCATTTCCACTGTGGTCAAATTTGAGATCTACCCAAGTGAGACACTGAATTTAGGAACTGAACATCTCTCCGGTCTTAAAAAATAGATGACTAAGCTATTTCTCATGTATAACTCTGTCTAATGACACACCTAATAATGTCTGCAAGGACGACTGGGGTTACTCAGTTGTAATCTCAACCACCACTTTGAATAGCTCCCTGTACCCTTTTGTGTTCTCTTTAAATACTGGAAGTATTTAATAAAAAAATATATTGGGGTTTCTCTCTCAGGCTGAAATTTCGCCGGCAGTATTTCAGACAGAATATGTTTGCTGTCACCTGTGTCAGGGAGCAGCTGCTCTGTGAGGGCTGGGTGCCCATTGCTGCCCTAGGATGGATGGCTTGGTCTGCCAGAACCTGGCAGTAAAGTGGGTCCTGGCTTTAAGACACATGTGAATAGAGAGGTTCATCACAGGTCCCACTTAGCCATGTTTTAAAACACATCTATGACCCAGTCACCCTTTGCTTAATATCACTATTAAGAATTCTCGTTTAGACAATATATAAATTGTGGTAGATATATGTGCAAGTATGTCGGTGTATGCATATATGCATTCATTTATACATGAAAGCCTTGACAGATGTGAGCAGTCAGTGCTATAGATGTTTGCAGCACATTGAAGAGGAAATGTTACAAGTTGTGATAAGCCATGTGGCTGATCTGCATTTTGATTCCACAGTAAGCTCCAGCAGTCAAGCCACCATTTTCAAAGCTATGGTTAAAAGGAGCAAGCTGCTTCTAATTGGTACCACACATGGCAAGCTAAATCTCCAAAGCAGAGGAGGACCAAGGAGCTGATTCCTATGAGGGAACGTTACTGGCTCTTTCAGGGAGAGGGGCAGGGGATGGAAGTCAGAGGTAAGTTCGACTCTGGTTACCTAAGCAGAGAGTGCTTGAAAGCTGAATGTGAGCTCACAGTGATCTTTCAGAGCCAAGTGCCACTCTTCCCACCTGCCAACAACTTCCACTTTGGAAAACAGAAGCTATTTGGGTTCAGGAAGTGCTGAGCTTAACTTGAAAATACGCATTCATAAGCCTGAGCATTTTCCATAATAAAAGTTTAATCTTTTCTACTGTACAACTGAGGAAACTGAGGCACAAATAATATGCCCTATTTAAAGTCACAAGAAATCTATGATAGAGCTAGAGTAAAATTCAGCTCCTTCGTTATCATGATGCTTTACCCTCTGAATTATCCCTTCTTCCCCAAATGCGAGTGGTTCAGAGTAATCTTGACACTCTAGCTCAGTTTCTTCCATTTATTGTTCATTTTTATCATCTCCCTTGTTGATTTTTTTTTTATATACTAATAAATAGTTATGGCTTTATTTGTTTTTTTCTTTCACAAAGATTGAGACAGGCTTATTTAATTCAACAAATCAAGCGAAACAGCCTTCCAACTATTATTACCTTTTTAAATAGACATTAAATCCCAGGATGTCTCTTTTGTTTTCAGTTGTGCACATTTTTCTTAGTCTAACTTCATTGCAGTGTATTCTGTTTACCTTTATCAAAGTTTAGGCTTTTGCTTGATGAAGCTGTGCTGCTCCCTTTTCAAATTAGTTTAATAATGATTTTAATTGCCTTAAATAATTGAACTGGTTTGCACATAGAAATACCATTTCATTGTTTCATTCCTGTACAGATTTTGTTGTCTTAATTTCTGTTGTAACCTAAGATGCAGAAGCAACCAGATAAAACAGTGGAACTTACAGATGGTAGAATACCAAAGTCTGTCTCTTCTTTCAAAGCCTAATGCAGTTGCAGCACTACTCATTAATTTCAGATTGCCAGTGAATTTAAATATTGAGTGTCATTATTTTATCTGTGTCTCCTGCTGTTCTCTGCTGTCCCACTTCTTGAGACAGCAACAGGAATCTGATAGTGCCACCATCTTCAGGGACACGATGTGTTTTGCTTAGTGAGACACCTTCGCTGCTCCTGAGAACAAACAAACAAATGCAGCTAAAGGACTTGGGAATGACTTTGCCACTCAGGAAAACATTCTCTATCCTGCTCACACATTTATTATTTTTTTTCAAGGCTGTAACTCTGGACCATCTTTCAAGATTTTCTCTCTCTTGTCATCGATTTGTGATTGTATTTACTGTATCTGTCATATTCACAGACAACACTAAAGGGCTTGGCATCTCCTGAAAGGCCAGGAAACCTTCTGGGGGCTTTACTTTGGATGGAGAATTGATGTCAAAATACAATGCTTGGAAATGAAAGCAAAAGCCATTTTATCATAATAGCAAGGAGGAAACTGCAGTCCTCCCTAATTCAGTAAGAAATGCAGTTTGATGGGTTCTTGTCAGGATTCCTACCTGCTGGTGCTGACCCTCCAACACAGGCACAGGAGTCAAACGACAATGTCTTTAACCTCATCTGCTGAAACCTATGCCTTTGCTGAATGTCTTTATACTTCCTGATCTTTAGATGTGGTTTCTCAGCTTTGGGCAGGCATGAATTTGGGCAGGCATTTGGGAAGGTGAATTTTTGAGTGTGTTTGTGTGTGTGTGCATGTCTACAACTGTCAAGCTGAAGAGGAACGTGGAATCCTGCTGATGTCACTGAGCAGTCTTGGCATGTGGAAAAAGGTGGCGAACAGTGGTGGGACCCATTGAGTATATCAGAAAAACTGAGCTTAGCTGTGTTTCTTATAGTCATGAGTTTTAAATGCTACACAGATTTGCTAGTCCATAGGGCACTGCTGATTTAGAAGAACAGTATGGCAGAGCTTTAGACCTATCTAGCTAAAGGCTGACCCTGAGCACCATTTCTTGGCATCTGTGAGCAGCCTGCTTTTTGGAAGTGATGTACTCCAGATGTCACTGGTGATTTTGCACATCTAAGAAGGAGAGTGCACCAGGGATGGACAGGTATCTGCCCTGTCAGCCCCTGAGAAGGGTTTTTTTTCTTCAGAATATAACCCTGGAGACTGTAGGGAATCTTAGGCTTACACGGATGGGTACAAAAACCCAATAAATGGGTATTGTACAGTAGGTCATGGTGCCATGTTCAGTTCCCTAAACATGAGTCCCTGAATGTAGGTCCCTAGCTCAGGAGGTCATTCCCTGTGGAACAGTCTGCCCAAAGGCTCACCAATTCCCCAGGACCTCCTCCTCCAGCTCCCGTTGGCCCTGTGTATGCTGGCCATCCATGGCACCAGGAGAAGGCAGCCTGAGAGGGAGACCTCAAGCACTTTTTGCTTTTGCTCCCTCCTTACCCCATGACCCAGGCACAGCACCACTGGACAAGGGTCCTCCCTGGAGCCCAGCATGGGACATGCCAGGGTGCTCTCCTCATCATCATCCACATAGGCTCTCTTCATCCATTTTTCAACCCTAGACCATTTCCCTTTCCTCATTAGTCCTCAAGTCCCTAGCCTTTCCTCACCCCATGAGGGTAGGAGGGAATGAGACTCTTGAAGGCCTATGGTAAAAGATCTGTGCAGATTGCCAGCATAAAGCTTTTGGTCTCATTACAATCACAGGTGAATCACAGGTGTGCTTTCTACATGAGGATGAATTTTCCCTCTTCTCTGCTTTCCCAGCCACTACCTTTGAAATGGATGCTCCACTCTTATTTTCAGCCCTGCTGTAGGACTGTCAGGACTTTTATTACCCAGAACCTTCCCTCTACCCCACTCGGCACATCCTGGGGAGCCTCAGATCACCACTATAGTGACCACTGCAGCTTCAACTCATGCTGTTTCTCTCACTCTCTGCTGCCTGGCTGGCTGCGAAGGCATATTACCAACTCCTCTGAGTGCAGCAGGATGGGTTTACTTTCAACTCTCAGGGCTGAAGTGGTTGACAGATGTTTGGAGGAGTTCTTGTCTCTGGACCAGCGCTTCGTCTGTTCTGAGTTATTCAAAACACAAACAGTGGGTTGGCAGGAGTGAAATATGCTCAGAACTGGGACGTCAAAACAGAAATATATTTTCAAAAAGACAGGTGTCAAAAAAAGAAAAAAAAAAGAAAGTGCGTTCATGCAGTTTATAGCAAGATGTATTTAAATAGTTGAGATTTTCTTCTTTTAACCCATTGAGCTCCCACCTGACACACTGTTCTCCTATATCTGTGGCCATTTTGATGCTTAAATATTATCAAGTGCATTTTGGTTTCCTGGGTGCCCACTCTGCTGACAGATGGATTGGTTGCATTGCCAAGGTGTTTGGAGTACTAGCTAACAATGTAATTTGGGACTATCCTGACAAGTGTACTGTTATAAAATTGTAGTGAAATCCTGCAAATGCAGTGAGCAATGCTGTTGAACAGAACAGTGGAACTAAAAATACTCAAAAAAAATCAAAGAGAAGTAGGGGAGAGATAGAGAAGCTAGAACAAGTAAAAGAAGCCTGGGACTTGGAGAAGAAGAGAGGCAGTTCTGTGTATTTCAAAATCATAATGAGTCTACGAAGAAGAGTTTCAGGGTTCTGTAGCAGATACAGCTTGCTTGCAGCCTCCTTGGGCTGCATATGCATGGTGAGGCAGGGGTGATAGCTGCTACCAAAACCAATCAGCATCAGAGTCTTCTGTAAAGGGGTGTGCTCCTTCAGCTGAGTTACTGCCAGTGGGCTGGGTGTTGGTAACTCAAGTCACAAGTAGAGCAGTAAGTATTCCTCTGTGAGTTCTTTGGAAAATAATCCTAGTAAAATTCAAGAGAAAACATAGAAAGCGTTTAAATAAGCAATGAAAACAAAGTCCAAAAGCAGAGGATAAATGTGTTGTGTTTCAGTTGTGTTTATGCTTCCTCTTGTTTGTTTTTTTTTTTCTCCTTCTTTTCTTTCCTTTCTTTTTTTGAGTGTGATCATTATTTGGAAAAAAACAAACAAGCAAAACCAAAAGATATACCAACAACATTCCCAGAATGCTGAAAGTAGGATATAAACCTATTATTGCTCTGCACTAATAAATTAGCAGATTGTGGCTTTGCTGGCTTTTACCAATTGCAGAAATAGTTCTTTCCTCAGCTACTGATGCTGTTCATGTGGGTATCATCCCCCATAATTTTCTGTTCTGGTTATAATTCTTGTCATCAATACAGACTCATGCAGTAATATTACATGGTCTCACAATAGTCTTTGACCTGCAAATGAATCTGTGGCTGTGCTTTATTTTGAGAACACTTTTGGTGACAATGGATTCTTGCAGTGTTGCCACTGGTCGTTGTCATGACAGTGTGTTTTCTTTTGTTTTGTTGGTTTTTTTTAGAAGCTTTCTGTTCTCATGGAAAATAGTACCGATGCTCTGGCATTTTCCATTTTGATGTGAAACTGGAGGCTCCAAATGTACATGCATGGTGGATTTATGTTTTCTAGTTTTGAGCTTGCAGCACTTTTATTACCTTTATAACAGTCTGGACCGTGACTGAGTGCCCTTTCCTTTTTCTTTCCAGTAGATGGATGACTGTGCGACCAGGGCTCAAGCTAAAAGTGATGGGACTGCTTTTCTTTTTACATTAGTGTAACTCAGCTGACTTCAGCCCAGATGAAAATGGCTGATACTAATGTCAATGATGAATTGAGCAAAATCTGCCTACATTCAGTGGATATTTCACATATTTCTTTTACATCCTCAGGTTTTTTATGTTAATGTAAGCAGAATTCATGAATTCTTACTGTCTATAAAGAAAGCACGTAGCTGGGGAAGACACTGTTTGTTTGGTTTTTTCCACAAAATGAAAGTGGTGATATTTACCCGTGTTAGATTCATAACGAATGTCAGTTTTGATCTGTTTGTGTGCTTTGAATGGTGGACAATATTTGAACATTCACACTGAAAGCATTAAAACACTTTGCAAACTATGGTTGCCGAAGGTGTGGCTGCACCGAGCCAGCTCACATAAGAATCATTGAGTGAGTCGGTGTGGAGAGGGAAAGAACAGGAAAAGGTCAAAATGCAAACCTGGGTGATCTGCATTTCACATAGTTGGATCCAAACAATGATATGCCTTTATTCTTGCTAACCCCCAGGTTTAAGGTGTAATTGATTTTGGTCATTGGAAGCATTTAGGCTTGGTGTGTTGTAAACCTGATGGAGAAATGGTCTGTAACTGGCCATGTTGCCAGTCTGCTGGGTGGTCCTAGAAGATTCCTGCT
>NW_009952803.1:51102-71438 GCF_000747805.2 Chaetura pelagica
CCCACTTGACTTGCTGGACAGTTTTTCAGGCAGACCCAGCAGGCTGAAGCCTTGATCTGAGTCCAAGTATAGAATATGAACCTGTAAGGCTTTTAACATGAGAAGCTGGAAGATGTTTACCATGAGACAACTCTTAGGAGAGCCCAGACACATAACCTCTGTTCTGCCGTAGAGAACATTTTTAATTTCTGTCTCAGTGGCCAACAGTACCTAGATGAAATGTCATGGTCCACACTTAAAGACCATTTTGGTTCTTTTGTTGTTGTTGTTGTTCCCTCTTCATTCATCTTTGTTTTAGGAACACGTTATTGTAATTGATTTTGTTATTAGTGGATCAGCTTAGAGGCAGTGCACCTGTTACATATATTGAGAACCTGACTCCTGACTTCAGTGGGAGCAAGTGACACTGTTTTAAATTAAACTGTTCTCCCTGCAACTATCTTTCTTTCCTTTATCTCCCCACCCAGCCATAAATAACCAGGCAGCAGAAGGCAGGTAGTGTTATAAATTGTCAGGCTACACAATTGCCTCATGTTCTGCATTCTGTTCTCTTTCCCCATTATCATCCTTTTTAAACTAAAAGTTCATCCATTTGTGGTTCTACAATGACAGGATGTCAAATAAATTGATATTGTAGTGTTTAAAAAGCATTAAAGAATACAAATATATACCAATACATTGATAATGCTCAGCAACCAAAAGACCTGCTACTAACTGGACAGTAGTGCTTTATTACTATCATTTAAAGACCAAGGGGAGTGAAGTATAAAATGGGGAGGAGTGATTATCACTCATAGTCTCTCATTTTAAAAGATGAATACTGGTTTCAGTCGCTGTAGTGGCCCATGATCTATTAGTCTTCCATTTCCCTTATACAGTAGGTGTTCCTCTAATAAAGTGCTCACTGTTTACTTCTAAAATGTCAGTATATCATGCATCCCAGGTCTTCATGGTGGTTCTACTGAACAGTTGCAGGGAGGAATTGTAATGAGCTATGGACTTCTTGCTTTCCTAAATGCTCAGCCAGAAACACATGGCACAGCATCTGCCAGGCAGTCGAGTCAGCTGGCAGGGGCATCATCCTTGGCTGGCCCCATCTTGCTTTTGGGTTTGTGCTCCCTCTCTGTTTTCTATCTATATTTCTGACTGCCTTGCTCTATCCCATGCCCCCTTGGCCAGCACTTTGGTGTGTTTCCAGGGGTGCTGTAACAAGCATCACCTTTTTTGCATTGCACTAACTTTCTTAAACACTGCTTCACTGTCATGTAATGCACCTGGGTTAGGTTTGAGTTACAGAAATGTGTTCACACTCATCCCTGGAGATGGTTTCCTACACTGGGGCTGTGAGGTGAGTATGACTTCCCAGGGGGACTGCTCCCCACACCATTCCAGGCTGCCACATGCATATGAAAAGGACAATCCCAGTTCTTCATGCCAACACTAAGTTACATCTTTATTAAAAAATGTGAGGGTGTGCTTCACTCAGTTCAACTCAAAGACTTTTTGAAAGGATGAGACCTCCATCTGAAAACATCCCACACTGAGCATCTTTCATTTATGTCTCAATAAGTGTCAGAAGACAAAAAGAGGGGCTGAGAACTTGCTGTCAGCCGTTCATTGTTTGCCCTAAACAGTCCCTTTCCCTGACATGGCAAATGCATGAGTGAGTCTGATTGTAGAGGAAGGGGACTTAAAAGTGAGAGAGCAAGTTTTTTGAGTTGGGTTGTTTCTTCCCCCACCTCCCCCCCACCCCACTTTAATCACTAACAGCTTCTAAAATGTCTAGTCATGCATTAGGAAACAAAAACTTCTTAACTGTGCTGCCAGTTTCCTTGTAGATTTGTCTGAATGTTTCCCATTTTGGATAATGTTCAAGCATTATGCAGAACCTCACAGAGCTTACCCTGTTAGCACTTTTAGAGCTTAAACTTCCCTCCCATTGCTGCTGAAATTTAGATGGAGGAAGGTAGTTTGCATAAAAAGCTATGACACAATATGGTCCATGATCTTGATTTAACAAATTGGGTTGACTTGCCAGATGGGTTTCTACTGTAGAGAGCAGACAATACCACACTTGTTTTGTCGGATTTTTGGAACTCTGAGGATAGATACCAAAAGTGCTGTCATAGAAAGTACTCCTCTATTGGTCAACTTTCCCCACCCCACTTTTCACTATTCTGAAAGTCTTTTCAACCATGTTTTTTACAGTGAGCATTTGTGCATGAATATTTTGTTATGCAAACTCAAAAATGGAAAGAAAAAAAAAAAAGTGAAAAAAAATCTGCCTCTAAAAACTTGAGCCAAGCTTTCAGGATATCTTTCATGCCATGCTTTCTGTGCAGTGCCAATCTCAAAAAATTATACAGAGCTGTTGAGAAAGAAAGCTGTAACACAGTGCTGCTGCTCTACAAATGAATGACATCTGAGAGAGAGCATGAGCAGTTGGACTGCATGAGACTCATCTCGTTTCTCCTTTTTCTTATTATTTCAGTGGTTCAAACACAGCCTGCAGAAGTGACTTTCACAAAAATAGTCACTAATAAAAGCAGCTTCAGCAGAAGGATGACAATAAACATTATTGTATTTGTGCTGCCAGCTTTCAGGAGAATGCAGGACTATTTGAATAGATGGTCTGATTCCATGTAGGGAATCACTGGCCCAGACATATGAATACCAGAATGACAGAAATGGTGGATTCCAGGTTGGAGACTAATTAGGAGATTAACATGTGTTTGTCCAGATCAGTGGTAGTCTTCCTTGTTAAGCTGACTAGTAACAGCTATAGATGGGACAGGGCAAAAATTCCTTAACCACTATAACAAATCTGTCTATAATCAGTATATAAATAAACATGTGACAGCATAAGTGTCATGACTTGGAAAAACTTTATTTTTCTCTGTATTTTGTTTCTTGGGAGACAAAAATATCTTATTCTATCCAAAACTGGAGGCAGTCATGCTAATGAGTGGGAGATGATTGTGATAGATCAGAAAAAGGAATTGGAGTTAGTAATAATTGCTCCATTTCTTGCAAGTAGGAAGCTTTCTAAGAGAAAAAGTCAGTGGCAAAATGTGAGTTAGCCCTGTTAAGTGATGCTAAGGATGGATCTGGCAGCAGCATGGGATGAGCCTCACACATAATTTGGGGGTGGAAAGGGAGCAATGAGTGAAATATAATTATGGCTTGCCTGGATGGTAATACTGCCTTGAAGTTGCTCTCCTCCCTATATTGTAAAGATGTTTTCAGTACAGCTGGAAATGCTGTTACTAACCAACACGTGAATGGGAACATTAAGAATATAAAAACACTGGTATTTTTAAAAAGAAAATGTGAAGGCTTTTCATCTGGAAGATGTTTGTACTTGCTAGTACTTTCTAACACTGATAAACTTGTGGACAGTATCATTTCACAAATGAGAGGTTAAAAATTCCAAAGGGTTCCTCCAAACATGAACTTTCAGTGTTTTTAAGGTTCCTGATTGTGAAGAGGAATGCCTGCCTCACCATCCAGAGATGGACTTGTTAATTTCATTGCAGAGCTCACTTTTTTGTTTGTTAGGAATTAAGAGAAAAAAAACCAAACAAACTGAAAGTGGTTATATTTCAGGAAAATACATCCTGCTTATGAATAGAGGAATTGCTGTACCAGCCATAATGATGCATATAGTCAAGCATCCTTAATAAGCTCCTGATGCTTTGCTTTGTTTGTGCCAGACAGCAGCCTGACACAGGCATTGTAAATGAAAGCTGCTCTTCAGAGCTGAACCTCTGATGACTGCCATTTCACCTGCTTGTCCTGCCAAGCTGCACAGGGGCCCACTGCAGCAGAGGGGCTGACTTCTTGCTACCCTGCTTGTCCTACCCCCTTGTGACTTATGGGAACTGGTTCTGTGTTACTGAAAGAGGAATGAACAGGGAGATTATTGCAGTAGATGGCTGCTTGAAGAGCAGTTAGGGAGATGTGTATTCTCTCTTTTTTTTTCTTTTTTTTTTTAAGTGATGTTTTCCAGTCCACTTTCTTTCAGGAAGAGACAGAAATGTCTCAGGGTTCCCCCAAACCATCCTTGAAACCTGAAAAACATGTTTGCTTTTTTCTGAGAGATTGAGAATTAACTAGGATTCAACTAGATTTAGCTTGAAGTATTTTTTTTTCCCCAGTCACTCAGAATGGCTTCTTTTTGCACGCATTCCTTTGTATAAAGCAGAGCAACCTGTATTTAAAAGCAACCAGAACATGGATATAAATCTGTTCACATAACAATGATACAATCTTGTTTCCTACCAGGCGGATTTCAGATGTTCCTTTTCTTGTTAAACTCTAATGGTTACTGCCTCATTATTTGACCCTTTAGCTTTGCTGGCATTTCATATCAGTCAGGTGTTGAGACCAGCAGCTTGCATTGAGCTCCTGTGCCACACTTGTGCTTACTACTCCCTCTGCTCATCTCTGCTGTTGCTTCTTGTCTATGATGCCTCTTCTTTTCAGCTGGTGCCATTCGACACATCTTCCTCTTCCTGGTGGGACTGCAGGGCTCACCAGATTAGGTCTAAACAGCAGTCTATGATAGCACCACAGTACCTGTAGAGAGTTAAAGCAAGTGGTCTTTTCCCAAAACCTCTGCTACAGCAGCCTGCTTGCCTTTTTTTCTGGAAGTGCTGCTTTGTGAATAGGTCAGTGCATAGCAAATAGGTGGGATGGGAATGCTCCTGTGCAGGGACATGGGAATGGCCATTGAGGCACCTGCACAGGGAGTATGTATGCCCCAATCTCTGCTCATTAGGACTTCTTCATTCTCCCTCTTGCTTCAGCTAGGCTCTTGCATCATTCAAGGGCATTTGTAGGTACCTGTCTAATGACAAGCTGCCATCTGATTTTATATATATAATTTATTTTATTTTATTTTATTTTTACTTTTTGGGCGCAATCTTTTCTGTTTGGGCTGAAAACAAGCTGTGCTTGAGCACTGCTTCATGTTTCTAAAAATAATAGTTGGCTTTCTAAGTGCACAGCACACTCCCTCTGTGCCTCTCCGACTACCCTACTTCCCTCTCTCTGCTTGCTTCTTTCTGCTGGAGAGACTGGGAGGGGAACGTTCCTGGTAACTACGGAAGATGGATCCTGAGTGGTGCACACGCACACACATAGCAATGTGGCACACAGCAGGGGATGGGGGCGGGAGGCATTTTGGATTTGTCAGCTCATCAGCACAGCTAGGTTCTTGTCAAGCAGCAGAAGTTGCACAAGTCCCTGGTGGCACAGATGCAATTGGCAAAGCTGTGTTGGTCTGGAAAAGCAAAGATGTGAGGCCACAGGATCATTTTTTCCCCATGCTGCATCACAGTTTACAAACCGAGTCACAATCCGGTGTTACCTCCTCAACACCTGTTCTCTTTGTCATGTGCGTCCCAAATTCTATGTCAGTTTTGATATCTATTCTCTGCCTGGGTATCTTCATTTCCCTTCCTTCACAGATCAGCAAATCTCCTAATCATGATTCTGTGATACTATTTACCAGGAAATTTTAGAGACCTCATTGGCATCAGCACAAGCTTGTGCCTGGGCAAGTTTCTGTCAAGCATGGGGATTTGCAAAAAGTTATACCTGTACCATGGAAGTCAGATGAGCTGCTTTGAAGCAGTACCCAATACAGGGCTGAACCAGAGATTGCCTTTCATAGAACGGTTTGGGTTGGAAGGGACCTTAAAGATCATCAAATTCTAAACACCCTGTCATGGGCAGGGACATCTTACTCTAGACCAGACTGCTCAAAGCCCCATCCAACCTCTGCCAATAATGTTGCTGCCATTGACACAGCATTGATGACCTGTCAAAAAGGATATAAAAATTAAACGTGTATTGCATTCCTGGTCTAGGATCTGAATATACTCTGCACAGCATGTTATGAATTCCCTCTGTTGAGATGCCTTATATTTTCCTAAACTCTTTTTCTGACTTAAAAGATTTTTTTCACTTTGCTTTTGCTTGACTCACAGACATCTTTTCTATTTTGGCTTGCAAGCAAAAAGCATTGAAGCATTTTACCTCTGTGCTGTTTGGGAGATGTGCCTTCGTCTGCAGGTAAAATGTACAGAGTAGTTTTGAATATGCTTGTCTCCCTTCTGTGACTCTGTCAGTTGCTTCAATTCATGCTATACAAATTTCTTTTAAGATATCTCAGTAATAGGCCCGTGTAATTGTGTGATTAGGTTTTTGCTTTGACCTCCACTGTTGTAGGAGATGTGAATCCTAATGAAGGGAGCATGAGGATGCTGACAGATCCCCGCTTTTGTGCATTCACAACTACTACCCCAGAGCAGCTCTGCACTCCGATATAATAAGGGGCTGCTTCTCTGACAGTAGATGCAGCAAAGTCCTGAGGAGTTATTTTAGAAACCATTAAGCCAATCTGTCACATAAGGCTTGGCCTGGAATTAATTTTGTGCTAACCTGATGATCAATCCAACCTTCCCCAGAGTGGTAGAGATGGCATAATTACAGACTTCTGTAGGAATGGAGTTAGGATGTTCTGGAAATCTCGCTTCAGGACTCGAGCAGTTCAGAGGAGCTACTGCACAGCCTTATCTTGCACAACACAGCCCTGCACTTCACACACACCATTCTGCACACCACAGGGAAAAATGCATGTGTGGCTAGTTTTTAGATGAACTGATATACTTAATCTGAAACAGGATAAAAACTTGTTGATTATTAGTTACCAAAGATGAGAATAGTTCCATGTGCATCAAAGCATTCAGATTTTTCTTTGGGTAGTTAAAGGGTGGCTGACAGAAAGTTCAAAAATAAGCCTCTAGTCTAGTGATTAAGGCATTCTGCCAAGTAAAAGTCCTGGTTTGGAAATATGTGAATATTCCCTTGGATATTCAGACTGCCTGGAAACTTGTGTATTGCTTTTTTCTTACTTGTAAGAATTTATTCTACCTATTCTACTAAAATACCAACAGTTTGAGACTGCAAACATCTCCCTGAGAGTTTCTGTAGCTGTAGCTTGGTGAATAGGGCCTCTTGTTGGGTTTGGTTCCCTGTAGACAGGGAAGGGAACCTAACTTTTTTTTTTCATATACTGGGTCACAGATCCAACCTCCAGGTGTTTTGGCAGAAAGAAAAAAAAAAGAAAAAAAAAAAAAAAGAGAGAAGATAGACCTAAGCTGGAACCTCAGTTGTCTTCTGCAGTCTTCAGTACAAGCTACAGCCAGTAAAACTGAGTACACCCAGTTAGAGGTATTTGGAACAGTTATAGTGAGAACTGGAGGTACTTCTACAACAAGGCAGAAGCCAAGTGTGGCTTCTGAGTGTCCAGCTTTTGTGGATCTGATGGTATTTATTTTTGACCTCTCATATTGTTGTGTATACATTTCAAAGCAAAGGAATTGGAGGGACTGGACCGAAAAAATGCTTTTCCTCTCATTATTGTAATATTGATTCTCATGACAGTGCTTTGCAAGCTAGGTCAACGATATCATGGGACACCATATGCTTGGTACAAAATCTGTGATGCCATTAAAAAAAAATTAACTTCTACATGTGAAAACTCAATGGTAGGGTAAAATCTCTTGTGTGAATTGCACGCAGGCACATCCATGTCCAACACTAGCCTCATGCCAGAGCCTGAGCAGCTTGCTTTGTGTTGCAAGTGCTTGCATGATATTGAGTGATGACACCAGCTGTGCTCACGTTCTTGAATTACAACTAGATGGTGGCTATATGGGGACACACCATGCCTGCAGGAATGGTTGGCTTGCTCTTAGACTGAAAAGCAGAGGGCTGGAAACTGAGACTGAAGAAATGAAGTAGTTTCCTGAATTTTCTCTGTTCTTTATTATAACTCTCTTGGAGAGTACAGCCTTGCATGTCAAATTTTTGTTCTGATATGTTTACTTCTAGTGGCACATACTGACATACTGTGCCATATAAATGCAAGCTGAAAGCAGACAGCTAAATCCCAATATGGTCAGAGGTGAGATAGTCTCTCACCTGCACTCAAGCTTAGCAGCTAGATTTGGTCTTCACTTGATCTTGAATTATTTACAATGAGAAGTCAAGCTAAGGACACACATTTCCTGCAATAGATATGCAGCCCGTACCTCAGCCACAAACATCTGTCACTAAACCAGTATCAGGTGCTTTCTTCTTTTGAGAAAAACTGCCATTTACTTCCTCAGTAAAATTAATTAACAGAAATAAAACAAAGCAAAGAATTATTGAAGTTATTTGTTTATACAGGTGGCTACACGTCATCACTTAACATATTGTCACATCAGGACAAAACAGACTTCCCATGTTCCACTTTGGTACATATTACAGGAGTTGGAAGAAGTGGATCTGAATCCACGTTCCTTAAAAGAAATGTTTCTTTCTCTAGTGGCTGGATTATGTAGCTTTCATCACCTGACATCTCTTCTCTGAAAGGCTGTAAAATACAAAGAAAATTTTCCAAATCTAGCAATAATGTTATTTGAAAGATTTTGATATTTGTTTTAAAGATTTTAAACTAAAAGTAGATGTTTTGGCTAAAGTGAAACCTTTTCTTCAAACTGGATGACTCAAATGGTTAACCAGGGAATGAGTAGAGAATATTTGGCTATTGCAGTCTGGTGAGCCCATCTCGATTTGGTCGGGTAAACAAACAATACAGCTAGCAGGGAAGAAGAGAACCTACACCAGATCTTGGCCTGATCTATATATGAATATCAAAAGAGAGACTTGGCCGTGGAAATTAATCAAGTTCTTTTCCCCTAGGGATCAAAGAGGTTACTCAGAGAATGCAAGGGGAATGTAGAGATTCAGCTGTGTCACATTTTCTCTCTAATTTAGCTGTCTAGGGAGCCTCCCACGTTTTGCAGTAGTGGAAACATAACAGTTTCATTTTGTCTTTCTCAGACTGATGCAGCTTTCTTCAGAAGCCAAGGTGTCTCTGCATTTACTTTTGGTGTTTGTTCCTTTAATTCTCTTACAGTTTCACAAATGTTTCTGGTGTATTTTTAAATTTTACCTTATAATAACATTTTTTTAAAAGGCACCATCTGGTCCCTGACATGGTTTAAAATAAAAATGCAGCCAGCAGGAAGCCAGCAGTGAGACTTTACACCTTTCAGAAACCTGTGTGACAGTTTCCCCACCTATATTTTTCCACAAACACTGCAACATACACTCACTCCCTCCAGACAGGTCTTGCAGAACTCAAGGCCTTGCAGCTCTCTCTTTCCATCCCTTTCATCTTCAGTGTAGTCATTTTATGGAAACAAAATGGATGTGTCAAAGAAGCTTACAGCTAGGACCATGGAAGATGTGCTGTAAACTGCTCTGTTGGAGAATTTGGAGTTGAAGCTCATGTTTGTATTTAAACTGCCCTCTGGTGCTTATTGCTACCGCAGTGTGTGACTTCATCACGTCTCCTGGAGCCTGAAGACCCCAGGGAGCAGAGGAAATAAAGCACTGCAGAAATTCTTTAAAAAAAAAAAAAAGTTGCCCAATTCTGTGGGTGTGTTATTCTAAGCAGGATGCTATCATGCTACATTATCACTGCAGGTTACACTGGGCAGGAAGGTTTGCTTGATATTGTTTTATGAGGCTCTTACAGCACTAGCCTATTTTATCTTCTTGCTGTATGCAACAGCACTGTCTTTCATGATGCTTTCCCAGCAGCCACAAATCAAAACATGCCACCAAGTAGTGTGATCATGCGACCAGCGCCCTAAAGCCCCAGGGAGCAGAGGAAATAAAGCACTGCAGAAATTCTTTAAAAAAAAAAAAAGTTGCCCAATTCTGTGGGTGTGTTATTCTAAGCAGGATGCTATCATGCTACATTATCACTGCAGGTTACACTGGGCAGGAAGGTTTGCTTGATATTGTTTTATGAGGCTCTTACAGCACTAGCCTATTTTATCTTCTTGCTGTATGCAACAGCACTGTCTTTCATGATGCTTTCCCAGCAGCCACAAATCAAAACATGCCACCAAGTAGTGTGATCATGCGACCAGCGCCCTTGCTACAGCTGAGGCTTTGCTTGTCATTTCTCTTCCAGTTGTTGAGGGGCCTGAGGTTGTCAGTGCTGAAGTAGTGGAGACAGTAAATATGAAGATATCCTTTCCTATGTGTGGCCAGCAATTTTTGAGGACCAAAACCACTGCTAGAAACAAAAGGAGACTAATCCGATGAAGGACCGCGCAGAGCTCTGGGTTTTCTGAGGAGGTTATCCGTCCGATGAGATACGCCCTCTTTTGTTTGTTTTTTCTTTTAACTAAAGGCTGAGCTGGACAATTATTTCCTTACGAGCTGCTCTGTGCCTGGATCATGCTCCCATCCCCACCACACTTCCCCGAGGCCAGCAGCACGGGTGGTTAATATTAGCCGCGCAGCTGATTGTCACGGTTGGTGCCCTGCGACAGGTGCAGGACGGTCGCCACGCTGGAATCCCACCCGGACCGATGCTGGCGCTGGCACCGGCCTTCCCATTATATCAGGAAGGGCTGTGTCCCATTGCCACGATGCCCTGGCGCCCTGGGCTGGCCCCAGCTGTCAGCAGGACGTGGAGTAGGGTGACTGGCGCCCAGAGAGGCTGCTGCAGGGAGAAGCAAACTTTGACTGCTGCTGAGCAGAAAGACGGGAGACTCTTGGATGGAACTACTCCTTCTGTGTGGATGGGGTAAGCAGAAAGTCTTGGCAGAGCCCTAGGCCAGCGGTTTTGTGGTGCTGGACTTAGAGGAGGGAAATATACACCAAAAAATAACCCTAAAAATTAAATGTCAGCACTGTTAAATTAGCAGATACGGGTTGTTTGCTCATCTGTTGGCCATAGTTTCTTTACAGCACAGCACTTCGGGTTGGCATTAATTTTATATGGCGTTCTCTAATTTTAGAATGCTCCTGTGCAAAGTTACTTTCAATTCCAGTGGTGATTAGGTGGTGATGACGTGTTTTAATAATAAACATGGGAGAGATAAAGAAAAAGAAATCAAATGCCCTGACTGCACTTGTAGGAAGGGGAAGAAGTGCTATTGCTGTGCTCTAAAAGTATTGGATCTGTGTGGGGTAATATCTTAAGGTCTCCTATCTCCTTTCCTTTTTCCCCCCTTCCCCCACCCTATTTGTGGTTTGTTGTTTTGTTGTGTTTTTTTTTCCTAAGCCATAGCTTCTTTTGGTATAAATAACAAAATGTCTAGGAGGTGTTTACCTAGCATAAAAGCTGGAGTGAGGAAGGGGGAGCCGAGAGGCTCATAATGTTTAATGGGATCATTTCTGGTGTCCCGTTCCCTTTACGTGACCCTCTCCATTGGCTGTGTGAGGAGAGGCAGGGCTGTCAGGCAGATGATAAGGGATCTGTGTGCCACAGTGTGTCTTCTGCTGAACAACATCTGCAAGAGCTCCTGTGGTGCCTACTTGCACGCTCATGGTGGAGTGAGGCAGGTTTGCATAGGGAGCCAAGCAGGCTCTGTCTACAGTGTGACAGTCTGCTGCTGTGTGTTGGAAGGCAGATAATACTGCTGCCAGTTCTCAAATACAGAAAAAAAGGGGGAAAAAAAAAAAGTAAATATAACAAAAATACTTGTCTCTGCAATTCAGTGATTGCTGCTGCTCTGAATAGGAATGCTACCAAGGGCAGAAGGGCAGGCCCAGCAGCGCTCCTTGGAGAGTTAGATTGATGCAAAAGGCACTGAAAGTGAGTGGGAATATCCCCCTTGACTTTGGTAGGCTTTGAATTAGCACTGTCTTCACTATTTCCATCCACAGGTAGTGGTGAAACAATTTTCTGGAAGTTTTGGAATAAATAATTACTGTCTGGGCCAAATACATACAATATGGAACTGATGAGTGTCAGGTGTCACAAGTGTCAGATTCACTCCAGGTCTAAATTTCTTTCCAGGAGGGTTTGGTTTTTTTTTGTTGAGTTCATTAGCATTTGAACATGGTCTTGACAAGAAAGAACAAAACTGCCTTTTTTAAGTGCTATTTGTGATAATTGCATGTGGGGTTGTGCCTCAAAGTGCACTGGAGGGAGGCTCTTTGCTGCAGGAACTGTAACATCTGGAGGAGTTCTGGTACTGCTGACTGAGGACATGATGCTACTGTAATGCTATTACTATCCTGCTGCCAGCACTGCGCTGGGGGTTTGACGTGGTTGTTTGGCAATGAGGACACTATGTAAACTATGGTAATCCCATACATCTCGTAACACTCTGACTCATGCTTCCAGTCAAACCTTTCTTCAGCTCCTTCTCTCATTCCCACTGCCCACCCACCCCGGTTTCTGTTCCTCTTATTTTGATATGTGAAGCAGAATTTGTTGCATCTAGGACCAGTGTTTCAGCCATGTTCAAACAGGAGCTTCTGTGCAGGGACAGGTCAGAGCCAATGGCTGGTGTTTTGCTGAAGGGAGACATGCCAAGGTACAGGGGAAATACACAGCTACCTCCCTTTGAAAGTAATTTGTTTGCAACTTTGAAAGTGCCTCTTTAGGCAGCTCACAAAGAAGCTATTTGTAAATTTCATGCCAGTTTTAAATAGAAGATGAAAGTGGATTTCACTGCCATTAAACTCAGCAGCTATGGGTTCCTCAGGAGAGGTACCACAGTTTGCGTCTCTGGAGAGCCAGGTCTGTCACCTTGCAGAGGATCTTGCATCCAGCTGGAAGGCACAAATGGGTATGTGGATCTCCAGTGGTGCTGGGGACACACTAGATTACAAAATGCAGGAGACAGGATGGCATGTCAATAAAAAAAAATATTTATTTTTTGTAACCATTGCTGGAAAATGGTCAGATTTGCAATAGTTTGAGAAGAAGAAAATGTTTCTCCTACTTTGCACAGAAATCTTGAACAGAAGTAGAGGGAATATCTAAATAAGTTTTACAGTTGACCTTTCATAACCAAGCAGGTCATGCAATCATTGCTGTATCTGCACAATTTGGTTTTTTAATTAAAAATATGTATCAGTTTCATAGGAAACTGCTGTTCTGGGTATATAGGCTCCTGTATTATATTATGTCTTGCATCACACTCATAACTTACCCTCCCATCATTCTAGTAACTTCTTGGGCATTTGCTTGTAGTGTCTCTGCAACGTGTTATGGAAAATTCCAGTGACATTTCTAAGCAGTATGGCAATCCTCTCTGTTACTGCAAATATATTGCCTAATCAGAACTATTTTAATTTGGTAATAAGTAAATAGAAGAATATATTCCAATGACATACACATCCACCTGGTGAAGAAGACACCTTTTGCCTCTTCAACTACTGCAAAAATCTGCCTTTTCCTAAGCCCTAGAAGTATATATCTGTGTACGAAATAGAGAACATGATTTCTATCCCAGACAGAGGCATGTGTCAGCTACTCATACAACTGACTCTGTTGGGATCTGACACCACTGCTGGTGATAACCAGGCACACAAGCACGGTATCTCGCAGTCATATGTCGACAATCCTGCACTTCTGTGAATTTGTGAAGCAATGCTTCTTTCCCTTTCTGGCACAGAAAATCCAATTATGATCTGCCCCTCCTCAACATAGTCTAGAGATAAAGAGCAAGGGAGAAATGCTGCCTGGCAGGGAGACTGGGAAGAGAATACTGGGACAAATTTTCTACCGGAGCAAAGGCATTTCCAAGACAAGTTTGTTTACAGCTGCAGTTGTGTATTGTTTACAAACTCTCACTTCCTAAGAACCAAAACAGAAAGTCAATATTTTTGGAAACACAGAGAAAGAATGCATGAACAATCTTACTGGAGGCACAGAGATGCTCAAGTGGCCAAACTTTCTGGGAGGTCTGAGGAGCACATGCAGTTGGGTTGCTTGCTGTCCGGGTGCCTTCTGTTCTTGCCTCACTTGGTACTGAGAAACTTCACTGGCAAAGCAGGGTAACACTAACATGTTCTCATTCTAAATTACTACATTTAGATATTTTTGTTTTGAATCTAGATCTGTCTTAGTTCTATCTAATGCTGGGTTTGCCTTGTTACTTTCCTGGCAAGTTCAGCCACCTCTCCATATGTTTCTTAAAAGAAGGAGGTGAGGTGTTCACAAAACAGGCACATTGACATCTCCTATGTTAAGGAGCTGTTGGTAGCAAAGGCTTGTAGGGAAGATGCCTCACTGAACCCTTAACAACACATTGGCAGCTCCAGGAAGGCCAAGTGGTAACGAATGAAATGATGAAATGGAAAACAGCAGCAGCCCAAGTCCCTGGCATCCGTACTGGCGGATCTACGTGCAGTGCAAAGGCCATGAGTAGGAGCTGAGTAGGAAACTAGTGGTGATGGATGATGGTGAAGCCTCAGAGGGAAATGATATAATAAATGGTTGGTCTGACACAGTAGGAAATGTTTGCATAGAAGTGATAGGTAATAAATAAGCTCATTTTGCTATAGATCCTCCTGACAATGCTGGAGCAAAAATACCTTCTGATTTTCTTTCTCTAAGGAAAAAGGTAGAGAGGCAGGGAGTCTTATTTATAACAGCAAGGCACAAATAAAATTGTGTTTGCTGAAAACAGTTGATGTAATCTAAGGCTGATCCAGACCTAAGTCAAGTACTGCTGCAGCTATAGGTTCTCAGTTGTCATAGCTGAAGTTACAAAGCGACTTCCCTTGCGGCTTGCCTAATGTCACTGTCTGGAGCTGAGGCTCCACTGCTGTCTTCATGGTTAAAACACCTTCTTTTCTTGTTCTTGTTATCAGGGCTGCCAGTTAGATGGGGACAATCAGATAGTTTGCCCTGGGCATTGACTCATTATATGTGATACATGGTAATATAGAGAGGCTCACAGATGAGACTTTTGCCCTAGAGTTTCCAAGTGTTCCTGTTTATCATTTGCTATAGCATTTTATTTCCCCCTCTCCCCTCCATTTTTGAATGAAATTTCTTCTCTTGCACATTTTTATTTGAATACTAGAACAAAGACCTCTGCTGCGGCTGCAATGGTCAGTTAGTTAGGCTCTCTGACCTAGTTTTTGGTGGGTAGATAACTATTAGTTAGATGCAGCATTATAATAAAGACTCTGATTAATAAACCTATTAATTGATTTAGCAAACTGGAAGCAATTGTTCAATAAAGAGGTTTGCATCTCTTGGTTTGAAAAAAAAGAAAAAAAAAGTGGCCAGAATATACTGGCTATATTTTTACATTTTGAGGTAGCTTCAGAAGTCTTACCCACAGTCCCCCAATATCAGTGGAACGATGTCTCTCCTTTTAACTTTCCTTATAAACACCTAAGCAATTCATAAGAGATTTCATACTGGAAAAAAAAAAAAAAAAAAAAGTAAATTAAAATGTGTGTCTAGGGGTTACTGAGCAGCCAGAGAATGAGAGTGCTGAAATTATCTGTCTAACCCCAAAGTTTAAGGTCTTGGTACAATGCCTTCCAGAATAATTTCTGCAGGGCTTTTGTTGGTGGCTTTTTCCCCTTGACACAACTACAGCTATACAGCTGTCTATGTGTGAAGGACAACTACTGCAGGAAAAATAAACAAACAAAAAACCAACACCAAAACACCACGGAAAAACCTCAGTCATCTCTCATAGAAACTCAAGTTTCTTATAAAATCGAGCTCTAGTTTCTAAAGATTACACTGCTAAAACTGTGAGGTTTTGTGGGCCACTGGTAGGGTGGATGATGATACTGGATAAGGGAGAAGGATAACATTTAATATCTCCTATCAGATGGGGTGCTGGTGCCTACAGTGGGACTAACTAGAACTGTCCAAGAGCATCAAAGTTAATAGCATAGTATGTGTATTTTCATATATTTGTATTTTAGAAGCGTTGTCATTTCAATGCCGACTTGTGCACTTGATTGCATATCTCCCATTTTCTCATTCATGATAAGGGTTTCTTGGACTTAGCACTTGGCAAGGAGGGAGGATTATTTTGGAACAGCTGCGTAATGACCTATGATTTGATTTACAGTATTAGGCCATGGCCCAACAGTTGCTGTGTAGACCTACGAAATACCAGCATTTGGAAAGTGAGGTCTGCAAAGCAAAACAAAGCATTTTTTTCCTGAACATATCCCATAACCATGGTAATTCAATGTGACTGGATAGATTTTTCCTATTTCCCATGCTTCTGCAGTACACTTAAGCCTAAATTGACTGGATTTTAGGATTACTTGCTCTTCAGTACAGCATTGGCATCATAGGATTATAATGCAGGACTTTCTGACCATGAGAGTATACAATATTAAATCCTGCAATATAATTTCCATAGTGTATTGCATTACATTCCCTCCTCATTAATCAGTTGTTCCCTAAACCCTGTATTTTTAATGATCAAATAATGGTTCTATTACAGATATCCCTAGTAGGTCTAAATCTAGTTGGCAAGCAGGATTTCCAAGTTTTACAGGGGAGTAAAAATGGGAGTGGAGGAAATGTGTGTGGGGGGAGTAGATAATTATATATAAAAAAATATTGGTTCAAAGATCATATTTATCTTAATTATACAAATCTGTTTGAGAGTTTCCCTAGAAGACAGCTGACTGATAGCAGTGAGGTTATCTGGTTTGCTACTGTTTTTTTTAATTTATATGGTTGTCTTCACTTTACAAATGAAGGATCCAATTTCTTGAAGATCAAAGAAAATGTTAAAGGAAAGCACTAGGTCTGTTGCCACCCACGCTATGTCATCTTTGACTTCCCAAAGAACATTTTTATAGCCACCTATAACACTGCTGCCCGTTGCAGACTCCATACAGCATGTGTATCTGGGGGTTGAATTTCAGCCCTGCTGCTCTCCTTTTACTGACAGCTCAGTGATGAGCTGAAACAACACACTAGTCCCAGGGCTGTATGGACATGGCTAATGCCAATGAATAAGTAAAGCTTATTTGTCATGACAAGGTGATACTTGTATATTATGTCAGGTCTTACGCTGTTAAACAAGAAAATCTCTACTGAGTCTCATTGCACTTAGGGAAAAGAAAATACTGAGAAGGAAAAAAAATCAATATTTTCTAACTGGGAACGTATGTTTATCAGGTTTCTGAGAGAGACTGGAGGCTAAATACAAAGCCTTACATTACAACTGAGTTTGAGGAATTTTGCCTTGAAATTATAATCTTTTCCCTTTTCACACTTCTAGACACTGAGGGCATGAAAGCAGTGTCAAACCAATAAGCTGTGGAAGGGCAAGGAGCTGAGCTGGTTATTACCCTCCAGACTGTTTGGGTTAAATTCAACACCCTGAATTTAAAGCCCCATGGGTTGTGTGAGAAGACATGTGGAGGGGCAAGAGCAGTTGCTTTGGTTGGCACCCAGTTACTTGTGCTGGTGGTGTTGGCAGGAGACAATGCCAAGTTTCAGGCCCCAGCTCTCTGAGAT
Organism: Chaetura pelagica; assembly: GCF_000747805.2. NCBI lineage: Eukaryota > Metazoa > Chordata > Aves > Apodiformes > Apodidae > Chaetura > Chaetura pelagica. The sequence continues at coordinate 68,435 of NW_009952803.1, forward strand.
GAGTGAGCAGATGTGAAGAGCATTGTTGCCTTCAGTGTGGCCCAGGCTGTACAGTCATAGTTCCTATGTCCTTCACTAAGCCAGGCTGCTGAAAAGTGGGGAGAGTAGCTGAGATGTGTATTTAGAGAAAGGTGTAAGAAGCAGTCGGTTAGGAAAACTCAGGCTCCCTCTGTGGAGGTTTGAGCTGTATTTGGTTACAGGAGAGAGGAGGTCTTGGTGTGAACCCTCCTCCTTTGCGAGCTGGGGAAATAAATAAGGAACTCAGGAAACTGCAATATTTCAACCATGTGCCTGCTATTAGAGCCTGAACTGAAGTCTTACACTATGGTAGGATTATCAATATTTGTCTTACTATTTTTACTACTGTGGCAGTATTTCTATCAGCGAGTCCATATACTTGACAATTTGCAGAATAGATTGGTATGCCCATTTCACAGGATGGGGAAACAGGGAGGGCTCTTGCTGGTCACCAAGGCAGCCTGCTTGAAGTCATGCTCTGACTCCTCATAGTAACATCATCTTCTGCATTGCAAGAAGACTTCAGTGAACATTACTGCTGAGATGGGATGGCTTTGGGTGGCAAGCTATAGGACAAAATCTTTCAGCCAGAGCTTTCATGACCAACACTAGCCAGAGTAGACATTCTAATGTCTGGCTTCTGGAAAAGGAGAAAAATCAGTGTTAAATGGCCAGTTTTATTGACAAATAGTTCAGTCTGTGATGTGTGAAAGATCTGATGCTTTTCACAGAGTGAAAACTGATCTGTGCCATATTAGCCAGATTATTCATTACACAGAAAAATTAGAAGTCAGAAAATGCCATGTGATGACTGGTCAAATGCAGCACAAGGCTGATCCTGTTGGTGTCCTGGTTGTTTCTCGCCAGGCTACCAGCAAGTGTCAGAGGCGTCTCTGCACTGCTCAGATTTGGAGCCATCAGCTCCACAGTTAATCCCAAATTTCTGTTTGTTATGTGTGGTGAGGAGGTGGAAGACCATGTGTTCATCTAGCATGGGATCCTGGAGAACAGAAGGGACTCTGGAAGAGAAATAGGACATAAGTACAAAAAACTTCTCTCCATTGTACAGCTCCTCACCTTCAAGCACTGAGAGATTTAGGAGGAGTTTCCTGAATGGTATGGCATCCCAACAATCCTTTTGGTTAGACATGTCCCTCATGTATTTGCCTAGTCCCCTTTTAGACTTCTTTTTTACTTTTTGGCCTCTGCAGCATCCTGTGTCTGTGAGTCACAGCTTAATTACAGCTTGTGCAAATAGGTTCAATGCTGCACTGGAACCAGCAATTAGTGCTTGCAGTGGTGATGCAAAGGCACATTTTCCGTGTGAAATGCACTTTTCATCAGCACTACCCCATGAGGGGAAGCTCACAGGAGATAACAGTTTCAAGGGGGACAGGGGCCAGAGCCAACCATCACATCACTGATGAGCAAGAGGAGATGCTGTCAGCATGGTGCTGCACGCCTCATTCTACCTGGCACTGGGACAATTAAAAAACACCCACGTTGCTTGCTGAACCCCAACTGCTTCTTTGGTTCACTGTGGCCATGGAAACACCTGACCTATTTACACCTTTAGCAGAGTGTGTGGTAGTCGGTGGAAGCCAGGTGGGAAAAGGGAGAATGCTTTGAATTTGGATTTTTAGACTTTTAATTAAGATGCTGTGTGGGAATGAGCATGTGTGTGTGCTTGTGAGGAAGAATTCAGAGAAGCATGGCCCAAGCAGGCCAGGGTTTCCTGCACCAGTGCAGCTGCAGCATTGGGTGCTCTTTCAGCAAGGAGCAGTCCAGAACCTGTGTTTCCCATACATAAAATAACATTTATCTTCTCACCCACCATTTCCAAAGGTTTGCCCATGGTGTTCTCAGGTCTTGCAGGAATTTGTTCTCTTATTTCTTTGACAGCAAGCTGCTTCATGCTTTCTCTGCAGTCTTCATCCCTAAAAAGGTTCCTGTACCTGGGAATCAGCTTGTTCTGCCGAGGAAGGAACAGTCTCATTCTGCACAAGGGTTGCCTGTGCATCTTAGGACTTTTACCTGTTTCTTGCCCATTTCTCAGTACAGCCAAGAAGATGAGAAGGAGCAACATAAAGTCATTCAGACATGTCAAATGGAGCAGATTTTACTTAATTGCTGCTGGGGCTTTCACTTAGGCTGCAAATTCCTGTGAGAGGATAATGCTGTGTAAATTTGCAGAGCATGGGCACAGGGTACATCATGGTGAGCTTTCCAATTCTGTTCTTCCTAAAGCATCTTTTAGTAAAACTGAGAAAATTAGATTTTAGAGTAACGGTTACCTGAAATGGAGCCCTAGCTAGAAGAAGAGGAGATCTGCTGTAGAGGGGAAGATGTTAAACTCTAGGTGTAAAGAAGACCTCTGCAGATACAACATAATCATGGTGTGTATTAAGAATGAAAGGAACTCTGAGACTTTAAAGATCTATTGGGAAATCTTGAGGAAGAAGGGATGCTCACATTTGATATCAACGAGGGAGAGTCTTTAATATCCACAAAGCATCTAATTAATAACCATAGCATCAACCCTCAGGAATTCAAATTTGGTCACTCTTAAAGATGAAAGCTCCCTCTCCATATGCTTTTTAATTTATTTTTTTTCCTTTTTTTTAATTGCAGGTTTCAAAACCATTCATGTTCTGGCAGGTAACAGTTTTTATCCTGAAAGTAAGGGTTGACTGAGGAACAAACTGTGCAAATTCTGTTCCCAAACACCAAAATTCGAGAGAAAATACCATCTGTCTCCTCTCCAGCCTACTCTCCCTGGTCCCAGTAATGCCTTCTAGTAGAAAAAGAGCTGTGAAGCTACTAACATTACACACAGCAATGCACCATAACGCAGTGTTTTGTGCAGAGGGACTGCTGCTCCTCCCCAGAGGAGACAGCTGGAAGCCCTGTTCCTGCCTCAGTAGAGGAGATCTTCATGCTGCCCTGTACTGTCAGGCCCCTGCCCGGTTTTAGTGGGACTCCTCTT
>NW_009952803.1:71511-96184 GCF_000747805.2 Chaetura pelagica
GACAGAGCTTTGACAGCAGCTGTGACTCATTTCAGGAAGAAATCCACTTGAGTGCTCATTATCACTTCAGCATAATTTACATTTTTCCCAGTCGGGGTGTATATTTTGTCATGACAGGGCATGTTTCCTTTGCCCTGCAAAGCCCACACAAAGTTTCTACCTGGAAGCTCCTGCTAGAAGCTTTGCAGTTGGCTGTCTTTAGTTTCTGACCTTTTTTTATTTTTTTTTTTTATTTTTATTTTTTTTTTTCCCCCTCCTTCTTGTCCTTAATGGCTGTCTGGGTTTTGGAGACTAGTTACACAACACTGTTTTTTTCTTTCCTCCAACATCACTGAGCAAATTTCAAGGCTGCGGAGGAGGGGGAGGAGAGACTGATGTACAGAGCCACCTTTGCCCATCCACTTGTGGCTGGGGTATAATAGGTACAGTTGACTTGAGACTGCCAAGAGTTTGCTGCCAAATTGAATTTTTCATAAACGGATTATTGCAAAGTGCTCTTGGCAGAGGAAAGTTTAACACCTTTCTAACAAGCTCAGCTCAGCACAGCTTGTAAGAGGGATATTGTAATAATAATCCCCCTCTGGATCCTTGGCCAGGATTTTGGATTTACCAAGAAACTGTTTCCACCCCCATTCCCTCACCCATGAGTAAACCCACTTAAGGTTTTTTTCATAGCTATTATTGGTGCAGGCATAGGAAGACTTCCCTGCTGTGTAAAGCAGCCTACCTCCATTGATTTCAGTGCCCCAAGTTACTTTAGTACTGTGGGGTGATCTTATGATTCAGACACAGTCAATAACGTTGATGGTAATCTATCCTCAATAACTTAATCTTAACATTTTCCTCCAAAGAGAGGTATGTAGCTAGGGAAAGGGACCAGCTGAGCTGCTCAAACGATTTATCTGACAATTTCTGCCTTGTGATTTGTGCTTGCAAAATACTTGTCATAATCTTTTTCTTTTGTTTATAAGGCTTTTTTTTTTTTTTTTTTTTTTTCCCCTCCTTCTTGTCCTTAATGGCTGTCTGGGTTTTGGAGACTAGTTACACAACACTGTTTTTTTCTTTCCTCCAACATCACTGAGCAAATTTCAAGGCTGCGGAGGAGGGGGAGGAGAGACTGATGTACAGAGCCACCTTTGCCCATCCACTTGTGGCTGGGGTATAATAGGTACAGTTGACTTGAGACTGCCAAGAGTTTGCTGCCAAATTGAATTTTTCATAAACGGATTATTGCAAAGTGCTCTTGGCAGAGGAAAGTTTAACACCTTTCTAACAAGCTCAGCTCAGCACAGCTTGTAAGAGGGATATTGTAATAATAATCCCCCTCTGGATCCTTGGCCAGGATTTTGGATTTACCAAGAAACTGTTTCCACCCCCATTCCCTCACCCATGAGTAAACCCACTTAAGGTTTTTTTCATAGCTATTATTGGTGCAGGCATAGGAAGACTTCCCTGCTGTGTAAAGCAGCCTACCTCCATTGATTTCAGTGCCCCAAGTTACTTTAGTACTGTGGGGTGATCTTATGATTCAGACACAGTCAATAACGTTGATGGTAATCTATCCTCAATAACTTAATCTTAACATTTTCCTCCAAAGAGAGGTATGTAGCTAGGGAAAGGGACCAGCTGAGCTGCTCAAACGATTTATCTGACAATTTCTGCCTTGTGATTTGTGCTTGCAAAATACTTGTCATAATCTTTTTCTTTTGTTTATAAGGCATTTAGTCTTCATTCTCAGTGGTTTATAAAGTAGGTAGTTAAATTGGGCTTCCTCAAGATGAAATGTTCCTTCTTACTTGATGACTGTCACCCTACAAGCAGGCAGGGACCACTTCTGAAGAAGCAGGGCAACCTCCTGCCTACAGGCGAGTACCTTTGCTCATTCAGAGGCATGTTCTAAGTGGACAGAGTCCCCAGAACATTAACTTCACCTGCATGAGTCTTTAGGAAAGGAAAAACAGAAAACAGCAGTTGAAGGAAAGCTGCTATTTGCAATTAGCCCAATTCATGTTCAGAGCTCAAAAGATACACACCAAGAGTATTATTTTGGACAAATGAGATCCCTTCAGTTTAGCTACTGGAGGCTGTGCCCACTCAGACTCTGTGGAAGACCTGGTTAGTCCAGGGGGTGGGCAGGGATCCCATGGTGCAAACACATCTACTTGGCAAACCTGTCAGAACAGATGCTGGGTGTGAGTGATCTTTTAAAAAAATAATGATAAATCATTTTAAACCCCCATGCCTTAGATCACCTTTCTCCTAGTTTAAAATGATAGTACTGCAATAATAGCTACAGGGGGAGAGCATGTCCTCAATTATTTTTTTATTTGCTTTGCCTTTCCTTAATATTTATACCATTAAAACATGGCAGGGCTTCACACATATCAGTGGCATAGATGCAAAAGAAGCCCATGCTACTCCAAAGGGGAGATATTTATGGAAGCTCTGAAGAGCAGAACAAAGGCACAACGTGCTGCTGGGTCCACCACCAGCAAGTGCTTGTGAGGCATAATCCATACAGTATATGGGACACACGTGGACAATGAAGTCACAGTTTTAAAAGATGCCATCTGTTTAGAAAATCTGAATGTTTTTGATGTGCCCCTGAAATGAAAAAAGAAGTAGAAACACTGGGGCTTTGATTCTCTTTGGTAGTACAAACAAGCAAGATGTTTCCAAATGTCTGAGCAGACTCTCTTCTGCTTGGGAGAGAGTGGCTGTGTTGGTCCATGTAGCAGGCAGGGGAACTTGTTTCACATTTACAAGAATTTTTAATAAATTAAGGCAATGTTGATATTTATGAGTCAAACGTTTCCACACTAAATTTTTTTATGAACATTGCATAACTTGAAAAATTTTGTGGACCAAAAACCTACAGAAATTATAGGAGAGAAAAACCTGCATAAGGTCAAGTCAGGGATTCTATTTGCTTTCATTTTACACCAGGAAAGTTTATTTTGGCTGTCCTTTAGCATCCATTTTGAAATGAAGAGTAATTTTTTTTTGAAAAATTAACATGAGTAATTAAAAGTGAATTTCAGTGAGAAATTATGCAGGATGTTCACTGAAAACTACCTAAACCCTATGCCAAGTCCTCTCAAAAAATGCTTCATCGACTACTTTCAGCCAGCTCTTCTCAGCACATAGACATTATCTATAGCAGTAGGAGTCCTGGTGTTAAAACAGAAAGTGCAAATCATGACAAACTTTTATTTCAGCCAGATAATTCATAAATATTAAGGATATCTGTTTGACATGATAAATTATCTTAAAAATGACAGCTGTGAATGTACTACAGTTAAGTGACCAAAGACTTTGACAATAAAAATGTGTGTATTCTTTGTTATAATAAGCAAAACTATGCTTTATTTTGTTTTCAACATTTCAGATGTTTAATAAGTCATAAAGAGAATGAAAAAAACAAGAAAGCCAGGATAATTAATAACTAATGATTTTCTGTCGTTTCAGGGCTTAAAATATTAACAAAGATGGGTGACTGTAGCTTTCCTTCTCTGGGAGACAGGAAATAAAATAAAATTAAAACAAAACAAAACAAAAAAAAAACCCCAAACCAAAACCAGACAGGCAGCATAGGGATTTTTTTATATATATAAAAATACTTTAAAAAGTAATTTTATTCTGGAAAATATTTAAGTTTTTCTTCTGGGAAAACCAGAAAACCTTACGAGATCAGGTTCTTCAGTTAAAAATCCTACACTCATGTTAGATTTCCATCCCCAGATGTTCACAAAACAGAGACGGAAAAAAAATATCTGCCTTGAACAAATACCCAAGAACTAATACTAATGATAGCAGCAGTCTGTCAGAATTAGCTTTCTTTGGGTGTTTTCCAGGTCTCTTTGCAGGTTTTGTTTTTTGAAATCTTTTGCTAGGTCAGGATATTTTTGCTTATACAAGTTTCACTGTGCAACTTTAAGTCATAATCTGATTGATGAGGTACAGACAAATGGTACAATTTGTCTGCTAAAAAAAAAAAAAAAAAAAAAAAAAAAAAGCTTTTGCATTCCTTCCAAAAATGTAATCTACTCCTAAACAGCAGTATATGGAAATGGCCCAGAATAACTAAGCCTTCTGTTACTTCTCTGCAAAAACACTTGTATCTGCAATGTAGCTTTAGAGAGAGATGTCTGTGTATCTGCCTCTTTGAATCAGGAGTCTGGTTTTTTTGTTGAGAGCTGGATGAGGAAGATCGACACATTTCACTTCTTGTCCTACATCTCTCCTAACCCTTTCCCATGTATAAACGCATTTGGAACTGGCCTCCAGAAGGAGGGTGGCTTTTAAGATGCAGGTATCAGGAGCTGCCCTGCCTTGCATCTACATGTCGTGCAGTTCTCACTCTAAAGGAGAGGGTGACATCAAAGACTAAGACATCATTTCTCTCCATATGCAAACCTCCTTACAATGAGTGCAGTGCTGGAGCAGAAGAGCACAGGTCTATGAAAAGGAGTGAGACTGTAGTGGTTTCATCCTCCACGCTTTCTTCCAGTCCTCTCCCTGTTCCACCATCCCCAGCACGACTGGGGACACAGTGACAGTGTTCAGAGTCACCCAGGCAAAAGTCTGAGGTGAAGCAGGGGCCATAACATACTGTGTTTTTCCACTCTCCCTCCACTAGGTCTGGGAGAGAAGACAGACAGTGATTAAATTCTTTAGGTTCATTCTGGTCTTTTTGCCTTTGATAACACAGGTACCAAATTTGGGGGGAAAAAAGCTCCAGGTTTATTTCAGAGAAAAAAGCTCAAGTGTTGTATTCATTCTGAACTGGGAACAGAAATGCTCTTGACTTTCTCAAGGCTCAGAATTCTAAAAATTCACTTAACATCCTATTTTACCAGCTTTTCAGTTCTGAATTTATTTTCTGTATTCTCCTCTGGTATGTCAATAGCACACAGTAGTAGTTTTCGTCTTTCATTTGGTCTTTTTTGCAATAGCTGAAATGCTTACTTTAATTGATTCTTTTTTTAAACCTTAAGAGCAGCTGTTATTTGGTGTTGACTAGCACATCTTAAGATGGCTTATAGACCACAGAGTTTGGGTGTTTTTGTATTATAGCTAAAAGTGTTTTCCACTTAGCTTAATCTTTTCTACAGGTATCTATTTAGGTACCATTCATTTGTATTTATATAAAAAACTGAAGCAGGTTCTCTATTTTAATTTGCGTGGCATTATTCTGTTAGACCATATGATTCACCATCAAACATTTCTTTAGACAAATCCCTTACCTAGTTTCATGCAAAGCATTCTTCTGCTTGGAGGCATCAGGCACACCCTTTGGGCAATTCATTTCCAGTTGAGAGATATAAATGTTTCCATGAGATAAAGTGTTGTTTTCTTCAGTTTCATCTTTCTGTGGTGTTAAGATTGTAACTGCAACAAGTGTTGATGATCAAGGTGCTTGCAGAGCCAAACAGCAAACCCACATCAGTGAAAACAGAGTGACATAATGTACAGGCAAGTCATCTTTTGATCCATTAATACATACTTTGTGTGTACATATAGGTTGCTGTGCAGGGCAGTCTCACTTGCTGGCTGGCTATATGACAAATGTGGTACCCATGACATCTCTGACCCTTGCCTATGGAAAATGAGCTTTCAAAACCATGAACTTAACATGTATATATTTTGCTCTGTTTGCTGCCAGAGGATGTTGCATATATGTATGGCATCATCACCTGGTAAACAAATGGTTTTTGCAGTTTGGCTGGCATCATTAGTTAATTAGACCCTGTCTGTTTGGGCACCTGGAACAAGCAGTGGGAATTTAAATTCTTCTGATAAAAGGATTTCTTTATAATGAGTCCTGCCACATAATGAGTTCCAGCCGGGGGAGGCTGACCATTAGCAGATGACTCACAGCATTACCGTAAAGATCAGAGTCACATACTCAATTTTATAAGGCTTACATCCACTCAGGGAGGGCAAGGATTCTAGAAACAAATTTTTCAGCTCTGTTTTTTCCACCATGCTAAATTTGATACAGTACTCCCATGCCTGAGAGTAAACAGGCAGGACACAGCAGACTATTTATTTTATTTCATATTTTTTATTGCTCTTCCTCTCCATAGTTTCAAGAGCAAAGGAGGCTGAGTTTTTAATATTGCAAGAATGCTCAGCCCTTTTCAGCTGGGAGATGTCAGAAGCAGCTGCAGACTTAAATGAAAGGAGCTCGTCTCTGAAAATTTGCTATGCTGTAATAAATGCAGAGTTCTGCTGGTGAGCTGCTGATGGCCCTTTAATGTCTTTATACTCTAGCAGTACTAAGAGGCACTGCAGTTCCTTCTCCTTCCTCCCAACCCCAGCAGCTCCCTTCCCCCCTCCCTGCCCACCCAGGCTCAGGATTTCATAGTGTGAAGGTGAGAGTTCACTGCAACGTGGAAGGACTATGCTGAGTTTGAAGACAATGGCTCTGCCTGGTTTGTCATCTGGCCAGCAGCTTCCCTTCAGCTCAGACTGATGTTCTCCTTTACTGGTGTATTTGCTTTAAACATTTGGCTGCCTGAGTCACGTTCCTATACTGCACATTGTCAGTATGCAACATGGGGGTTGTGATCTATTTATTTTATTTAAGCAGTATATGCTATGCAAGGGAAGAAAGTGTTTTCCCAGTATCGTTGTGATGTATTTTCCTAGTTTGAGGTACACAGCAAGTTAGGATGAAACCCAAGATCTGCCTTCCAGCCTTTCTTTCTCTGCTCTTTTTTTGCTAATCTGTGAGCATTGACATCTGCCAGTCTGGAGACTGGTAAAGTGTTAGGAGCATAACAAATTAAAAAAAAACAAACATGTTTACAGCTGGGGAAGTGAGGAGAGTGTATGTGAAGCTTGGTAAAAGGATCTTGGGATTTGAAGAAGGCTCTGGGAAACCATCTTGATGTAGTGTTACTCACAATGTAGAAATCTTAGAAGCCTTTTCTCCCTGAGATTTGAGAGATGTTGAGTCTAGTCAGGTTGTACTTCATCATGTGCTACACAAGATGGAGTATTGTGGACTGGTAGGTGAGACCCCAGGGAAAGGGGGGAGTATTACTCATGGGCAAACCAAACACTGCCTGGAGCAGCTCTGGATAACATGGAGGAGCTGGAACTACCAGATGTTTGCAATGGCTAAGAGAATCACCTTGGGGCAAATGGGCATATGCAGACAGATGATAAAACCACAGGATAGTTTGGATTATTTGGAGAATATCATAGCTGAAAGGCAAGAGCACTGTTCACTGCTGGATAGCAATGGGACTGAACACAGTACAAACCCCAAAATCTTTCTGACAGAGGAAGAAAGCGACCAGTTGTTGGGACCTGTTTCAGCCTAACAGGATACAGGGTCATTTCTAGGCATCAATGAAAATATGGTTAGAAAAGGAGTTGTATGTGGTTTATGAGACTGTAATGTGTGTGGCACTCAGAACCCTGCATGAGGCACTGAGGCTGGCAGGGATGTGGTCATGAGCTGTCACTGTATTCAGTAAAGCTCAGTGGTTAAAAGCAATGGTCCCAGCTGCAGTGGGATACTGGTTGTTTGGAAAAGCCATGGTTCCAAGGATGGCAAAGGATATGGTACCAAAAGCAACTGTAGATTTACAGCAGTCTCCATCAGTTTACCTGACTCGAGAGGGCATAAGTGAGAACAGGCATGGTGAGAAGGCCCACATGAAGTCCTCCAGGCTACAGTAGAAAGGAAGGATCAGCCTGGTTCCATAAGGCAAGTAATGCCATGGTGACCTCTGATCCTGCAAGTCATCCTGTGCCTGAGCCCAAGCAACACATGACAGAAGTAGTCTTTGGAGTCTGGAGGAAAGGACAGAAGTGGTGGGAAGACTGCCCATGTCCCCATAGTCGGCAGGTGTAAGGCAGTTGCTACCTTACGGAAAAAGATTTCCCAGTAAAAAGCTCATTTTGTTTTATACGCTCAGAGACCTCACCTGAGCTTACCCAGCACTCTGCTGGCAGGTGTAGTGCTATAAAGAAAAGAATCCACAATCATCATTATAATGAAACTTCAGTTTTTCGATAACTCAGAATATTGCAGTAAAGTACCACCAAAAAGCAAGTTGTTGTGACTGACATGGTAAGTATTAACATTGGGAAATCTTTTTCTGTCTTAAATTTCCATCACATTTTTCTTTATTTCAAGTGTTGTTTTAAAATAATTTTTACTTTTCCAGACGTAAATAGTCCCTTATATAAGACTTCAGTTGTTCTGAAGTTGCTAATTTGTTCTTCTGTTGTAGGAAATGTATTTGTAGCTAGGATATGCCAAGAAAACAAAATGGTCCTTTTGCTTCTTTTTCCCAGCATGCTATACCCAGCTGTCCAAAAGTCTCCTTTCTCTTTAACATTGAAGACTTCAAAGCACAGAGAAGTAAACAGAAAGAGAGTAAAAGTACCTTAATATGGGGCAGTTTGCCATTTGGCACAAGCCTCAGCCTGCATCACTCTTTAATTGTCTTTGCTGATCCTAGTCCTCGCTTGAATATTTTAAAATATATGTTACCTATAAAAATAAAAAATAAAAAAAAAAATAATAAAGGGGGAAATAGAGGAAGATTCACACTGTAAGGTGCCTGAATGTTCTTAATTATTTTTTTTCTTGTAAAATAAAGAGCCTGGGAAATTGAAAAAATCCACATTATACTAAATGAAAGTACAGACTTTAATGTTCTATTTTCCAAATATGTGAAAAATCCAAATGTAATTCATCCCTGATGTTGCATCCGGGATTAATTTATTCCAAGACCTATACAGAAACCTTGCCCTGGTTTGACAAAGACTGACAAAGAGCCAGGTTGTATTTGCTGTGCAAAGCATTGTGGACCGTGGTTACTTTCTGCCTAACGTGCCCTCAGTGATCTCATTGTTGTCAGGTATTTTCTATGGTCTGTGTGCATGAGCAGCCAACATGGTTCATTCAGCCTAAAATATCATAGCCATTAGCTAATGGTGACATGTTTTGAGGTTTTTTTGTACTCCCTCAGCCTGTGATCCTGTGTCAAGGTTTACCACTGGGCCAGCAATTAAGGAAATGACAGATGCTCTCTATTAACCCCTCTCCTTCCCCAGAAAGGGAAAGAAAAGAGAATAAAGCAGAGAGAGTTATGGGTTGGAAACTAAACTACACAGCTTCAATGAAACAATAATATTGAAAAAGAAAATCATGAAATATGTACAAATATTTTCAAATATATACAAACCCAATATCACGCTTCCTCACCAGCAATGCCTATGTCACCACAGAGGCTGCAGGGCAGCCCTGTAAAGTCCCATGCTGGACTCAGTGGCAGATGGGAACTGGATTCAGAGATGCACAGGTTCAGGAATGCACAAATCAGGATCAAAGGCAGAAGAGCAGGTGGAGTCTTCTCAGGATGCTGGCTGTGAATGGAGAAATCTTGACCCTTGTAATCCCTCAGATTTATACTGAACAGGACATGTATGGGATGGAATGCTTCATTGGGTAAATTTTGGGTTACCTGGCTGGTCTGTTCCTTCTCACAGGAGGGTTGCAGGTGTGACCCCTTTTCCACCCTTTTGTTTCTGGCACATCAGAAGTTCAGCAGAACCAAGCAGTGACCTTAGTTTCTTTCTGTAGGAGTAAGCCTAAACTGGAGCATACCATTCTCCATCTATAAACATCTAGCTTTATCAGTCATAAAAGCAGGTACTTACCGAAAAACATGCTGTTTATTTCATAAAGTGCAGTCGCTTAGAAAAGACTTGATTTAAAAGTGGAATTACTAAAAAGAAATTTGGTTCTGCCCTGGCTCAAACTAGGACATCCTGCAATGTGAAATTCCTCTGCTAACCACATTGTGAGAATGGGCATATGTCTGTAAACTGGAAGCTGAGCTATAGGAAAAAGAAATCTTTCTGGGGTCTCCCCATATAGGTTAATAATGGAGTAATTCAGCATTATTCATCCTGCATGGAAAGCAGCCTGTGAGTGAAGAACCACAGTGGAGCGCTGGAGAAGAGGCGGGCATGGAGGTTGATGATCCCACCTCTGCACTGCCTGAAGAGCTGGCACAACTCTCCCCAAAGTTTGGCAGGCGAAGTGCCTCCTAGCAGCCTGGTCTCTTACTGGAGTATTTCATCTTCTCCCCCATCAGGGGTCCCATGCAGGTGTATCACACTTGAGCAGGACAAGCATCCAGCTCTTTGTGGCTAAACTGTTTCCAGGTGCAGGCAAAAAACTCGGTGTTTGGCTCCTCGTGCTCCACCTCCCCTAGGGCAGCCTGCAGCAGCTGTGGCAACACTGCCAAAAAAAACCCCAACTAACAGTAAAAAACCCAACCAAGCAAAGAAAATTCAAACACTGTCTGTTTTCCATAGTTCCTTTTCTCTTACAACTAATGATGGTTGTGGTGGGAAAAAAAAAAGAAAAAGAAAATAGAAAAGGCCCCCCAAAGCCCCACCCTGAACACCACTGGGAATCTGGTGTGGAGTCTGGCACCGTTGTGGTCAGGGAGGGAAGCAGAACATCAGGCTCTGTATCAGTAGAACAGCAGGCTCTATATCATATACTTGGGTTTGTTAGGACAGCTTTTCCCTGTGAGAGTGATTCCTGGCTTTGTTTTCTTATTTTCAAGCTTAGTCTCCAAAGGAAGCATGAGAAATAGTATCATGTATAAAATATCCCAGTGGTGTGTTGCTGGTTTAGGTCTTTCATTCTTACATTGACAAGAATGTTGTGAGTTTCATAAAACCTGAAGGATACATCTGTGTTCCTCTGGCAGCACAATAATAAAATCAGCAAAGGCTGATGCTGCTGTGCGAACACATTGCTCACAATAAACATCTGAAAGGCATTATATCTCTACAGTAAATGAGGCTGTCAAAGAAGGCCACTTTGAACAAATCATACTAAATTATGGCATATGAAGAGTATTGCAGATTAGCTCCTCTTAGCTCATTCAGCACTTAATGGCCAGTCTGGAATAGCAAGCAAGAAAAGGGGAGCTGATGACATTCCACAATGTGTATGTAAATACAGGGGAGATGTTGTGAACCCAATTCTGCTGCCTGCCCTGCACCTTTGAAATGTAAGGGAGCTTCAGTGTGCCTCCAAGGAGACTGGCAAGCAAGTGCTGGAGCAGGCTCACAGTGGCTGTGGCTCATTGTGCCACTCACTGTACTTCCTCTTTGCAAAGACACGTTGAACATTTTCCTTTTACATGGTCTCACTGAAGTCATTTGGGCTGAAAACGTGTTTGCTCTTTCTGTATCAGTACAACAACCAGGCTCAATGTGTCTTCATTCTTGGCATTAGTGGGTGATCAGCAGCCACCCATCCCTGCTTGTGCTGCCACCAGCTCTTTTTACATCCTTGGTCAAATCACCTCCCTCTCTATGCTTGCAGCTCATACCAAATGGTGCTCCCAATGTTTGTTTCCATTTGTGTGTGGATGAAACTTTCAATAGAATTGAATTATTAACATTTGTAAAGTAAATTATTAGTATTTATAGTGCCTCTGGCAAACTCTGCCTTTTAAAGGAAGTGCCAATAATTAGTTACGGTGTTTTAATTAAAGAGAGCAATCTGTAATTAACAAAGGGATGCTGTATTTTATATCTGATTTTTATTATTTTTCTTATAATCAGCAGTACTTCATAGATGTTATATTTTCAGTTACTGGTAATGCTCTTTTGCATATTTTTTCCACTTCAAGGTGGAATAATTGAGTAAAATCTTTGATCATGTTTTAAGACTCAGTCAACCTGATGGGGAGACTCTGTTCTTGTCATAGAATCATAGAATCGTCAAGGTTGGAAAAGACCTTCAAGATCGTCAGGTCCAACCATCCACCCTACAACCCTTAACCGCTAAACCATCTTATGAAATACCATGTCTGACCCTTTCTTGAACATCTCCAGGGGTGGTGCCTCCACTGCCACCCTGGGCAGCCTGTTCCAATGCCTTACCACTCTTTCTGTGAAGGGATTTTTTCTACTATCCAGCCTGAACCTCCCCTGGTGCAGCTTGACCCCATTTCCTCTTGTCCTGTCACTGGTCAGCAGGGAGAAGAGGCCGACAAACGCCTCACTACAAGCTCCTTTCAGGTAGTTGTAGAGGGTGATGAGGTCTTGTTGTCATGTTGGTGCTTGTGGTAGTGTTTCACGAGTTACTTTGGTTGCTCTTGAGAGGAAATAAAAGTTTCAGTTCTTGTGCTTTAAGGTTTGCTGCTTCTGTGGTGCAAGTCTCCGTTTACTATCCACTTTCTTCTCATGTAAGTGGTTTTACTATTAACTCAGTGTTTAGACACCATTGTGCAATAACTAGTTTGAGCAAAACACCTCATGTAATTGACCACAGAAAGAATATATTTCAGTTGGGTTTTTTTATCCCTGTTCTGACTTAAATCACCCCAAATTTAGTGTTGTGGTGAGCTCAGTCTTCACAACAGCAAACATATATCCAAAATTATGAGTTTAAATGTAAAATATAGTATGTTCTAATACATAGCTATTCTTCGTGTGCTTTGACCTTAGTCTGCATAACTGCAATTGGTAAGGACCCAGAGATTCTCTCTGAGCAACTTTCCAAGCACCTGTCTTTTTCTGTGTGCTGCTTGGGAGACATATGTATTCAGTTGCAAGTGTCTAGCTCAGGACAGCCATGGACATTAATTTCCTACAAGATGTGTATGACCATTCATCAGTTTGTGTGTACTTTTGAGGCAGCAAGAGATACAGTCTTGAGGATTGTATGCTTCTTAAACAGGTTGGTTTGCTGCAAAAGCTGGCAGAAAAGTTCCGGAACATCTTCACACTGTTGGCATTAGCAGTTAACACTCATCTTGTATATGACAGGGCATGTGAAAGAGATGTACGGCCACCTAAGTGCACTGTGAAAAGCAGAGTAAAATGGTTCAGCACTGTCAGTACTACAAAATTTCTGTTTGTTCCTTGTCCTTATGTCCTGCGTGCACCATGCAATGCTGATGGCCCCCAGATTTTAATTTTCAGGCCAATTTCCTCAACACCTTTGCAATCCTCAGGGCTTTGGTGGTAGAGCCGTTCCTGCAAAGCACAGCTGGATGGAGAGATTGTAGCTGCAGATTAAGTCTGAATGTTAATGGGATGTGGAATTTATGTAGATGTGAAGGGGGAGGAAGGTATTTTCTTTCCAACCAGAGATGCCTCTCACCAGATGAAAAGGGTGTGATCCCACCAGTCTTCTGTTTGAAAAGCTCCTGCTGGGGCTGACAGAAACAGTGACTTGGTCTCTGCCTTGGAGAAGGAGGCACACATACATGCACTGTGTGTCCATCCAGACTTCACAGTGGGGGCCAAAAAGCATTTAGTTTTTTTCTCCTCTGTCTCCCTCCTCTTCTGCCTTTTCTGCCTCCAACAACTCCACGTCTGGATGTAATTGCTATTGCTTGTTTTGAAATAATTTAGGAAACTTTTGAAACAAAAGGAAAGGTTAGCATTGCACTATTTTGCGTCAGCCTTAATTTCCTTATTTATCCTTCAAGATACCTTTTGAAAGAGTAGCCAGGGTTTAAGATGCCCACATTAACTATAAGCTGAACCCTCTTAGATATCCTAGTCACCTTCCCTCACACCTCCCCCTCCTACTTAGTGATTCAAAATTAGAGAGACCTTCCTTGAGATGAGTCCTTACCTGTGCTTAATTAGAGATGCAACTTTAGCCTCAAATGCTTTCCCAAATAGGAATTATCAAGGTAATCACAGCCTTGTGAAAAATTCCTGGCAGGGAAACGTTACTTCTGAGGCTTCCAGATGGTTAACCATGCCCTTGTTTTGAGCTTCACTGAAGAGTGCATGAAAAGACTCCCAGTTAGAAATACTAACTCTTGCATTTATTTATTTTATTTATTTTGGCTGTGCTCCTGTACACACAGGTTCATAATTCTCTCAAAACAAGAGTTAGTGAATGTTGGCATTTACTAAAAAGGAAATGCTTTATTGCATCGATGTACGTATAAGCTAATGCAGATTTCTAGGGGAGTGGAGAGAAGGTCCTGGAGGACCCTCTTACTTTTTATCGGTGAAAGGTAAAGGAAATAGAGCAACAAATAAAAACAATATTTTTTTTCAAAAAAAGAAATAATTAAGAAGCTAATAATGGTGAAAGCTCACTGCCCAGGCTATGTCTCTTGCTGTGTTTTCTTTGTAGACAGCTTTGCATGGCACTATTTTTAGAATCCCTTTAATAATTGAGCTGTAGTGATTGCGCTCAGCAGTTAGAACAAGCAGGGAAAATAGCATCTCAAAGAAACCGTGCACCAGGGTAATAATTTAAATCAAAGCACATTATACTGAGCTCCCCTTTCCTCCCCTCCCCTGGAAAGGTGAAACGCTGCAGAGCACTGAACACAGGGGGGAAATGAAAACTGGGCAAGTTTACAGCACGTAGTAAAATCCATCAAGAGAGTTTATGTTTTAGAAGTGGAGCACAGGAAGAGGAGGCCTGGTCAGCTACTAACGAATTACTGTTACTGTGTGGTTTACGAGGGCAGTGCCCCAACTTCCCACCACTAGCAGTGAATCAGGAGAGAGCAGCCTGCCACCGCCTTGCAGCAAGAGGTTTGTCACAGAGGAAAAACTTCTGTCAAACCACACTGAAACCAGCACAAAGCAGCTGAGCAGGGAAACTCAGGAAGCTCTGGTGGCACTGTCAGTTTCAGGCGCTTGGTTGTTGCATGGCTGTACATGTGAGTGCCCGCTCTGCTCCCTGTCACCGGCACCAAACGGGCAGGTTTGCCCATACCCATTGCAACATGTTGTCCCTCACATCTCTCCTTACCAGCAGCAAGCTTGGGGCTCCCACAGGAAAATGACTGAGGTGTGGACAGTAAATCCTGGATACATTAACTACTGTCTAACATCTCTTGTAAATACAGGGACAGCAGATGCAAGTTAATACCACACTATTATGATTTTTAGTGAACTCTACCCAGCCAAAAACTTTACAGCATTAAAAACTTTACAACATGCAGATTAGCAGTTGCTGATATTTAATTTTATTTGTGCTACTAGCATATCGTAATACTGTTCTTTCAAACATAATAATAATTTTTAAAAATAAAAAATAAAGCTAATACCTTTATTTGTCATTATACAGTGGTTTTATTTTTATTGCTGATACGGCCAAGCCAGATGGCATGGTTAAGTTCCCTTGTGCTTCAGGCATTTACTTTGCACTTCCAAGTTGGTTGTCTCGTCTTATAATAATATGCTTCATTACTATACAGATAGAAAATACTTTGAAACAGAAAAGAATATAAATTATTATAATTAGCACTGAGTAGTGGCTGACTTTAAAGATATAAAAATAGGAAAATTTCAGTTATTGTCTCACAATGTAATATTACAACACAGTAGTAATTAGATTCCATTTCTGAACAAAAATGGGAAGTTCTGAAATTTTTCTTTTAGGATAAAATTCTTTCTTTTAAGAAGATTGAAACACAGATATTAATAATTTCTTATCAGCCAAAGAGTCTGAGCTTTGATGTGTCTGCTCAGGTTGTCTGAAAACAGGGTCTAAGCTTGAAAATACACAGGGATTCACTGGGAGTGGAAATAGGAAGTAGATGATTCCTATAAGGAAGCTGTGCTTGTATCATAGGAAGTTGGATTTTCCTATCAGCACATGGAAGATTCCCCTCAGCATTCCTTTATTCAAATTTTTTACAAATACTAGAATTTATTCTTTTAATATGTGAGTTCAGATTCTTCTCTGATAACACCTTCTTCTTCCAATTCTGTGACAATTTGTATAAAATAATTATATTGACAGTATGATATGAGAAATATCCCTATGATACCTATGGTAAGAAGCTGATGTCAAAGTTATTTGCTTCCCTTCAAATTTTAACAACTTGTCTGTCAGGGTGGAAAGGCACTTTTTCAAAAACAATTATAATAGTCTAGGTCATAAAGGTCCACTAAAAATATTAGAAACATAATTACATGGCATTAGCCTTCTCTCCTGTTCTGACCTAATTTGGAAAGGAGTCCCTTCTTTGAAATTCAAGAGGAATATTAAAATGAATTTATTTCAATGTGTTGTCTTTGTTAGTTGGGCTTTTATTTCCTTTTTTAAAATGCTGTGCACTTTAAGCCTTGCTTGTTATAAGAGTTTTTAAAAAGATATTAACTTGCAACTAAATTTTGAGCTCCTGTTTTTTGACCAAGTTGAAGTTTTTCTATCCTAGTTTATGAATTGTATGTTGACCTGGTTCCCAGAATATTTAGTTTAATTTGGGAGCTGTCAAAAAAAGACAAAAAGTAAGGAAGACTGTGTCTCAGGATAAGTTGCTCCTTAGTAAACATGCAGGTAGCATCCATACTCTTAGCACTGAGGTGTCTATTGCCTGTCTGCAAAATAATTTGAAAATTATAAAAAGAATGTCACATTCATAAATAATAAAGCAATCCTAGCAGGCTTGTGGAAGGAGTTGTGTCAAGAACTGATAGTTTGGAGACTGGGCTGACAATGTGATTGCTGGATTCAACTAGTATGGGCTTGCCTGGGCTACCACAAGGCAGGAGGCAGCACTTAAATAGGACTGGTGTGTACTTGAAGACAAATTGCATATTTTCCAGATATCTGTAACTATCTAGCTGCTTTGAGACTTTGATGTGACTGAAGGACTCTCTCTTAAGCCTGGGATCCACACTTTTCTGACATGCAATCATAGGAAGATTAGCCTGAGAAATCCTAAGTCCTGCACACTAGTGTTTTCTGGGCACTGGATGTGAGCAAGATGAGGTGCAGAAAACATCTAGGAGGTGTCTGCTGCACCCTCAAGGATCAACACAGAGGAAGCACATGAGGGGTGTGGGCTGTGCTTGACAGATGTCCAAGAGGTCTGGTCCCAGGGCTGAGACCTGTGATCAGTGACCACAGAGATGGTGGAAAAGCAAAGGGGAAAGGCAGATGCTTATTTTTATTTTATTTAAAAGTACCCTGTGCTTTCCAACAGCACCAGTGCTAACACAGAGAAATAGACTGAGCCTAAAGTGTTCAGGATTACAGCTAATTCATTAACCCCTGAAGAAGAGAATGGCTCTGCTCTGGATTTCTTCTTTTATCCTGTCTGCTCACCTCATCCTCAGAGTGTCCTGTCTGTCCTTTCTGGTGCCCCCAGCAGGTTAGGGAGGGATGTCCCAATGGACCACATGCCCAAAAGAGCAGAAAACAGCTGACTTTTACCTGTGGTTCCCTCAACATGAGCAGTGGCTTGGGCTCTACCTCCCTGCCCTTGTCTATAAAACTTGTAGGACCCTAAAATATTGAGAGCTCTGTCCCAGTGGCTGGCAGCAATTTGTCAGTTCTGTGGGGAGCAGAGAGAAGAAAGGGAATGACACTTGGCAGCATGCTGGCAGCACAATTGCATGATCAAATTAGTCTCAAAAGTGCACTGAAATATAAATTTGGCCCTCAGTTTTGAAAGAAAACTTATAAAACTTATTAATGTCATATATAACAGAATATTTATAACACTCTCTAAATGTCAAGCAGAGGGAAATAGCATTGCTAGACAGTGGACTTTTATATGAATAAAAAAAAAGTTCAATTTTTCTTTGGAGATTTATCAGCTGATAAGGAGAAGTTACCAGTGTAGTAAGTGGGGGATAGAGGAATAGGAATAGGCAATAAAAAAATTAATTGTATTGTCTTTTCTGCCTTGCATTTGATTTTATGCTTACTGAATGTTGGCTGCTATTTATTCTGGAGTATAAGTGCTGGAGTTATATCTAAATATAAAAAATACATTTTTAAAAAACAGTAGCATGAATTCCTTGGCACAAAAATTCATTGTTTATGGTTTACAGGTTGACTGATATGCAAAGAGTATGTGTGAGTACCATCTCTCTGCAAAAAGAGAGAATATACATATACCATTATATTTGCAGGCATTCAGCAGAATGGCAATTTTCAACTTCACAGACTTTCCTAAAGCTCAGCTGCATGAGCCAATTGGACCCATGAAATTGAAAATGAGCTCAGATTGGTTTGGAGGGATTAGAGCTACAAAGATCATCCACAAAATGGTGAACTTGGCCTCTTTATATTGTTTGAATCCAACCTTAGAGATGCTAGTTGGAAACTTCATTTGATGGAATTTGCAGCGTGCTGGAGAGAATCAAGTGGACCTGCGGTCCCAGAGACAGCTTTGTAGCTTCAGTGTTGTGAGCTCTCAGCTCAAGTCCGACTCCTCCAAAGCCTGAAGAGACCTTTTTTGTATTTGGCGGTATTTAGGTGGATTATGTGTCAGCTGGAAAGCCCATGAGTCCTAGCTGCTCATAAGCTTGTAACTCTACTTCTGTTCCTCTTAACCTTCCTTTCTGAATTATGAGTGATGGGAATGAGTGTGTCTAATCCATTCATTTTGTTTTCAGTAGACGGAGAAAAGGAGGAATTTAATATTTAATTTCTCTTAAAAAAAAAAAAAAAAAGACAGCTGTTTGTCAAACATCTGGAAAATCTTTCAGATTTTACCTTGTTAACATCTCCTGTGTTCTCTGTGTCAGTACAAAGGCATCTTCCACCATAGATTTCTAAAATAATAACACTAATTCCTGCTTTTGCTGCATCCCAGTGTCCCAGCTCTATTGAAATTAAAGTGAGAAAATATCTTCAGGAAGGAATATGCTGGCTGAAATGCCTCTGTCTTGGTGACAGAAATAAAAGTTACCTGCTGTTGGGAAGCATATGACATTTTCTTCTCTTCAGTGATCAGCTATTACAGTGTAATGAACTTTTGTTGTCCATTTTTTAATGGAGACAACTGACAGAAGGATCATTTAATCTGGTCTCCAGTGTATTTTTTCAAAAGTAAAAGCCTGCCACTCTTCCTGAGATCTCTTCTTTATGTAACTAGCAAAGTCTACTGTTCTAGAAAGTAAAAAAGAGCGTCTACAGATTTTAGGATCACTTGATGCACTAGGTAGTTTTTAAACTGTGACTGTCAGCAGTTGTGTCAAAGCAGAACTCTAGTCACAACTTCATTGCACCATCTGTGCATTTGATAAAAGACATGTTCATTTAAGGAGATGCTGAAAGGCAGATAGGTAAGAAATTAAGAGACTCGTACATTCATGGACACTAGACTGAAGTACAGTGCAATGGTGTCTTTGTACCTAATTTCTACACTAAATCTTGTAATCAGTAGTTTTATTTTTATTACAACAATTAAGCATTAACAATAAAATCTATAATAATCCTTTTCACATGTAGACGAATATCTACCTCTGCAGAGGTAGATACACACACACACACGCATACCTCATTCTGGAAGCTTGAGAGAAGCACCTATTTTCCCAAAGGCATCTTTCTGCCATTGTTTTTAATCACTGTCCTTAGCTAATGTGCAGTCATTATCCTTTCTGAAGATATCCATTACAAAATGACCACTGCTTTCTGTGTTGATCAAGGGAGACTGAAATTTTGTTGAATTTTTTAGTAGTCCCATATTGAAAAATAAACCTTTAGAAATCAAGAGTAATGGAAAGAAAATGACCATTTCATTCTAGCCAGGTAGACACACCAGAAGGCGAGAGTGTATATTATATAGGAAATGCAAAGTCTATTCATTTTTATGTTATCACCATCGGTTGGGGCAAGGCAAAAGGCAGTTGTGAGATGCTAAATTTACTGAAGGACGCATTTAAAATTATATTTTATTTTACAAAGTAATTAACAAATTTACTTGCAAACACATGGAAATATTAAATTCTAAAAGTGGAAGTGTATCAATATTAGAAGCCTGAGCAGTGTTCTTTGTACATGGCAATGGAGTTAAGTCTGGCTTGAAATGTAAAAGTTTAAGCTTATTAAGGGGACATAAATATAATCTATACATGTAAATAAATATTTGCAGAGTCTATACAAACAGATATTCTGGTGGTTTATATGTATTTATTCCTCTATTCCAAAATCTTTCTTTGAAATAAGAGGGGTTTATCAGACTCATAAGTAATTTAAGACTTTATATTACATTGGACAAACACATACTTCTTGCTAATTTATGTTAATTAGATATTCAGATGTATAAATGCACTTACAGCAAACTTGCATAGCTCTCAGGAAGCAAAAAATTGCCTCATGTTGAAGAAATTTTATGGTATCATTAAGGCTGACTCTAGATAACTGGTTAGGAAGGTTTTTGCTATCACTGCATCATCCAAGGTAAAGTGCTAACCTGGTGTTGTTACAGCTTCTGAAGTTAAATGGAATTTCTGATAGGTCTTTCCAGTTATTTTACAGTTATTATTTATTACATGTAATGGTAAGATCTTGTATGCTTTACAATCATTACTTTAAACAGGAATAAAAATAAGGGTTTTAAGAGCACTATAAATATCTGGCACTGACATATTACAGTGTTAATACACGATGAGACAAATGTTCAAAAATATTTGACATTCCAGCTAAATTCTCAAATGAGTTAGATTCCAGTTCTGCGCTTCAGTCAGACAGCAAAGCTGCAGGGGAAAATCTAGCTCCAGTGACTATTTTGAGGAGAAACCCAAGTGTGCCACTGAGGTGCAGTGACAGGGGCATCACCTCCCAGCCTGAGGAAGAAGGAGCAAGCATGTAGTACAAAGCCTGCTGATGTTTCTTCATTCTGCCAAGATGAGAAGTACCTGCTTATAACCTTCAAAGCTTGAGAGTGTGACTGGATTATGAAGTATTTAATATAATATTAAGTATTAAGGAGCAATTACTTCCTAATTCAGCAAATTCAGGAAGTTTGCAGAAATCTGAGGCTTTAGACCTAACTGGCTTTTCAAAACAAATCTATCTTTAGACAGTGCTTGAGATGGGTCTGTATATAGATGCGGATTATAAATATAGCAGGATGGAAGCAAGGCTTGTAGAAAGATCTCTAGATCTCTATACTACATTGTTCTCTATACACGTACTTGAGGAATATAAAGGGTGCATGTGCTTATATTTGCATCTTCTTTATCTGATGCATCCTGGGAAGACTGTAGGGTTGCTGCCTGGTTGTGTAGGGGTGGGGTCAGGAAGGCCAAGACATGGCTGGAACTGAACCTGGGAAAGGCTGCAAAGATTAATAAGAAGGGCTTCTACAGAGAGATGGTAGATACTTCATCCCTGGAAACATTCAAAGTAAGGCTCATCAGAGCTCTGAGCAACCTGATCTAGTTGAAGATGACCCTGTACACTGTAGAGGAGTTGGACTAGATGACCTTTAAAGGTCCCTTCCAACCCAAACGATTCTATTATTCTACAATGACTAACAGAAAAATAAAGCAGAAATTAAACTTTGGAGATCTGCAGGACCTTCTCTAGTACAACCCTCAAAACACCAGCTGAAAAACAGTCACAGCATGTCTTCAGAAACTTTTACCATGAGGAGGACAACCCTGAAAGTTGATGCATGGCCACTGTCATCCACTGAGATACTGCTGCAGGTGGAGCAGGTAGCACAGCTACACACAACCGTTTTTAAAAAAACACCTCTCTTATTTCAGTTATTAATAGATCTGCCTAACCCACTGCCCACTGGATAGAAACCTTCCGAAGTGTATGCTTTGGGCTAAATTTCATTGAAATTGCATCCAATGCCATCTGACTGTTTCTAAGAACAAAGCTAGGCAGAATGCTGGCTGTTTTTCCCTTACTAAAACCAAGCAAACAGAAGAACCACTCTGACAGACTTTCCTGAAAAGTCTCATTTCCCCAAAGACCTGAATCACATCTTTGGAAATAGCAGTTGTTTTGGAGATGTGCATTTTTGCTCTTCCCATGAGTATCTACAAAAATTACAAGTTTTATGACTACTGCTCAGACACCTGCAGTAGAAATTTATTTTAATTCTAGTAGCTGATTTTCCTCACCCTTTCACAACATTTTGCAAACTAAATATTCTAAAAACCATGACTGTGCAGGGCTGCAGCACTACAGTGAGTTTGGGCAGTCAGTCTTGGCACTGCTGTGGATCTGTAAGAAAATATCAACAGACTATTGATTTTCTGTCCCTCTCAGTCTTTGGATCATAATATGCTGCACAGAGGTTTTGGCTCATGCTGTTAATATCTGAAACTATCCGGCATGCATGGATATGCTACATTTCTCACGAGGGCCTTTCTCAAGAGCATGTGTGTTTTAGCAACTCTAGCATGTGATGCTGCCTGTAACATGTTTAATTATCTGTGCACATTTTCAGTTGGTCTTCAGTTACTCAAAATGGTTGATCACTCAAGTGATTGACAACTGAACAGCTGTGTTTACTTCTGTTGATACTTTGTTTCACCAATTTTCTTTGATCCCTCTAACAAAGAAAAAGCCATTTTTATTCTGTTTTTTGTCTCAGCAAGGTTTAGTTTGGTGTATACAGGCCTATGTCCTAACTAGAACTGTCCTTCAGGCATATTTCAAATGATGAGGAAGGTGGATCTTGGTCCCCATCCCACTCACAAAGGTGTTACGGGAGCTGAGTGGGACTCTCTGTATCACTAGCAGTGGCAGAAGGGGAGCCAGTGGGGGAACAGTCTGGGTGACTAGAAATCAGGCTGCAGGAAAAGCTGAAAAAGAGATCTGGAGAGAAAGAGGAAAGTCCAGGAATAGCTATATAAATGGCATTGGTCTGTGTACTCGAAGGGGTGCCAAGATAAGCTCACTACACTTAAGGTTTGTTGAAATTAGGACACTAAGGAAGAGGAATGGATCTGTGATAAGTCTTAGCTTTGGAGGCTGTGATTAGCTCTGCAGGGAGAATGATCATGGAACAATGAGTCCAGCTGGACAAGAAGCAAGTCAAGGTCACTATTAGGAGCTTTCAACAAAACATCACACTTCAGTCCATGTAAATGCACTGTTTCCAGTATCTAAAGGGGTACTCCAAGGGCCTTTGATGCACGGTTTGCTTTTAGAAACTTCTGTGAAGTTCCCCGATCTCAGAAAAGTATGTATTTAATTATCTGTTAGTGTTGCACCTGGACAACACTAACTTACTACAGCTCCACTAGGAAATGACAGGATTTGTTTTGCTGGCAACACTTTAATTAGCCCCTCCCTGCTCTACACATAAATAATTTACTCTTTGCAAAACACACTTGAATTGCATGATCAAGTTTTTTCCCTCTGGACTCATGGTTCTTTTATTGCAAAGAATAGATTTAATACAGGGACAAATACATACCGTGCAGCAAAGGATGCTGTTTATCTACAGAATCCCTGCCTCGTCTGTTGCAGAAATTAGGGATTGTATAGAGGAGCTGAAAATGGAGGAAGAAAATTGTCATAGTTAAATGTTTTCCTGAAGGCTTTACTTCTTGCTTCTACCATGTTGTTCTGATGCAATATTAATTAAAGCAAGACAAAGGCAGAGAAGCTTTTACAAGTCTCATTTGAATAGTTCAACAAACTGTTGCCTTAAAACAGAGAATATTGTTCCCTTAACTGAGATTCAGTCACTGACCATGTGAAAGCTACAGTACTGTTTCACTGGTTGCTTCTGCTGGCTAGGAACCAAAGTGCTCATGTGATCACCTACACTTTCTCAGCTGAAGGCATAGTAACTTCCACAGAAGCTGCAGTAACTGGGAGTTGAAAGGCAGTAGTAACATCAGAACTTTCAGATTCAACTGCAACAGCATCTCACTGAAATCAGTCTTTCAATTGGGAATTAAAGATCTTAATTTTAAGAGAAACCAAAGGTTTTCATCTCCATGAGCATTTGAGGACTCAGCATCAAATGAAATCAGTGGGAGATGTACTTTGGACATAAAAGATGTTATCGAATGCTAAGTACTCTTAAATTCTCTGTGCAAGTTGAGTGCCTCTTAAGCCTCTTTTTTAAAAAAAACTGAACGTCAATGCCTGTAATTTAAAATGGAGTTAGTACCACATTTTAATCCCACAGATTTTTGAAAACAAAAAATACCTATTCCAAAGCTGTTTCAATGCTATAGTGGTATGTGTCAAAGAAAGTCTGTAAGCAAAATGTTGCAGAGGAAGAGCTGAAATCAAAAGCTGAACCATTAACTCTGATGAGATACATTACATACCTAACAGCTTCTCATGAAGTGAGTAGCATCCATCCAGTGTGTTGTAGGGTGTGAAGAATCTGCAAAACAGTAGCAAGTGAAAATGTGATTAACTCTTTGCTAATGTGTTCTCATAAAGGGAGTAAACTGAGGTTGCACAGGACCTTGTGAAGCTGCTCAAAAAAGCAGGGCGTTACAAATAGCCTTGAGAGTGAAGTAATCAGTAAGGTGCAAGTGAGCATACTATTCATAATACTGCTCTGCACTTTATCACATCACTATCATCACTGCACATGCAGACTTACCTGTAATTGCAGAAAACTGTTCCATAAGATCACCTTTCTTTCCTTATAAGAATGACTGCATTTTTTCTTGTTTATTGTTTTTTGCTAATTGTGAGTCTTCATGGAGAGTTTTTAATATATGCCTCCTCCCAGCATCACTCAAAATAATTTTTCTACATGGAATTTACTGTTATATTTAGAAAAAAAATAGTGGTCCAGATTTACCCTTTATTCTAAACATGAATACTCAACCTGCTCCATTTCTGCTGTAGTTTGTTTTGTAATATACTGTTTTAATTACAAGTAGTCTTGCTTTCCATGAGAAAATTTCATAATCATGCTGCATTGAGAGCTGTGACTGATATCTGTGTCTC